>NC_056733.1:640618705-640991205 GCF_019279795.1 Protopterus annectens
ACTATCCAGGGCTGGCCACTGAAGAGAGACAAAAATAAGTAGACTCCCAGTTTACAAAACACAATATCCCAAAATGTTTAAAGTTGTCTATTTTAAATAAAGTGTTGTTTTTAATAAAAGCAGAAGACAAATCTAAGGCCTGAAACAGGAAGTGCATTGTCTACTTTCATTTTAAACCAGCCTGCCCTCTAATGGCCATGGTACAGCGATAGAAAGAACTGTGTGTCCTGGAGAGCATCTGACTGTTGAAAAAATCTGTAGAAGACAAATGTTCACTTATGTCTTTATTACAAACAATGAATACATTCTTAAAGAAGGGGGCCTTACAATCCACATCAGTTGTTTAATTCAAACATACGCTTATCAATATGTTGTAAAAATTAGTTTATCAGCTACTAATATTACAAAATATAAATGCATAAACTATTTTCAAAGAACTTCTAAAATGAATGGTGTTCAAACTGTTATTTACAATGCACTTCTTTATAAATTAAGATACTTCCTCTTTGCTAAAGCTTTAAAACAGAATACATTTCATTTAAGATCAAACGGGAAAAGATGCATGAGAAAAATATCATCAGACATCAGGCAACATAAACTCCATTAGGAAAAGCAAGTATAAAAGAATTATATCCTCATTCCCATACATGTCATGCACTACAGCCCTGACAGCCTACCCCTCACCTTCCCTCATAACTATGATCCTGAATCGCCTTTTCCTACTGTATTGTACTACAACTTCAGCATCTTAAAAAAATCACTATTATCAGAAACTGAAAAAAATATGGGTTTATTAGAATAGGGTGCCTTAATTAGGGACCTATTTGAGGAATCCTTAATGTGTATTGATGGAGACTGCAAGTCCTGATTACTGAGCAGTATTATTTCATCAGAGAACTGCTGACCTGGTGGTCGTGCCAGCAAGAAAGGGAACTGTAGCACCCAATACAAACTGCTTCCCTTTCATCTTGTTTGTGTGATCCCAGAATTAGTATTTATATGTTGCAGGGAGTTTAGGGCCTCTCATATAGGAGTGCACGGGGAACATGTCTCCTAGCAAAACCAATTATTAAGGTGCATTTTTTTGCTATACTATATTGGGTAATCTGGATGGTTGAGTGACTGGTTGGTGGAAGCCTCAATTTATGACGCAACATGATGATACTTTCATCAAGGATTTAACGTGAGTGGTTTATCAGTGGCTGGTCTATAATGTTCAGGAGCACAGTCACATGAATCATTATTAGATGCCCTGTAACCTTTTTATCATATCCTCCTCTTCTGTGAAGTATTAATGGACGTTATTCAGTCAGTCTTAATGATTAGCATTACTATATTAGTAGATTTGTTATGGTGAATATTGTGACAAAAGGAGGTACTGTCCGTACAGCTAGCTGGAATTTTGTAAATAATTATATGTCATTGGTGAATATTGAAATGATTTATACAAGATGTTTGTGTTACAAAGTATTAGAACTATGTCATGTGTATATCAAACTGCTTGTACAGACGTGTGTGTTGAAAAGGTATATGCAAAGTGTTGTTTGAAATGTAACCACAGTGTGCCCTACTGGAAGAGAACAGAAATGTACATGCACTATTGTAACTGTTTAAATGTATACATTCTAACAGTGGAAACTGGAATACAGGAGGCTAACTTCAGTGCAGCAAACTTCAGAAAAATAACTGAAATTAAATTAGTTTATGGCTAGGCCATAAAAGATGGTATCTTTCAGTTTTCAATGCAGCAAGAGACACAATGTCTGTACTAGGAAACTTTCTGTATTGTCTTTAGGGTAAGCCAATTACCAGTCTTGAAAGCATAAAGGAATGCAATTGTTTTATGACTTCCAGCATCTGCCAGAGATCTGAGGAGAAGCCCTTGTCTGTATATTTTTACAGGTAGATGCTAAATACTGCCAGCTTCATCAATGGTCATTTTGCCTGGGAACTAGGGTCAGATGACAAGAAGTGATGTCATTCTGCAAGCTATCCCAGCAGTAATATTTTAGATATTCTTTTGAGAAGTCTCTTAGTGAGACAGAGCATTCTGCATTCTGTCTTGGACCTTACAACAACTAGAAGGTCCATTCACCACATCTGCCTTGCTCTATTACTAAGTTCTTAGGTTATAGTAATTCTCTTAGATTGAGTCAGGAATATAATAAAGCATTGTTTAGATATTTGTTTTCTTTATTTATTTGAAATTGTCCTGCAATGGTGTTTTAAATACTTCCTGTGGTTTTGAACTCAGATGTCACTGTGAATATATATTTAGTATTGTCTTGTTATTTTATTATTTATTATTAAATATATTTAAACCTTTCATTGTGGCCAATCTGTGTACAGATATTTAAGTTTTGAGAGTACTTGCATATTTATTTGGTGACACTGTGTGGGACACAATGAGACTGGACACCCTTTGTTAAGGGGTTCTGGTGGCAGTGAAAACTAAAACTACCTTATAGTCTGGGCTGAAGGAGGCATAGCTAGTAAACCTTTACCAGTATTTCCCAGGTGTGTGTGTGTGTGTGTGTGTGTGTGTGTGTGTGTGTGTGTGTAAAACAAATCTCCAACAGTATATGTGTGTCAGCTACTTAGACAGGGACACAAAGCACTGATCGGACAGAGAGAGTGTTGGAGGACTTGGCTTGGAACCCTGGCTGAGGACTCAACTCTATAGCTGTACCAGTGGGGAGTCTTACTGGGGATCTGGCGAAAGTCTGAAAAGCCAGCCTATGACTGAATGTGGTCTCTGTGTGCTCTTAAAGGAAATTGTAATTGATGCAGAGAGCTGCATCTGGAAATACTGTGTGTGTACTTGTCATCCTCTTAGTGAACATCCCCCACTGTTGCCAGTGGTCAGGACTGATGGTCCTTGATTACTGGTTGGCAGTGGTGGGTCATCATAATTTTAACAAAAGGTGATAGCCTCAGACAATCATTTGTAAATAATCTGTTTTGACAGAAGTTGTCCTTTTTCTTACTGTCACAAGAAATGAACAACTGACCTAAAGATCTGAAAGATTTAGTTCTGTGAAAATAGTACCTGGGTTGTCTGTGGACATCAAAGGTATGTAGAAAACTTTCTCCCTCATTTTTAGGTTCAGGAAATAAAATGGGGAGATGGGTAGTGTGCCTTAAAGTAAACTTGGCTACCACTTTAGCCATAAAAAAACGATTAATTTTCAAAGAAATCCAACCCTATGGAAAGTGAAATGGGGTGACTCACCATAACAGTTGCAACTCAGATATCCTTCTTGCAGAGATCAGAGCAATCAGTAAAATTGTTTTCCATGTTTAAGAACCTCAAGTCAGCCAGATTATCTGGTTCAAATGGAGCAAGTGTTAGCTTCTGTAACATAAAATTAAGATCCCAAGGATAAGTTTGCTTGGAGGTCTCTTATGCAAAAACCCCTTTCAAGAACATTTTGTCATGACACTGCCTTGAAAGAGGAGGATCCATGGGCAAACATGCTTTAATGGCCAAAAATGAACCATGATAGAGGAATAAGAAAGGCTATAGGATAGCAACTCACATAAATATTGTAAAACCAGAGAACAACTATCCCTGAATGGTTGCTGGTTATATTGTTGGTACCAACTAGAAAACCTTTTCAATTTGCTAATATATAATTTTCTAGTAGCAGGCTTTCTTGTCCCCATTAGTACCTGCTGCACATCCTCAGAAAACAGGTGCTTAAAAGGAATTAAGACTCTATTATCCAGTAAACTGAACATGACTGATGTTGGGGTGTATCAAACACCCCTGCTCTTGTGTAAGTAGATCCATTCCATAACGAAGCTTGTTGTAATTGCCCCGTGCCATTTCCAAAATAAGGGAGACATGGTTGCCTTGGCTGGAAGACAGTCACCACAATGATCTTGAGGGATTCCTTCAAAATCTTCAGAAGTATCCTGGATATTAGTGGAAGTTGGCAGAAAGCCATACAGGAAGATTCCTGCCCCAGGCCTTCTTGCATGGACTCCTGGAACAGAATTTTGTTCAGAGAGGAAGCAAAGAAGTCTACGTGAGAAATTCCCAACAGATGTATCAAATCCTGGGAGACCCCCTAATCTAGTTTCCATTCATAAGGGTCTGCTGTGGTCCTGCTCAGCTTGTCTGCCATACAGTTTTGCTCTGATGGAATGCAGGATGCCTGTAAAGTGAGACTGTGCTGTGAAGCTATATCCCAAGCTAACATGCTAGTCTGCAAAGGGGGAACAACCTGGTTCCTCCTTGCTTGTTGATGTACCACATGACTGTGGTATTATCTTTAACCACTTGAAGAGGTCCCAGGGACTAAAAATGGTTCAGAGAACTGAGTGCCTTTATGAGGGCCAGCATCTCCTTAATATTTATGTGCGTGCATCAGTCCTTAGTGTCTCACATCCCCTGCACTTTTATCCCTCCTAAAACTGCTTCCCAAGCAACGTCTGAAGCATCTGTAGTGACTGACTGCTTTGGAGTAGGGAGGGAGAAGAGAAGACCTGGATTTAAGGATATCTGTTGTCTACACCAAACATTTTTCTTCTGACAAACCACATTATTGGGATCTGAAAAGATAAAAGGTGCCAATGCTGGAACCAAAGAGATTTCAGATATCACTGCATCCTTCTCATGTGGAGTCTTGCCAGGGGTATCATGAGAAACATAGATGCCATAAGACCCCAACTCCAGAGGTATTCCTTCACTGTGACCAAAGTCTGAGTGGAAAACATAAGAAACAAATCTAAATAAAGATCTCTTTTTTTCCTGTGGAAGGAACATACTTGAATAAAACCCCTTCCTCACCTGGGAAGGAGGAACTGGTCCTATCAATCCTTGGAACAGCATGTGATGAAGAACAGGTAGAAACAATAAGAGTCTGATCTGCAGAATGAGGACTGTCCCCCTGGAAAGGAGGAATTTCCTCCCACTGCCATCTGTAAACCCTAATGAATGACTTTCAGAACCCATTTGTCTGAAACAATCTGTTGCTGAAGAGAAAAATGGAGAGTCAGACTTTCTGGAAGAAAAAAGGGGGTAGTGTGGGAGGAGGTCACAAGGTCTCTTGAACAGTAATTCAGACTGACTGCCCTTGGTTTTGTGAAGTTTAAAACTTCTTTTTGGTAACACCTTGCCACTTTTTCTTAAACATTTGTTTACCTGAATTCTCTTGAGACTGTTTATTCTGTTTTTTGCCAAAATTGGATGAGCAGAAAGAAAATCCCTTGGACAATTTTGAATAGGAGGGCTGAGAAATCATAGAGATTCCCTGGTTTCATCTGCCTCTTTCATCACACCTTGTGATCACCTCTGCAGCATAGGGAGGGGCCAAACACTAAATCTCTATCCAGGGGAGAATTTAAAATCTCACTGTTTTACTTCTGGGAGGTTCTGAGAATGCAGCCAAGCAAGAC
Organism: Protopterus annectens; assembly: GCF_019279795.1. Taxonomy (NCBI): domain Eukaryota; kingdom Metazoa; phylum Chordata; order Ceratodontiformes; family Protopteridae; genus Protopterus; species Protopterus annectens. The sequence continues at coordinate 640,624,109 of NC_056733.1, forward strand.
TCCTTAAAACAGTACCAGTGGACATAGTCATGGAAGAATTATGAAGAGAGTCATACACATCCTGCAAACGACCTGTACAATAGAAAGAAAAAGTTATTTAAAGAAGATTTTTCTTCACAAGAAGAAACTGTAGATAAAAGATTCCTCATACACAACATGAAAGAACAAACTTTAAAATATATGCCTGACAATTTAAAATTCCGAAAATTATTAGAAAGGGTAGGATTGGAATTAATTAAGTGCTTAGTGGCAGTGGAGACAACTAACGCTATAGCTGCTGAGTCAGATTTGGGAATAGTGTATACAAATTTAAAAGACTGAGGAACTTTATACATCCTATCTGCCTTTTTGGGGACAGTTGGCTGACTGTCAGGAAAACTGCAGGCACTAAGACACACATCTTATAAAGCAAACAAGGCAGGAGGAATGGGTGCAGGCCCTGGAACATCTCTCTGTAACAACTCATAGCATTTTCTGAGGGACTGAGAAAACTCAGTGTTCTCCCTCTGTAAACACTGGGACAGTCTAGCATTAGTCTCAGAGAAACAGAAATTAAGCTCCCCTTTGAATTTAAATCAGAAATCTGAGGACAAAATCATGAATCCATCCCTGCATCTTCCTGTTCAGATTCAGAAACTCATATCTCTTCAGGAAAAGAGGCATCCCTCTTCCTTTTATCAGAAACTACTCTACATGAAAAGGAGCAACAGCCTGAAAGCCCTGAGCCAATCCTATTAAACTACTCCTATTCAAAGAAATTTAAGGAGGAGTAGACACATGCTTGGTTTTCTGTTTCTTTTTGACTGGAAAAATGGGGCCAACTGTGTCACTAATTGCAGTCACTGCTTCCCCAGGGATGGGCACAGCACTCTGACACAACAAGGAAACATTCAATGTTCCCTCTCCTAGTACTGACAAGTGTAGCTCTCCCTTGTTCACTGAGGGGACTCCAACAGCAACAGAGGACGTGGCTATCCCAGATCCATAGCGGGTATAGGTGCTACACCAGAGGTATTCGAGGTAAAAGATGAGTGGTCTGTGGTACAACAAATGAGCAAGGAAGACTCATCCATCTGTGGCTGAGGCAAATTGCTACTCTTCTGTGGTGGAAAAGGCTGTTTGTTTAACTTTTTCTTTTCATGGCTGGAAGAAGGACCAACTATGAGACTGACAATATGTTCCATAGTCAAGTCAATTACAGTGCCTTTTTTCCAGGGGAAGATAAGCAACAAATGCCAGTGAAAATACCAGTCCACAAAAGTTACTTTTTTGATAGGAAAAAAACACAATAAAAAGCACTTTCAAACACTATGGCAGCCCCACAATGGAAAAAAAAGAAGTTATGTACCTACCATAATGTTCCATGTTAGTTGCCCTTCATCTCGCCTTCGTTCTTGCTGGATGGGTTCGGAGCCGATCCTCGGCTCTGACTTGGCCACTTTCTATAGCTCGAGAGCTCTTTACTCGCTCAAGGCTACCCCTTATCCCAGAATGCCCAGCATCAGTTACCCAGATCTCATTTGAGATAGCTCACACTAGACATAATCATAGAAGATAATCCATATTATTAAACCTGGATATACAGTAAATTGTCATGGTTTGCTTGGGAAACAACTAAGAACAAAACAAGTTAGCCAGTGAAACCATTGCAAAAACTCCTCTCAATCCTCGAGGAAGAGGGAAGGAGGGGGGGGGGTGCAAGAAGGAAAGCAAGATGAAGGACAACTAACATGGAATGTTATGGTAGGTACATAACTTCTTTATGTTAAGTTGTCCAATCTCGCCTTCATTCTTGCTGGATGGGACAGCGTCCCTAGCACCTCAATCCTGGGTGGCTAATTGGAACATACTCTTCAGAACTGTGGAACCAAAGGAAGCCATGCCCCAGGAGACTACATCTACTTTGTAATGAGAAATAAATGTATGAGGATCTGCCCAAGTAGCTGCTGCACAAATTGAATCTATGGGCAATCTAGACTGAAAAGCTACCGAAGTAGCTACTGACCTGGTTGAATGATCTTTGGGTCTTGCTGGAAGATCTTTTTGTCGCAAATGGTAAGTATAGGCAATGGTGTCTGATAACCATTTTGACAAGGTTACTTTAGAAACTGGAAGGCCTTGTTTCTTGTTAGCAAATGAAAGGAACAACTGATCTGATTTTCTCAGCTCTTTAGTTCTATGGAGACAGAAACGTAGTTGTCCATGCATATCCAATTGGTGTAATCTGCATTCTGCTTTGTTGGAATGATTAGGGAAAAAGACAGGAAGTTCAATGGATTGATTCAAATTGTGTTCTGAACAAACTTTAGGAAGAAAAGATGGGTTGGTTCTCACTGTCTTTGTGAAAAACCAGGTATGGAGTAAGTAGAGATGTACCTCTCATGAAGGCCTTATAGAGTTAGTGAGACATTATGCTTGAGTTAAAAAGTCGGATGTGAAAATTTGAAATGGCAGCTAGTTGTACTCTGATGGTAGCAGCAGCTGCACCAGATTGAAACAGTTCTGCTAAGAAATCCAAAATCTCGTGTACAGGAGCTGTAAAAGGATCTAAATTCCTGGATTCTGCCCAGTAAGAGAATCTTTTCCATTTGCTAGCATAAACATTCCTTGTAGTTGTCTTATGGGAGGAAATAATAATATCATGCACTGCTGGGGAAATATTGGGGAGCCTGACTAAGATTGGAAGTGGAGTAACCAAGCTGTGAGCTTGAGGGATTGCTGTAACCTGCCTGATTGATGAATCAAGAGGTCCAGCACTGGGTCCGGAACCCAAGGCTGGGCTAGAAGTTGGGGGTGAAGGAATGGAAACCAAATCTGTCGAGGTCAATAGGGGGCAATGAGGATCATCTTGCAACCCAACAATTTTGCTTTCTGAATGACTTTTGGAATTAGGAGGAAGGGGGGAAATGCATAATGGAGTGCATGAGGCCAATCGTGGACTAGAGCATCCCTGGGTGTCTGACCTGGAGGAGGAACAAGGGAGAAGTAGCTGCTGCATTTGTTGTTGAGGGGAGAGGCAAAGGGATTGCAGCAAGGCTGGCCCCATTTGCGGAAAATAAGATCCACAATTTCCTGTTTCAGGGACCAATCGTGTAGCATGAGGATAGCCCTGCTGAGCCTCTCCACTATTACGTTGGATTTCCCAGGGATATGCATTGCTGTCAGAAAACGTTGGGAGGAAATCACCCATTGCCACAGTCTGAGGGCCTCTTGGCACAAGGGGTAAGACCTGGTTCCACCCTGTTTGTTGATGTACCAAACCACGGACATGTTGTCCATCTGTATTGCAATAGTCCCAGCAGGGAGAGAGTCTTGAAGAGCTTGCAATGCTAGGAACACTGCTCTCATCTCCATGACGTTGATGTGCAAGTGGTACTTGTGAGGTTGCCAAGTGCCTTGGACTGTCTTCCCTAGATAATGCCCCACCCCCCACCCCATCATTGAAGCATCCATGGTCACTGTGGCAACTGGATGGGATTCCATTTAAGGTCTGCCCTGAGTCACTAGTGGGGAGACTATCCACCAGGAAAGGTGTCTTTTGCAAGATTCTGTAATTAGCATCATGTGAGACGTGGGTAATTCCTGGAAGGACCACTGTGTGAAAAGAAGCCACTGAAGGATTCTCATGTGAAAGCGTGCTAAGGGAACTAGAAGAATGTCTGCCGCCATGGACCCTAGAGCTTGAAGGACATATTTGACTTTAATTCTTTTGCTCCTCAGGAGAAGTGACACCTGTTGTCGAATAATGGAAATTCTTTCCTGAGGCAATCTTACAATCATTCTTCTTGCATCTAGCTCTGCTCCTATGTATGTAATAGATTGAAAGGGCAACAAAGCAGATTTTTCAAAGTTTATTGTGATGCCTAGTTGAGCACAGGATGTGATGGTGTAATCTCGTGCCTCTATAAGTTATTGCCTGTTGGCAGCAGTGAGGAGCCAGTCATCTAGATAAGGAAACACTTGGAATCCCAGATGTCTCAGGTGAGCCATAACTACTGCCATGTGTTTGGTGAACACCCTGGGGGCTGTGGTGAGACCAAAGGGCAGAGCTCTGAACTGGTAATGACTGGCCCCCTAGCCAGAAGTGTAGAAATCTCCTGGACCGTTTGTCCATTTTTATATGATAGTACGCATCCTGAAGAGCTATGGAGCACATCCAATTGTCCTAACCCAGAAAGGAGAGAATGGACTACAGTGTTACCATCCAGAACGTTTCTTTTTGTACAGATTTGTTTAATCTGCTGAGATCCAGAATTGGTCTCAAGTCCCCTGTCTTTTTGGGCACTAAAAAGAATCTTGAGAAAGTTTCAGATCCTACTTGGTCTGCGGGGACTTTCTGGATGGCTCTTTTTTCTAGTAGTCTTGAAACTTCTGTGACTGCCTCATCCCCTAGATAGGGTGGAACATCTGGGATGGATTTTTTTGAAACAAAAGGGGGTTGATGGAATGGAATCTTGTAACCTCCGGATATAATGGATAGTACCCATTTGTCTTTTGTAATATTTTGCCAGGTGATTGGGTACAATGAAAGCCTTCACCCGACTGCCTCCAGAGTTGAGCAGTCGGGCCTCCCTTCAGGGATGTTGATAGGATTTGGAAGAAAATGCATCTCTGTCACCCTGATTTTGTGGACCCCCTCTGCAATGAGGGTGGCATCTGCCATTGTTATTGTTTCCCCCTCTGCCCCAGGGAAAAAAAATCACCACGTGCATCAGGGGCAAGGGTCCCTGGGATTTTCGAAAACCACATCTTTCCACCCTTCTGACCCTTTGGGTATGATCTGGTAGGAGTGGAAAAATGGACTCCCACATCAGAGAGCATCTTGCCTTCCTGATGGCACCTGGTAAGCGTGTCTTTCACCTGAGGCCCAAAGAAAGAGGAGCCATCAAAGGGGGTATTGGTGAAGGACACTCTGAAAGGTTCTCCAAAAGTAAAAAGCGTTGACAGACACAGCACAAATGTAAAACCAGGATTTATTCCAGACATGAATCACTCCAAAATTCCACCACAAGTGAGCGCTTTCATCTCCTAACATCGGAGATTTCTTCAGACTGGTGGTGAAGCAAAAGCAATACACTTATATATCATTCTAAAATCAATTAAAACATCAATTGAAACATAATTAACCCACAAATTGGAATTAGTTAATTAAAAAGACAAGAATACTAAAGCTAATGCTTAAGCCCCTTTCTTTTTAGATACATAATGAATTCTTCTCTATTGTTTAGTCCAGGGTAAAAACATGCATTTAATCTGACTTGCCAGCAGTATTCAAGCCAACCCAACTCTTCTTCAATGTTAATATTTATAACTTTGGGATGAATTGCATCAATAACTAAGCATTTAAAATTATTTTTGCATTTGCTATCTATATAATGTTTAGCCATTGCATTTTTTGCATCCCCTCTACCTATTGCATAGTGATGCTCATATATCCTTCTATATAATTCTCTACTTGTTCTACCAATATAGAAGCACATGCATTCTAAACATACTAATAAATAAACTATATTTTTGGACTTACAAGTAAATTTGCCTGGAACCTTAACTATAGTTTTTCCTAATAATATTTCATTACTTTCAGTGTATAAAAATTGACAATAATTACAATTGAAACATTTAAACATGCCTTTTCTTTCTTCAATTACCTTACATTTATTTAACTTAGTTTGAAAAAAATCTTTAAAATTCTTAGCTCTCTTCTGCACAAATCTGGGTTCATCTCCTAGTTTCTGTAGGAGATCCTTATTACCTTTGAAGATGGCCCAATTATTTCTAATGATGTTCTTGATCTCATAAGAATCAATGCTATTTTGTACTGCTAAAGCTGTCGTGAAGTCCATACTATGTTCTATATGGGCTTCATCCATCATCACATTGTTTCTTTTAAGAACTTCTTCATTCATAATTTTATTTAACATATGTTCAGGATATCCTCTATTACTCGTCTTCTTACAAAAACTATTTGCTTCTTTATAAAAAATGTTTTCATCGTTTGTTAGACTACTAATTCTATTGATCTGACCTTTAACAATATTCCATTTTGTCTTCTGAGGATGTAAACTCGAGTAATGTAAGTACATGTTATTTTGGCACTCTTTTTTATAAGTCTTTGAAACTAATCTACCATCCTTCTTATAAATAGTGAGATCCAAAAAATTGATTTTTTTCTTTACTATAAATATGACTAAATTTGATATATGAACAAATATTATTAATATAATTTAAGAATGCTTCTAGTTCTTCCACAGAACCATTCCAGATTATAAGAATGTCATCAATAAATCTCAGCATTTTTGTGACATTCTTTGCAAAAATACTTCCAAAAATATTGGCCATCTCCCATCCTTGCATAAATAAATTAGCATAGCTGGGTGCTAAGGCTGCACCCATAGCCACCCCATTGACTTGTACAAACAATTCATCATACAATTCTAAAAAGTTATATGATAAAACTAAATCTATCATTTCCATGAGCAAACTTACAGTATTTGTAGAAAATGCTTTGGACTGCAATAATCCCATTCTAACCATTTCCATCCCTTCTTTGTTAGGGATCATAGTATAAAGAGAATTTATATCAAGAGTTACTAATATATCTGTAACAGAGACTTGTAATTCATTTAGTTTCTTTATACAATCATAGCTGTCCTTTATGTATGTTATACCATTTGGTACTACTTTTTGTAGGTGTTTGTCCACACAAATAGACATACCCTCAGTCTTGCTGTTCTTACTAACAACTATTGGTCTTAATGGAGGGCAGTCAATATTTTTGTGGATTTTTGGTATACCAAAAATTCTGCTAATTTTGGGGTTATTATTGGTAATGTTCCACTTTATCTTGTCATCAATTCTTCCAGCATAAAACCACTCTGTTATACAATAATCTATCAAGGAGAACCCTTTTCTAACCTCATTCATATTAACTGGTTTATAGAAACTAAAATCCGATAATAATTCCTTCATTTTAGTTTCATAATCTTGTCTTCCCATTAAAACCATTGCCCCTCCTTTATCTGCTTTAAAAATTAAGATGTTTTCATCTTTTAATAGGGCATCAAAACACTCTTTTTCTCCTTTTGTTAAATTGTAATATTTAAATTTAGAATCATTATCTAACATTTCTAACAATTGCATTTTGCAAACATTCAAGAACATTTCTAATTCTTTACACAGAGGTGGATTATAGCAGCTTGGTGTATAAAAATCACAGCTATTGAATTTCTGACTTCCGAAAAGAAGTCTGAAATTTAACTTTCTAACATAGTCTCTTTGTTCATTAATCATAGTAAGTTTGTCAGCCCTTTGTGCAGGGGCAAAATTCCATCCTTTGCTCAGCACACAACATTCTTCATAGGAGATATTTTTCTCACACAGATTAACAATTTTGAAATTCACATTATTTATGTCTTCCACTGTTTTTGATGGTAATTCCAGTTCTTCTTTGGAACTTTTCTGCCCCACCCAGTTTTTTTGCTGTTGCTGTTTATTATAATAAGGCTTATCTTTATAGCCATCTGCTGTCACTTGGGCCCAAGTTTTATTTTGATCGTCAACTCTTTGATATACTTCAATAATCTGCTTATTCTCATTCACTTTATGTTGTATTTCATTAGTTTTATTCCTAAAATTATCTTTGGTTTTGGCTTTAACTACTTGTTCATTTGCATGTTGTATTATTTCCCCTGCCATATTGGCATGGACCTCCGCCACTGTTGTAATCTGATTTTTGTTTCCAAGTCTTTCTGACCTCCTTAATAAACTTGTATCTTCTCCAGCAGCTTTATTTCCCATATCAAACTCATTTTGACCATTTTCGTTAACACTTGTTTCAAGCCTCAGCCCATATGCTAAAGCCGTACCATTAGCATATTCATTCTTGTCTCTCAAAAACTTTTTTCTTTTTCTTTGACATAGCTCATCATTCAACTTGTGCATTTTTTCTTGAATTTGCACCATTTTGCTACCAAAATTGTCTCTGGAGGTGTCTTCCAAAATTTCGTGGTTTTCTCTAATTCTAACAGTTAATTCTTGTAATTTAATGGTATTTGCTTCATATAATAGCTCCATATATTGTAAACCCGCTCTTTGGTTTATGTTCAACCATTTATCAGTAAAATCCTTTGGCAGGTCTTTTCCTGCTGGTAAATTTTTAACCCTTAGCCCCTTCGGTACTTGTTGGGCTTTCAAGCTGTTTTCAAAAAACAAATTGTCCAATTGTAGGTATTTTACTGTAGTAAGATCTTTCTCCAGCCCATTAAACAGCTCTTTAATATTAACGCCGGCACTCATACTCATTTTCGGCTGTACACCATTATTGTCACAGTTCGTAAAAGGGTTAGACGGTGGAGCTAAACATCCCTTTAGGATGTCTTCTTCATTGTTATTAGTCACAGTTTTTTTAGACAGTTTATTCACAGTATTGACCATACCTTCTTCATTGATTATAAATGAACCGCTCAGTGTGTCATTCAAAACACAACCGGTCGAAATAGTTGTAAAGCCTGTAGAGCCTTTCGAGGCCACACCTCTCTCCATGCCTGTCAAAACTGCAACGAAAAGCACAAATCCACAAAAGCAGCCAAAAAGAACGCTAAATCGCAAAACAAACTCCAAAAGTAAAAAGCGTTGACAGACACAGCACAAAGGTAAAACCAGGATTTATTCCAAACATGAATCACTCCAAAATTCCACCACAAGTGAGCGCTTTCATCTCCTAACATCGGAGATTTCTTCAGACTGGTGGTGATGTTTTAATTGATTTTAGAATGATATATAAGTGTATTGCTTTTGCTTCACCACCAGTCTGAAGAAATCTCCGATGTTAGGAGATGAAAGCGCTCACTTGTGGTGGAATTTTGGAGTGATTCGTGTCTGGAATAAATCCTGGTTTTACCTTTGTGCTGTGTCTGTCAACGCTTTTTACTTTTGGAGTTTGTTTTGCGATTTAGCATTCTTTTTGGCTGCTTTTCTGACTCTGAAAGGTTCCACAAACTGTCACAGCCGCAGCCAAGAATGTCTCCTAAGAGTCACTCCTGTTCCTGCAGCTCTGCTCGCTCCATCGGCTGCGTATGAAATAAGCCACATGGAGTAGTTGACTACTGAATTTAAAGTCGCCAGCTGGGTAGATACCTTGGCTGAAGCTCCCTCAGCTGTGGGATCTTGTAGGGTATCTCCAAGCTCTTTTAGGAGATCCCTCTGAAGTCTAGTAAAAGGGAAAGATAGTTCAGGGACCTAAGGGAGAAGGTTGCTGATGAAAACATTCACTTCCCATATCTGTCCATCGTACGGGAGTCTTTATTCAGTTGATGGACAGATGATGAGATTTAAGCTAACTCTCTCTTTGTGGCTGCTGCTACCACCATGGCATCAACTGGGACACCTTTAGTCAGGAATTGTTTGTCTTGGGGAGCTGTGATAAATTTATTAGGTCTCCTCGGGACAGGTTCCATGGAATCTGGAGCTGACCAATCCTTTTGAGACACTACGGACATGAGTGGAGCAAAAGGCGGAGACACCCAGGAGGTGGAAGGTCGGGAACCAAATGCATCCAGGTATACAGACTCGTACTCGGAGGGGGCTAGGGAAGTCCAGCTATGCCTCTGCCTGAGAATCTCGAGGATGTCTGAAAAGGAAACACCTTCAAAGGGGGACCTTGGGGACCACTCCGATTCATCCCAGTCTGTATCGGAGGTGACATACTCAGTGGAGTCTTGGTGCTTCCTCTTGCACTTTTTCTTCTGGAAAGCCTGCTCAAAATGCTCTGGGGATGTTTCAGAAGAACAGGGTTCACCAAATTGGGCAACCTGGGGCATAGGTTCCCTATGATTTGGGGCTGGAGGTGAAGAAGAGGTTGGCACAGGCACCAAAGGGGACGGAGCCGATGGGACCTACAGTGGGGCTGTCTGTGGGGACAGCACTCTCCGCATGACTTCAAAAGCATCACCATCTTGAAACAAAGAGGGCACCAGCTCCGAAGAGACAGGAATCCCACTCTGCACCAAGGGCGATGGCTCCGAGGCCGATGTGGGAGCCGAGCTCAACTGAGCTGATGCTCCGAGAGGAGAGGGAGAGCGGGGTCAGACAAGGGTCCAATGCCACTTCCCCCCTCGGAGCCGACGAGAGAGCTTTGGTGTCCAGATACCTTGATGGAAGGAAGAACTGAGGTAATCAGAGCCAACATCGGAGCCGAAGGAACCACTATCGGAACGTCCATGGAATCCGGCTCTGAACTAAGCATAGTTGGAAGAGGAATCGAAATTGAATCAGATGGAGCCGAGGCCTGTTGAGGCGGTCTTGAAAGCATTTTTGCAAGGGCCTGTGACTTCAGCAACCTACTGGCCACTCTCTCCACATCCTGATCCGATAACCTTGAGGATTGAGAGGAGTGGAAAGATGAGCAATGACTGGCTTTGTTCTGAAGTAAGGGTGATTGTGGCACCGAGCGAATTGGCTCCAATGAAGGAGACCTAGCTTGTTTGTGGCTCTGAGACGGCTCTGTGGTAACAGTTGGAGCCGATGGAGGAGTAGTCTTGTCTGTGCTAGAGGGCACCAACACACTTGGTTTGTCAAGCTCACAGTTCGGTTCCGAACATTGAGCCGACGGCTTGACTGACTTCAAAGATTTCACTGGCTCAGATGCTTTAGCCAGAGAATGCTGTTTCAACAATCCATAGAGGATTAGCTTCTTTTACCACTCCTGTAGGACCCTTGGACTAAAGACATGATAAATAGAGCAAGAGTCCTGCAGGTGCAGAGCCCCCAAGCAGTACACACAACTAGTGTGCCCATCTGTCAGAGACCTCTTCTGACAGCATTAGTCACACTTTTTAAACCCTGAGGTTTTAACTTCCTTGGACATTTTGAAGTACCACAAAAAGACACACTACAATAATAAAAAAATTATATTAATAAAGACCTTAAAGGAGAGCCTCTAACTTAAACAGCTGTCCTTAAGGGGGGGGGGACACACTAACTTAAATGAGTTCAGGGAACAACAGAAGGCCTAGCGACTAAGGGGCGATGGCCAACACAGCACAAAAACACAACAAAGGATGAGATAAGGGGTTTACAACTAAATAAACTTACAAACTACTATAACAGAGAAAATAATATAGCAATTTTTCAAGTAAAATATTTGACTTTAAAAAGAGAAAAAAGTTATACTAAGCCTGAGCCAGTATTGACGCAACCTCGCAGCTAAAGCGGCAAATGAGATCTGGGTAGCTGACGCTGGGAATTCTGGGATAAGGGGTAGCCTTGAGCCAGTAAAGAGCTCTCGAGCTATAGAAAGTGGCCGAGTCGGCTCCAAACCCATCCAGCAAGAACGAAGGCGAGATTGGACAACTTAACATTAAACAATTTCTCCACAAAAAAGATATTATTAGTTTTGTTTATACTACTTTTAAACTGACAGAAAAAAATGAGTGCTCCGTTTAAAAGTACACTACAGTCCCAAGACAGTCCTTTAAAACAAAAAACTCCTACCTTTAAAATAGCTTTCCTGAAGAGGAACATAATAAAACTTCAGCAAATATAATAAAATGAAAGTTATTTTTTCCTTCAAAGGGAACTTATCTGCCCACTAAAGGAAAGCACAAACCGACTGTCAATATTCAAAAGCCTTAGAGGAGCATACTCTTCGACTGCATGAAAGCTCTGAAGGGCTTTGCACCCAAACTTGTCTTTTACTCTGCTCAGCTCAAGCTGCATGATAGTTTGAGCATGTCAAAGGTGCCCTGAAGCTTTGGAAGCTGGCCAGCAGATCTATCCTTGGCAGGATATAACCCATATAGGTAAGGCTACTACAGCAGTATGACGAACATCATCACTGCATAACAATGATGAAAGCAAATTCTAGTAGTTAGCTGTTGAAACCTAGGACTAGCTTAATATATAAAAATAATTTGGAACACTTCAGCAGACAAGACAAATAATTACAGCAGTGTGGAAACACTACCCCAATGAACAACTAGGAAATTCAAATTTTCCCATGTAAAAATCTCTACAGAGATAAAGATAGAACATATACAAACATCTTCAACAAAGCTAGTAATCATCATCATCAACCTCCTTTTTCCCATTTTATTTCATGGGGTTGAGGTGTCATGTTAACTGTCACCATCTCTATATTCAATGCTACACTCCTGCCTTCTTCGACACTCATGCCTGACTATAGCAAATATTCTCTTACACAAATTGTCTTTTGGCTTCTCTGGTTAGGGGTCACCACAGCAGATCACCAGTCTCACTCACACACACACACCTACTGCAGGTCTAACTCATTTGACTGCAGGTAGGGCATGAAAACTCTACACAGAAGGTGCTTCAGCCAAGAATCAAACCGGAGAACCTCTTGTTGTGAGGCAACAACACTAACCGAAGCACTACCGCGGCCTACAAAAAAAAAATCTTCTTTTACACAATCCATCCTTTATCATATCTGCTGTGACTCATCTGAGTCTGCTGCTTTCTCTGACTTCATTTTCCTTAATGGTATTCTTGCTTCTTCTAGGGTTGGTTCCTCTTCCTCTGTGATTGTAGCCTGTGTCTGGGGCAGTACAGCTTCTGTGGGGTTTTCGACATTTAGAAGCTGCTGGAAGTACTCCTTCTATCTGCCTTTGATGTCCTGTGGGCAGGTCAGCAGGTTCTTGCTGGCATTACTTATGAAGGATGTCTGGCTATCTTCTTTATCTTTCTGTCTTTGCCTTGTAACCTGATATAGCTTCTTTGTGCCACCAACTGAGTCATTTTCCAGAAGCTGGTAGAGTTCCGATGCCCTATTCTTCGCTATTGCAACTCCTTTCTTAGCTTGTTAGCCAACCAGTATTCCTTCCTAGCCTGGTCCATCTTTTCTATCTCCCACATTTTCCTGCACTCCACCATCAGCTTTCTTTATGTACCTTATTTCCATACCTGGCTCAGCCACATATCTGTTCTGTAGTCCTCACACATGCCGTTTTGAGGCTCTGCCATTCTTATTCAGCTCCATTTATTTCCTCCTTTTCTTGGGGTGCTAGAGCCCTGAGTAACTCCTTGAACTGTTGTACTTTCTCTCCAGTCAACTTCTAGGTCTTCAGCCTGATCTCTATTGACCTTAGAGCCTTCTCTGACCAATGCTAGCACCCAATTGTGGCAACAAATGGTTTATGCTGTTTGCTGACTGTTTCACTGGGAATGACTTTGCTATCACTGATTGTACCCCAGTGTCCTTTCATTACCAGGAGGGAGTCTACCTGAATTGCATGTTGGCCACTCTTGTATGTGATCTACTGACTATCTCTCTTTCTGAACCATGTGTTGGTGACTATCAAGCCATTTACCAGACAGAAGTCTAGAATGGCCTCTCCTTCCTTATTCCTGTTGCCCCACCCATGTAGACTGAGGTAGTTTTCATATCCTATACTGTCTGTCTGATATGTGTATCCAGGTTACCCATTACATTATCAACAACAATTCACATTGTCCTGCTTTATCTAGTAGGCCCTGCAACTGCTGCCTGAATCTACTCTTCTCTTCACTGTCACAACCCTGCTGTGGAGTATAGGCTGAGATTATGAACACTGTCTTAAGCATTAGGCTAATGTCTGATTGCTGTGAGTCTGTCACTAATTTTGATGACATCCCTCACTGCCTTCTGAAGTCTGTCTTTCACCACAATTTCAACACCATTTCTGGCCTGTCCTCATCCTGAGCAGTAGACTCAGGATCCCAAGCCAAGTGGTTTTGCTGCACTGCCCTTCTATCTTGTCTCTTGGATACATAGGATGTCCAGCCTCCTCTGTATCCTCATGTCATCCACTTCCAAGCTCCACCCTGTCAGTGAACCTACGTTAAGTGTAGCAATTCTTAGTTCATGTTTTGGCGACATTAATCTACATGACTGAATCACCTAAAGCCATATTTTACACCAACAGATGGTTAGCCCTGCCATGGTGCACAGCCTGTGACCTGTGTTCTCCTATTCTGAGGATACTGTGCACCACAGTAAATGCCCAGAGTGGTTGATCTATACAACTCTCCACCCAATAGGGCACCATGTTGAGTCTGTGCTGCTCCACAGCTCCATTCATTGGTGAGTTTGATATGGAAACACTCAGCATGTTTTTCCAAGGTGGGAGGAACCCACAGAGGCACAGGGAGAAAATTCAAACACCAAACAGGCATTGGATAGAACCTCGTACCTTGTGCATGGGAGACAAAGACCTTAGCCATTATGCCAACTGGTCTCCCATTAACTGTACATCTACAAAGATAATAAGTATACCATAAAAAAGAAGGCAACCGTAAATCCACCTGTAAAGAAGTGTCAGTATATATATATATATATATATATATATATATATATATATATATATACACACACACACACACACACACACACATTCATATATATATAAATATATATACACAGTTATATAAATATAAATAACAAACACACACACACACACACACAAAGATCTACCCGATATTGTCGAAATCGCAGAACATTGAATTGCACTTCATTGACACTCTCAATATCGAATCTGCAATTCATCGAACCACTGGAACTGCAAACACTTTCCCACAGTAAGTAACCAATTAGCTAAAAAATAAAAAACCTAAACTGCACCATCCCTAGCCCACCCAGGTGGGAGGGGGCTACACCCCCCACACCTCCCACACCCTCCCTAACTAAATATACCAACTCTGAGATCGCACTACAGTTAGGAAGAGGGCAAAGTTCACTATCTTGCAAAAGTAGTTACTTACTGTGGGAAAATCTTCCTAGTTCCGGTGGTTCGATGAAGTGCCATTCGAAATTCTGAGTGTCGACAAAGTGCGATTCGATGATATGGCATTTTGATGAACTCAGGCAGACCCATATACACACATACATACATATATATATATATATATATATATTTACTTAGCCCTAACTAGGCCAGTCATTGAATATAATGCCCCCCTTGGCATGTATCTCTCCAGACACATGCAACAACACAGGGATACCTTACTAAAAAGAATACAAGGCCTAAGCAACATGTCCTACATGGACAGACTCAAAGCCCTACTCAAAGTCTACAGACTGCAAAGTGATGACCTGTGTCTGACATACAAGGTATCCTCTGACTCATTATTGATGGATTTACTGCACATCAGCAAGCCAAATGGCATCACAAACACTTTGTCTAGGGATCTAAACTCTTCTGCAACATCCAAAGAACAGTTTGGAGGGACAGGTATATTTCACAGAGGATACAGCTGCTATGGAACAGATTCCCCATCCACATAAAACAAAGTTCATCCCTGTCCATTTTCAAGCCCAACTTAGGTCTATGGATGGGAAACAGAAAATTTACCCCAGGACTGCCCCCTGTGCTACTAATGGATGGTTTTAGCTCCTAAATGCTTTATCCCATGCATGTGTTCCCTCAAATTAGTTATGGTATGATCCTACTTATTCTCATTAGGGGTAATAAATAATTATAATATCGACCATGAGATGGGTAAGGCCCATCTATAACCAAATGAGATAGGTTATTTTCAGCACAAAATGAGAAACTGGATAGGCTTAAAGTAGCCTACAAGGGCAGCTAGCCTAATGCTTACCTAAAGGACTAATCTCAATACCGGAAGAATGCCAGGCACTCAGCATTACAGGTTAAAGTTGCATGTCCAAGCCAATGAATACAGCTTCCATGGGACCCAACAATATCACTGGCTGTGTTCTACATAAATTACAAAGTGAACTGGCACCACATCTGTGTGCCCTGTTCACTCGCAGCCTCACCTCAGGCTTTGTCCCTACCGAATTGCGCACTGCTATAGTCATCCCTCTCTATAAAGGAGGAGCGACTACAGACCCTGGAAATTATTGCCACATTAGCCTGACAAGTCTGATATGTAAGGCTATGGAGCGTAACATCATGGACCTAATTAACAAGGATATAGGGAATCTCGAAACTCTACATCCCACGCAATTTGTTTTGTGAAAGGTAGATCATGCCTGCTCAACCTGGTTGACTTCTTTGAGTCAGTCACCAGAGCTGTGGATAAAGGTAAGGCAGTTCATACAGCCTACCTCAATCTGGCCAAGGCCTATTATACCATTCCTCACTCAGGAATTATTGATAAACTCACCAAACTAGGCATCAACCCCTATATCGTTAGGTGGGTTGCAAACTGGCTCACAGATAGAACCCACAGTGTGAAAGTAGCAGACTCCAAGTCAGACTGCTGAATCTCATTTCACGAGTGGAATCCCACAGGGATCAGTCCTGGGTCCTCTCCCATTTGCATCTAGTTCTCAGAAGTCCAGGCCAACACAGAGGGACTCTGGCTGACCATGTTCGCAGACGACTGCAAGCTGGGAGCCATTATTAACTCCCCAAGTGATGCAGACATCCTACAGAAAAGCCTCACTGAGACCAATGACTGGTGTCGAAACCATTATCATAAGCTTAATGCCAAAAATGTGTCGTCATCCCCTTTGCGAAAAACTCAGTTCCCACTAATTACCACATTGATGGGAGCCCACTGAACATTGAAGGCATTATAAGAGATCTGGGGACACACAGGTTGACAAAAACCTCTCCTTTGACCACCACATTGCCACTGTGGTCAGAAAGTCCTTCTATGTAGCACATCTCATTACCAAGTGTTTTTCATCAAGTAAGAAAGAGGTCAGCATTTCTCTCTACTCTTCCCTCATTAGACCAATCATAGAGTATAATGCCTGATTTGGCATGTACCTCACTAGACACCTGCATCAGCAGGAGAGGCCACAAAAGTACCTCACAAAAAGGGTCCTAGGCCTTAAACACATGTCCTACATGGACAGACTCAAAAAAACTCTCTGTCTCATATTGTCTACTAAGAGGTGATCTCTGCTTAACTTACAAAGCCATGTCTGACCCAGCTCTGTTAGAAATGCTACATCTAAAGAAATCTCAATCCCTCCGCACCACACACTCCAGAGACCTCAACTTCATTACCACAATCAACAGAACATGCCGGAGGGACAGGTTCATAACCCAGAGACTGCCCATGCTCTGGAATAGACTTCCCATACATGTCAAGCAGAGCACCTCACTGGCCCTCTTCAAGAGAAATCTTGATGAGTGGATGGGAAATAGAAAGTTCACCCCAGGGATCACTCCAGTGGCTCTACTTGATAGAGGCACTGGGAATTAATGTCGGGTGGCACAATGCCAGGGCACTTCTATGGGCTAGCCTTGGAAAGGTGCCAGAGCCATTAGGCTAGTACACACCTATGAAACTAACTCTCTCTCTCTCTCTCTCTCTCTATATATATATATATATATATATATATATATAAAGATATAGATATAGATTACATTCTAGTTATTAAAAGACCACTTGTCAAAAAGGAAAAAAAAAAGACAGTAAAACTGATTGAAAATTAGCTGATTGAAAGTACCCGCTTTTTTCTGTTCGATACAGTGGTACAGTGAAGATCAGAGATTTTTGCCCTTTTCCCACTATAGTGAGAGCTCGGAGTTGATATATATAATTAGCAGAGGGTGTGGGGAGTGCAAGGTTCATAGGTTGGTACTAAGCTATCAGCCCTAAGGCCTATGCAAGCCTAGCCATAACAATTCCCTGGAAATTTTTTCCCACAATATTTACTTCTCTGGGCCCCTGTCTAGCAGGGTGACTGACAGGGTGCAGGAGGAGCTTGCCCCCCCCCCCCCTTGCTAAAACAATCTTTTTTTTTATCGGCCTTTGATCAATTGTGGTCAGTCAGTTGTTGTTCGATTTATTCAATATTCTATTTACTGACATACACACGTGTGTGTGTGTGTGTGTGTGTGTGTGTGTGTGTGTGTATATATATATATATATATATATATATATATAATATATTTTATATATATATATATATATATTATATAATATTATAATATATATATATATATATATATTTTTATATATATATATATTATATATATATATTATATACAATATTATAATATATATATATATATATATATATATATATATATATATATATATATATATAACCCAGCCACTGGGGATGCACAAACCAGTGCATTTCTTTGTGCCGGTCCCAAATGGGGAGGGTTGCGTCAGGAAGGGCATCCGGCGTAAAACTTCTGCCAAAAATTGCTGATGTGGAGAACTTTTCATAATTGCATACCGGATCGGTCGAGGCCCGGGTTAACAACGACCGCCACCAGTACTGTTAGCCAACAGGGTGCTGGCGGAAATTGGGCTACTGTTGGCCGAAGGAGAAGAGGAGGCTAAGGCGTGCAAGGCAGGAAGATAGGAGGAAGGTTAGGAGTGTAGCAGTGAGGGTAGGAACTTTGAATGTTGGCAGTATGACTGGTATAGGAAGAGAGCTAGCTGATATGATGGAGAGACGGAAGGTTGATATATTGTGTGTGCAAGAGACCAGATGGAAGGGAAGTAAGGTCAGGTGTTTAGGAAACGGGTTCAAATTGTTTTATCATGGTGTGGATGGCAGGAGAAATGGGGTAGGGGTTATACTAAAGGAACAATATGCCAAGAGTGTTTTAGACGTGAAGAGAGTGTCTGACTGAGTGATGTTTATGAAGCTCGAAATTGATGGTGTAATGATGAATGTTGTTAGTGCATATGCTCCTCAAGTTGGGTGTGCGATGGAAGAGAAAGAGAAATTTTGGAGTGAGTTGGATGAAGTTGTGGTGAGTGTACCTAAGGGTGAGAGACTAGTGATTGGAGCGGACTTTAATGGGCATGTTGGTGAAGTGAACAGAGGAGATGAGGAAGTGATGGGTAGGTATGGTGTTAAGGAGAGGAATGCAGAAGGTCAGATGATTGTGGATTTTGCGAAAAGGATGGACATGGCTGTGGTGAATACGTATTTTAAGAAGAGGGTGGAGCATAGGGTGACGTACAAGAGTGGAGGAAGATGCTCACAAGTTGATTATATACTATGTAGGAGGGCCAGTCTTAAGGAGATTGGAGACTGTAAAGTGGTGGCAGGGGAAAGTGTAGTTAAGCAGCATAGATTGGTGGTATGTAGAATGACGTTGGTGAACAAGAAGAGGAGGAGGAGGAGTGTGAAAGCTGTGCCAAGGATTAAATGGTGGAAGTTAAAAAAGGGTGATTGTGAAGTGGAGTTTAGGGAAGAGTTAAGACAGGCACTGGGAGGCAGTGGAGAGTTACCGAATAGCTGGGTAACTACAGCAAAACTAGTAAGGGTGACTGCTAGAAAGGTGCTTGGTGTGACATCTGGACAGAGGAAGGAGGACAAGGAGACCTGGTGGTGGAATGAGGAAGTACAGGAGAGTATACAGAGGAAGAGGCTGGCGAAGAAGAAGTGGGATTGTCAAAGAGATGAAGAAAGTAGACATGAGTATCAGGAGATGAGGCGCATGGCAAAGAGAGAGGTGGTGAAAGCTAAGGATAGGGCATATGGAGAGTTGTACGAGAGATTGGACACTAAAGAGGGAGAAAAGGACCTGTACCAATTAGCTAGACAGAGGGACAGAGCTGGGAAAGATGTGCAGCATGTAAGGGTGATAAAGGATAGTGAGGGAAAGGTACTCACAACAGAGGAGAGTGTGTTGAATAGATGGAAAGTGTATTTTGAGAGGCTGATGAATGAAGAGAATGAGAGAGAGAAGGTTGGATGATGTGGGGATAGTGAATCAGGAAGTGAAACAGATTAGCAAGGAGGAAGTAAGGGCAGCTATGAAGAGGATGAAGAATGGAAAGGCTGTTGGCCCAGATGACATACCAATGGAAGCATGGAGGTGCTTAGGAGAAATGGCAGTGGAATTTCTAACTAGATTGTTTAATGAAATTTTGGAACGTCAGAGGATGCCTGAGGAGTGGAGAAAGAGTGTTTTGGTACCTATCTTTAAGAATAAGGGTGATGTGCAGAGCTGCAGTAACTACAGAGGGATAAAACTGATTAGTCACAGCTTGAAGTTATGGGAAAGAGTAGTGGAAGCAAGGTTAAGAAGGGAGGTGATGATTAGTGATCAGCAGTATGGTTTCATGCCAGGAAAGAGCACTACAGATGCAATGTTTGCTCTGAGAGTGTTGATGGAGAAATACAGAGAAGGTCAGAAGGAGTTGCATTGTGTCTTTGTAGACTTGGAGAAAGCATATGACAGGGTGCCTAGAGAAGAGTTGTGGTATTGTATGAGGAAGTCGGGAGTGGCAGAGAAGTGCGTAAGAGTGGTACAGGATATGTACGAGGGTAGTGTGACAGTGGTGAGGACTGCAGTGGGAGTGACAGATCCGTTTAAGGTGGAGGTGGGATTACATCAAGGATCAGCTCTGAGTCCTTTCTTATTTGCAGTGGTGATGGACAGGTTGACAGATGAGATCAGACAGGAGGCCCGTGGACTATGATGTTTGCAGATGACATTGTGATCTGTAGTGAGAGTAGGAATCAGGTTGAGGAGACTCTGGAGAGGTGGAGATATGCTCTAGAGAGCAGAGGAATGAGGGTCAGCAGGGCTAAGACAGAATATATGTGTGTCAATGAGAGGGAGGGTAGAGGAATGGTGAGGATGCAGGGAGCAGAGTTGGTAAAGGTGGACGAGTTTAAGTACTTGGGATCAACAGTTCAGAGTAATGGTGAATGTGGAAGAGAGGTGAAGAAGAGAGTACAGGCAGGGTGGAATGGGTGGAGAAGAGTGTCAGGAGTGATTTGTGACAGACGGGTATCGGTAAGAGTGAAAGGGAAGGTCTACAAGAGTGTAGTGAGACCAGCTATGTTATATGGGTTGGAGACAGTGGCATTGACAAAAAGGCAGGAGTCGGAGCTGGATGTGGCAGAGTTAAAGATGTTAAGATTTGCAATCGGTGTGACTAGGATGGATAGGATTAGGAATCGGTATATTAGAGGGTCAGCTCATGTTGGACGGTTTGGAGACAAAGCAAGAGAGACGAGATTGCGTTGGTTTGGACATGTGCTGAGGAGGGATGATGGGTATATTGGGAAAAAGATGCTAAGGATGGAGCTGCCAGGTAAGAGGAATAGAGGAAGGCCTAAGATAAGGTTTATGGACGTGGTGAGAGAGGACATGCAGGCGGTTGGTGTGACAGAGCAAGATGCAGAGGATAGGAAGAAATGGAAAGAGATGATCCGCTGTGGCGACCCCTAACGGGAAAAGCCGAAAGAGAATGATGATGATGATGATATATATATATATATATTTTTATATATATATTGTATATAATATTATAATATATATATATATATATATATATATATATTTATATATATATATATAAAATATATATTATATTTTATATATGTATATATATATATATATATATATATATATATATATCTAGTTTGATTCACTGAAAGCTCATTTCACTGAAAGAAAGCAGTGTTGGGCAAATAAAATATATATGCCCTTCTCCGACTGTAGTGCGACCCTGTAGTTAGTATATATATATATATATATATATATATATATATATATATATATATGGTTGGGGGACATATCCCCAAATCTACTTTTGGTTATATATTGTTAACTTTCAGTGAAATGAGATTCCTAAATATAATAGCGAAGTAGAATATAAAACCAAAAGTAGGTGGGGGGCTATGCCCCTCACTAACTCCCCATCCCCCAACTATATATACTAACTCCAGGGTCACACTACAATGGGGAGAAGGGCATATACATTTTATTTGGCCTACACTACTTACTTTCAGTGAAATGAGATTCAGCGAAATGAGTTTCAGCAAAATGAATTTTCAGTGAATCAAACTAGATCCATATATTTATATATATATATATATATATATATATATATATATGTATGTACATACACACACAGACACACACACACACACACACACGCACACACATACATATACGCATTTAAAAGCACAATAACCACAGCAGAGAAATGACTCCCTATTGAAATTTCGAGGCTCGCTTTGCTAAGTCCCAAAATACTAAACAAAAAGACTGAAAATACAAGAAAAAGCAAATGTCAAACATTGCTCCTCTCCTTTAAAATTGTTTTTTCTGTCAGAGGAAGCTTCCCCTCATACCCCCAGCTCCCCAAACTTTTATATATAATTCCTCCAAAACTGCCATACCTCAGAGATAAGGGAATATTCAGAGAAATGGCAGTTTCATACTTAGTATTTGTAAATACAGTTTTTCAGCCATTATCCCCATATCTTGGGACTCAAATTTTTGGGTCCTGAAATTTTAAACAGTTACTAATGCAGACTACCTTATTAAACAAAAAACAAAAGGCCTATCAGCTGACCATGCCCAAATATCCCACACCAGAATTGCATTATCAACTTTGCATATGTATAGGTGATCAAACATATTTATTGCAAACCTAAAATGCCAAAGAAAATGTACAACCTGCACCAGTGACACATGTCTGCAGTATCAGTGATGGTGGTATGCAAAGCAATAACAATTCAAAAGGATGCCAAATCATAACTGGCCAAATTGTAGCTAACACAGGCATTGCGACAGTCAATCATGGGGTCCTGTACTCAGCTTGAATGGCTAGGTGTCAAAAGTTGTTTGTCCAACGTTTTAGCATTGAAACACCTGTCCATCTATAAGTGCTTAGTTTATGAAGCACAAAAATTGCTGTTCTATGAAACAAACCGTGATATACAGATCACATATTTCATGGTACTGCTGACTTCCCTATGATTGTGCGATAACTAAAATAGTATATATAAGCAAGTGTCTATAGGGTGGTGAACCTTAAAACACGGGGAGCTGTTAGAGCATAGCCCCCTTGAAAAAATGCTTGCTATTGTATTATGATGTGGTTTTGTTTTTATATTTCAAATTGTCAGCACTTTGTCTTTCTTTATGTTTAGTTTTGATTGTCATGTGTTCAAAGTCAAATCCCTTGGTAGTCAGGGTTTTCATGTGTTTGGCTTCAATACACAGTACTTTGTTGTACTTACCTTAGCTATAAGGCCATGAAGCATAATGTATGAAGACCACTATAATTCAATCAACTGCCTTTGAAACATGTCAATATTCGGATCACCTTCAGATGCCCGAAATCGCATTTCACCGACACGGAATCCGACGGGTCGAAAACACCGACAACGCAGATGACCGACAAGGTGAGAACCCGACGGACTTGGTAAGTGTGCGATAGAGTGAGGGATTTAGTGTTCGGGAGCGGACAGGTAAGTGTGCGATAGTGAGGGACTGTGGGTTTAGGGGTGGGTTAAGTGAGTTAGGGTTAGGGTGCAGGTAGGGTGAGTGTGCGGTAGTGTCGGATCTTGGGGTTAGGGGTGGGTAAGTGAGTTAGGGTTAGGGTGCAGGTAGGGTGAGTGTGCGGTAGTGTCGGATCTTGGGGTTAGGGGTGGGTAAGTGAGTTAGGGTTAGGGTGCAGGTAGGGTGAGTGTGCGGTAGTGTCGGATCTTGGGGTTAGGGGTGGGTAAGTGAGTTAGGGTTAGGGTGCAGGTAGGGTGAGTGTGCGGTAGTGTCGGACCTTAGGGTTAGGGTTTGGGTTAGGGAGAGTGGATATGTTATGTAGTGTACTGTGTTGTTTACGTGTAGTGTGTTGGTGTAATGGTATTCAGTGTTTTGCGTTGTCGGTATTTTTTGTTGTCGGTCTTTTGGTGTCGGTGATTTGTGTGTCGGCGGTTTGGCGTTTCGGGCATCTGAAGGTGATCCCATATATTCATAGTATTACACTGGGCACAGTCTGATTAAATTACACACCTGGAAAAAGGGACAAATTTTAAATGTAACTTAATGCAAAGCATAAAATATGATTATTGGTTATTGAAACAAAGTGAAAAAATACAGATTCCAAACAAATATGTGGCATACTACAAATCTCACATTATCATCATCTCCATATGCCATCTCTGATTCTATATCAAAAAACATACATTTCAGATATTACTGTGTATGCAAATACAAAATGACTACCATGTTTTTCCAATGATTAGCTTATTTTCATGTTTGTTGGGATGATGTTATCTATCTATATATATATATATATATATATATATATATATATATATATATGTGTGTGTGTGTGTGTGTGTGTACATATATATAACAAGCTGTCTGATGAAATACCAAATGCTCATAAGAGTGATCATACAAATTGTGATAATTTTAGAGTAAATCTAATGTTATCGAAGATATGCAAAAGAGATGTCAAGCCCCCTTGCTCCCCCTACATCCTCATTCATTATTTTACTAATGATAAATGCTAACAATGAGATTGTACAACAGTGGGGTGAGGGTAAATTCCCTTACCCCACTGCAAGACAATCTGGCAAGACAAAATCTCAAAAATTCCATTTGAAAAAAAACATTTGCTTATAAGAACATTTACTTTTTGTTGACAACAGTAAAAAGCATTGCTAACACGAGTGCTTCCTCTTTCAAATTGTACTGTCAACCAACCAGCATAGCATCCTCATCTAAACCAAACTCAGATCATATAAATATGACAATAAAACAAAAGTAAAACAATAAAAAAACTTGGAAAAAATAATGCATTAAAAATTAGCCAATCAGAGCATAGGAAAAAGTATACAAATTAAAAAAAAACATAAATCCCATTAACATTGCGAAATAAATAAAATATAGTATTACATCAGCAGAAAAAAATAGCAAACATAACTATAATACCAAATATTCAGAAAATATACCACAAAAAACATCCTATGTGAAACAAACTGAAAGTAAAACATGACCTAAGGAAATTCAATATCACTAAGTTGTCCACCTACAAAAAAGTTAGTCCCCAACAACTGAAATAAATGGAAATAATAATTAAAAAAGCATAAATTAAATATATGTAGGTCTCAAGTTTGATAATTGAAATATCTGGTGTTATAGTGCATGTGAACTTGGTTCATTACTAGTTTCACATCAATCATCACAAAACTTGTTCCCAAAATTGAGGGTGGTCTGCTTCTGTATAATAAAGCACATGATTATTTTATTTTGAGGAACCAAACAGGCAGAGAAAGTAACCCTGGAGAAGGTGACAGGTGCTATCCTACTGCAGGATGTGTGTATGTATGTGTGTGTGTGTGTGTGTGTGTGTGTGTGTGTGTGTGTGTGTGTGTGTATATATATATATATATAATATATATATATATATATAAATATATATATATATATATATATATATATATATATATAAATAACACACACACTGACTCATTCATTCACATAAAGCACATGCAGTTGCAAGCAATTTACACGACACAATTCACCAATTTCTTTGTAGAACCTCTAATAGACAAAAACAACTGCTAACGCCACGCTATGTAGACTTGAGAAGCCAGAAAAAATTCTGAAATAACTCGTGCAAGCCGCGTCTGGTAAAGATCCACAAATTTAATAAAATGTCATACAATACACCACACGAAACTAGATGTAAAACATAAAAACTGGTTGAGCGCTTTCACCCGTGAGTAATACAGGCTTCATCAGAA
The DNA here is from genome assembly GCF_019279795.1 of Protopterus annectens. NCBI lineage: Eukaryota > Metazoa > Chordata > Ceratodontiformes > Protopteridae > Protopterus > Protopterus annectens. The sequence continues at coordinate 640,649,556 of NC_056733.1, forward strand.
CTAAAAGCCATATTGAATTCCTGACCATATTTAAAAAATCTTTGGCGCCAAAAATTTTAAAGCTGTACATACTCAATTAATACTTTGTGGTTAATATACTCTAACCTTGCTTACATTAATATAAACTGCAAAAGTATTCTAAATCAAGTTAAAAAATGTTAAAAATGTTAATGAGTAAGCATGAACAATAAATATAATTAATATAAATAATATAAATAATATATTGCAGCGTTATTAAAGAGAGTTGATAAATGTCATTAAATATATTAAACACAAAAAAATATATTTAAACACAAAAAATATATTTATCCACAATAAATACAATAAATTAGGAATTTGAAAATTAATGACTCAATTTATGTAATAGTGGTTTGATAGTCATACTTTCATTCAAACCTGGGGCGGAGGCAGCATCAGTATATATTTGCCACCGCATTTCCCTATATGATAGATGGCCCTTCTGGTCACCCCCCCCCCCCCAGGTCAGCTTTAACTATGTCAATTATTGCAAATGTAAATCGATGATCAGCTCCTTGTTGTTTAATATGTCTATAAAAAGCGTTTTTTTCATCGCTCTTTTTGATAGAATAAAAATGACCATAAATTTGTTTGTTCAGCTTTCTCTCAGTCTTTCCAATATAGAACGCTGAACAAGCTGTGCATAGGGCGATATAAATAACAAATTTCATTTTGCAATTTCCTGATTTGAATCTAATAAAAGATCGAGTCACATTATCCAACCTAATACCTTGACTGTTGTTAACAGCAAAACACCAGTTACAGCTACCACATTTTTGTGTGGTCTTAAATGTAATGCATTTTTGTATGGGGGAATTTTCCAACAACCGCTTGATATTAGGGCCCACTTTGTTCACAAAACAAGGTCAACGCCCCAATATATTCGCTATTTGTGCATCTGCTAATATAATGTTCCAATTACTGTTTAAAATTTCTTTAGGTTTATAAAAAAATGGTCCGTATTCTAAAATGCAAGATCTACAAAAATCAATAGAAGAAGATTTAGTAATGGCAGCATTACTGTTTTTAGTAAAATGTAAATTGTTAGATTCCAAACCTAGTAATGGTATAGATCTAGTACCCCATCCTTTAGTCACATGACTACTTATGTTACGCATCATGTTAGTGTCATAGCCCCTATCCCTGAATAATGAAGTAATATACGCTACCCCAGCTATCATATCAGAATAGCCAGAGGTCATTCTTGCAGCTCTGATTAATTGTCCCTTGTAAATATTTCTCAAAAGAGACTTGGGGTGGTTGCTGGAATATTCTAAATAACTATTAGAAAATGTAGTCTTCCTATAAATTTTAGAAGAAAATTGAGAATTTTCTATAAATACATATGTGTCTAAATATGCAAGTCCATCTTGACTTTGTGCATAAGTAAATTTCAGAAAACTACTACTGGAATTCAGATAATCGATAAATTTCATAAGAATCTCAACATTAGCATCCCATAATATATAAATGTCATCTAGGTAACGTATGTAATATTTTATATATCTATAAAAATCACTTGGGAAGATAAAGGATTCTTCCCAGTCTAGCATTACCATATTAGCGAAAATAGGGGCACATGCAGCTCCCATTGCTACCCCTTTGGTTTGTCTAAATATTTCACCTTCGTAATAAATATAGTTATGGTCTAACACTATACTCATCATTTCAGTGACTAGACAAATCTTGTCCCAATCAAGGTCAGCATATTTGTTAATGCTTCGAGTGAATGCTTCTAGCCCCTCCCTTTTCGGTATACACGAAAAAAGGTCTATGACATTTATAGTTACAAATAAAATGTCGTTCTTATAAGTATGGGTGGGAAAGTGGGACAAAAAATACCATGAATCTTTAGCTAAATGAGAAATTTTATCACAGACGTACTTTAACATATTGTCGATAGCTACTCCCAGTGGAAATGTTTTAGATCGGCTACCAGAGACAATTGGTCTGAAAGGGGGGGTCATTCAAATTCTTGTGGATTCCCAGTGGAAATGTTTTAGATCGGCTACCAGAGACAATTGGTCTGAAAGGGGGGTCATTCAAATTCTTGTGGATTTTAGGAATTCCAACTAATGTGGCAGCTATAGGATGATCAACCTTAAGAAAATTATAGATATCCAGGGTTATACGTCTATCAATAAGAAATTCTTCAATATGAGAATTTATTCTGCTACAAGCTAAATTAACTTCATTTATTGAAACAATTTTGTAATTGCCAGTAGAATGCAAAATATCAAAGATCTTGGAGGCATATGTTAACTGGTCAAAAATAACTATGCCCCCACCTTTGTCCGGTTTCATAACCCGGATAGCTCTATTGTTTCTAATATTTGTTAAGGTATCGTGGTCTTCTTTCGATAAATTGTGTTTATATTTATTAGACTTTAACTTGTTATTTAGCTGATAAATCTGCTTAACTACCGATTTCTCAAATACCCCTATAGTGGGATGGCATATAGGCATGTATGTACTTTTCTTTTTTAAAACCGTACGCTCATTGGTGCAGTTTGTCTCTTTATTTCCTGTGTTGTTAAACATAACAGCCAAGTTCAATTTTCTAATATACAGTTTAATTTGGCAAATATTGTCTACCACATTGAAATTTGAGGTTGGGATGTATTTTAAACCCTTCGAAAGTAAATTAAAATGTGAAACATCCAATTTTAAATCTGTATAGTTAAATATGTTGAAATTCTTGTAACTGTTGGTAACGCCAACAGTACTGATACCTGCATTCTCATTTATGATATGTTGCTCTTTTTCATGTGCCTTCGCCCCTATGTGCAAAGTGTTATTATTGTTTCTCCCTACTTATTCTTTTATATTCTCATTACAAAAAGTTATTGTATTTAATATTGGGTTTTTTTCCAATTCCCGCCCCACTTCCAATCCCTTGTCTTGTCGTAATTTCTGCTGTTGAAAAAATGTGAATTCTTACGATCCTGGTTATAATTTTGGTTGGGTACATAACTATTCTGATTTTTATCATTACTATTTTCAAAACCATTACAATTGTCTCTCCAACCATACACTGTCCCTCTATCGTATTGTTGAATATCTCTTGTTAGCTTGGAATTTTTCCTATCAAATGCCTTTTTAGTGTTAGATTCTGCCATATTAAATTGTTTAGTGTATAACCTCTCCCATTGTGCAAACAACAAATCATTTAAAATACTTTCATTTAGTTTTTCTGCTTCTTGCATACATTTAACCAATTTTTCATCATTCAATTTAATTAACATTCTCATATATTCTGTACCACATTTATCAAAAAAAATATTAAATTCCTTTTTGATATTGTCATTCACATCAATACCCATAGGAAATTTAAAAAAACTCAGGCCCTTGGGTATAATGTTTATGTTTATACATTTGGTAAGATAAGCATTCTCTAACTTTAAAGTGTTAATTAAATTCAATTTTTTACCAAACATATAAATCAACTCTTTTAACGATCCATTAGGTACAACATTGTCCGTAAAATTCTCATAACATTGATCACTATCAAAGCCACAATTTTTATCTAAAAATGTTTTAAATTTGTTAAGATTGTTCTCATTTAAGTCATTTTTTTGAATCAAAATTTTTTTGATTATATTCAGTACCTTTATCCGCAAGTTCTTTGCCTACTTGTGCGTAGGTTTTGTAAGGTAACTTTCTCTTAGGTTTGGCACCTGTCCGCTTAGCGTCTTCTTCGGTGTCGACAAAAGAAAAATCAAAAGTGTAATCAAGCCCATTCTGCTACTTTTCCTTAATTCGTTTGGTACAGCATCCAAAGATAAATCAATACAGTTCATAGTAGTGCGGCAAGTACCTTGACCATTTGGTATATTAGGAGAATTAAGTGAATTGTCAGGAATGTCATCATAATGTAGCGGCGTCCGGTTTGGTACTGTAGATTCCTTATCATCTCCTTGACCTGATACCGGTCTATCTAATCCACCAAAAGTTTTATAATTGTCAGCAGTATTTTTACCAGGATCTTTTGATACTGACTGCAGCACCATAAAGTTAGAAAAAAGTGTAGTAAGCTTACTAACTTCTTTTTTAAGTTCCAAAACCTCCGATGGTAATTTCTGTAAGGAATGCATTTCTGCATTAGGCGGTGAGGAACATCTGACTTCTCGATCAGCTTCCATAGCCTTAACAAACGAAATAACCACAAAAGGCATTGGCTAAACCAAAGAACCTCTAATAGACAAAAACAACTGCTAACGCCACGCTATGTAGACTTGAGAAGCCAGAAAAAATTTTGAAATAACTCGTGCAAGCAGTGTCTGGTAAAGATCCACAAATTTAATAAAATGTCATACAATACACCACACGAAACTAGATGTGAAACATAAAAACTGGTTGAGCGCTTTCACCCGTGAGTAATACAGGCTTCATCAGAACTAAAAGCCATATCGAATTCCTGACCATATTTAAAAAATCTGTGGCGCCAAAAATTTTAAAGCTGTACATACTCAATTAATACTTTGTAGTTAACATACTCTAACCTTGCTTACATTAATATAAACTGCAAAAGTATTCTAAATCAAGTTAAAAAATGTTAAAAATGTTAATGAGTAAGCATGAACAATAAATATAATTAATATAAATAATATATTGCAGCGTTATTAAAGAGAGTTGATAAATGTCATTAAATATATTAAACACAAAAAAATATATTTATCCACAATATATATATATATATATATATATATATATTTTTTTTTTGTGTGATTTTTTCTGGCTTCTCAAGTCTACATAGCGTGGCATTAGCAGTTGTTTTTGTCTATTAGAGGTTCTTTGGTTTAGCCAACGCCTTTTGTGGTTATTTCGTTTGTTAAGGCTATGGAAGCTGATCGAGAAGTCGGATGTTCCTCACCGCCTAATTCAGAAATGCATTCCTTACAGCAATTACAATCGGAGGTTTTGGAACTTAAAAAAGAAGTTAGTAAGCTTACTACACTTTTTTCTAACTTTATGGTGCTGCAGTCGGTATCAAAAGATCCTGGTAAAAATACTGCTGACAATTATAAAACTTTTGGTGGATTACATAGACTGGTATCAGGTCAAGGAGATGATAAGGAATCTACAGTACCAAACCGGATGCCGCTACATTATGATGACATTCCTGACAATTCACTTAATTCTCCTAATATACCTAATGGTCAAGGTAATTGCCACACTACTATGAACTGTACTGATTTACCTTTGGATGCTGTACCAAACGAATTAAGGAACAGTAGCAGAATGGGCTTGATTACACTTTTGATTTTTCTTTTGTCGACACCGAAGAAGACGCTAAGCGGACAGGTGCCAAACCTAAGAGAAATTTACCTTACAAAACCTACGCACAAGTAGGCAAAGGACTTACTGATAAAGGTACTGAATATAATCAAAAAAATTTTGATTCAAAAAATGACTTAAATGAGAACAATCTTAACAAATTTAAAACATTTTTAGATAAAAATTGTGGATTTGATAGTGATCAATGTTATGAGAATTTTACGGGCAATGTTGTACCTAATGGATCGTTAAAAGAGTTGATTTATATGTTTGGTAAAAAATTGAATTTAATTAACACTTTAAAGTTAGAGAATGCTTATCTCACCAAATGTATAAACATAAACATTATACCCAAGGGCCTGAGTTTTTTTTTAATTTCTTATGGGTATTGATGTGAATGACAATATCAAAAAGGAATTTAATATTTGTTTTGATAAATGTAGTAGAGAATATAAGAGAATGTTAATTAAATTTAATGATGAAAAATTGGTTAAATGTATGCAAGAAGCAGAAAAACTAAATGAAAGTATTTTAAATGATTTGTTGTTTGCACAATGGGAGAGGTTATACACTAAACAATTTAATATGGCAGAATCTAACACTAAAAAGGCATTTGATAGGAAGAATTCCAAGCTAACAAGAGATATTCAACAATATGATAGAGGGACAGTGTATGGTTGGAGAGACAATTGTAATGGTTTTGAAAATAGTAATGATAAAAATTGGAATAGTTATGTACCCAACCAAAATTATAACCAGGATCGTAAGAATTCACATTTTTTCAACAGCAGAAATTACGACAAGACAAGGGATTGGAAGTGGGGCCGGGAATTGGAAGAAACCCCAATATTAAATACAATAACTTTTTGTAATGAGAATATAAAAGAACAAGTAGGGAGAAACAATAATAACGCTTTGCACATAGGGACGAAGGCACATGAAAAAGAGCAACATATTATAAATGAGAATGCAGGTATCAGTACTGTTGGCGTTACCAACAGTTACAAGAATTTCAACATATTTAACTATACAGATTTAAAATTGGATGTTTCACATTTTAATTTACTTTCGAAGGGTTTAAAATACATCCCAACCTCAAATTTCAATGTGGTAGACAATATTTGCCAAATTAAACTGTATATTAGAAAACTGAACTTGGCTGTTATGTTTAACAACACAGGAAATAAAGAGACAAACTGCACCAATGAGCGTACGGTTTTAAAAAAGAAAAGTACATACATGCCTATATGCCATCCCACTATAGGGGTATTTGAGAAATCGGTAGTTAAGCAGATTTATCAGCTAAATAACAAGTTAAAGTCTAATAAATATAAACATAATTTATCGAAAGAAGAACAAGATACCTTAACAAATATTAGAAACAATACAGCTATCTGGGTTATGAAACCGGACAAAGGTGGGGGCATAGTTATTTTTGACCAGTTAACATATGCCTCCAAGATCTTTGATATTTTTCATTCTACTGGCAATTATGAAATTGTTTCAATAAATGAAGTTAATTTGGCTTATAGAAGAATAAATTCTCATATTGAAGAATTTCTTATTGATAGATGTATAACCCTGGATATCTATAATTTTCTTAAGGTTGATCATCCTATAGCTGCCACATTAGTTGGAATTCCTAAAATCCACAAGAATTTGAATGACCCCCCTTTCAGACCAATTGTCTCTGGTAGCCGATCTAAAACATTCCCACTGGGAGTAGCTATCGACAATATGTTAAAGCACGTCTGTGATAAAATTTTTCATTTAGCTAAAGATTCATGGTATTTTTTGTCCCACTTTCCCACCCATACTTATAAGAATGACATTTTATTTGTAACTACAGATGTCATAGACCTTTTTTCGTGTATACCGAAAAGGGAGGGGCTAGAAGCATTCACTCGAAGCATTAACAAATATGCTGACCTTGATTGGGACAAGATTTGTCTAGTCACTGAAATGATGAGTATAGTGTTAGACCATAACTATATTTATTACGAAGGTGAAATATTTAGACAAACCAAAGGGGTAGCAGTGGGAGCTGCATGTGCCCCTATTTTCGCTAATATGGTAATGTTAGACTGGGAAGAATCCGTTATCTTCCCAAGTGATTTTTATAGATATATAAAATATTACATACGTTACCTAGATGACATTTATATATTATGGGATGCTAATGTTGAGATTCTTATAAATTTATCGATTATCTGATATCCAGTAGTAGTTTTCTGAAATTTACTTATGCACAAAGTCAAGATGGACTTGCTTACTTAGACACATATGTATTTATAGAAAATTCTCAATTTTCTTCTAAAATTTATAGGAAGCCTACATTTTCTAATAGTTATTTAGAATATTCCAGCAACCACCCCAAGTCTCTTTTGAGAAATATTTACAAGAGACAATTAATCAGAGCTGCAAGAATGACCTCTGGCTATTCTGATATGATAGCTGAGGTAGCGTATATTACTTCATTATTCAGGGATAGGGGCTATGACACTAACATGATGTGTAACATAAGTAGTCAAGTGACTAAAGGATGGGGTACTAGATATATACCATTACTAGGTTTGGAATCTAACAATTTACATTTTACTAAAAACAGTAATGCTGCCATTACTAAATCTTTTTCTATTGATTTTTGTAGATCTTGCATTTTAGAATACGGACCATTTTCTTATAAACTTAAAGAAATTTTAAACAGTAATTGGAACATTATATTAGCAGACACACAAATAGCGAATATATTGGGGCGTCGACCTTGTTTTGTGAACAAAGTGGGCCCTAATATGAAGAGGTTGTTGGAAAATTCCCCCATACAAAAATGCATTACATTTAAGAACACACAAAAATGTGGTAGCTGTAACTGGTGTTTTGCTATTAACAACAGTCAAGGTATTAGGTTGGATAATGTGACTCGATCTTTTATTAGATTCAAATCAGGAAATTGCAAAACGAAATTTGTTATTTATATCGCCCTATGCACAGCTTGTTCAGCGTTCTATATTGGAAAGACTGAGAGACAGCTGAACAAACGAATTTATGGTCATTTTTATTCTATCAAAAAGAGTGATGAAAAAAACGCTCTTTATAGACATATTAAACAACAAGGGGCTGATCATCGATTTACGTTTGCAATAATTGACACAGTTAAAGCTGACCCTGGGGGGGGGTGACCAGAAGGGCCATCTATCATATAGGGAAATGTGGTGGCAAATATATACTGATGCTGCCTCCGCCCCAGGTTTGAATGAAAGTATGACTATCAAACCACTATTACATAAACTGAGTCATTAATTTCAAATTCCTAATTTATTGTATTTATTGTGGATAAATACATTTTTTGTGTTTAAATATTTTTTTTGTGTTTAATATATTTAATGACATTTATCAACTCTCTTTAATAATGCTGCAATATATTATTTATATTATTTATATTAATTATATTTATTGTTCATGCTTACTCATTAACATTTTTAACTTGATTTAGAATACTTTTGCAGTTTATATTAATGTAAGCAAGGTTAGAGTATGTTAACCACAAAGTATTAATTGAGTATGTGCAGCTTTAAAATTTTTGGCGCCAAAGATTTTTTAAATATGGTCATGAATTCAATATGGCTTTTAGTTCTGATGAAGCCTGTATTACTCACGGGTGAAAGCACTCAATCAGTTTTTATGTTTTACATCTAGTTTCGTGTGGTGTATTGTATGACATTTTATTAAATTTGTGGATCTTTACCAGACGCTGCTTGCACGAGTTATTTCAGAATTTTTTCTGGCTTCTCAAGTCTACATAGCATGGCGTTAGCAGTTGTTTTTGTCTATTAGAGGTTCTTTGGTTTAGCCAATGCCTTTTGTGGTAATTTCTTTGTAGAAGAACTTCCTACAGTATCTAAGATAGCATTAACCTATATTTTAGATCTTGCTGATGAAGTTTTTTTATTTATACACACCAACATTGGATTGAGCATTTGGTTTGTCATCACTGAGTGGTGTGCTACATCTTTTTATGAACAAATCCAATAAACAAATGCCTTACATGGATTTTGGATCTTCTATTGATTTAATGCTTGGAGTGGAGTGCTGAATCACTGGACATTTACTTTGTTGTGTGTTTATGTACATTTCCAGCAGAAGGGTATGAATGGACTGATAAAGCTTCCAGAATTGCCACTTCACTTAGTTTCTTTCCCTTCCATCTAGTGAGTGCTGGCTCTAACTCCCCTATTATTCTGAACATAATTAAACAGATGATTACAATATAAATGACTGCAAATGAACAGACAAATGAAACCAAAGTACTTTTTTATATCTACATAATATTCATGTGATTTTCTGTGGTTTTAGGGAGACTTACTGGGCCAGACAGTGAGAACATATGCTAATGCAGAACAGGGCAAGGAATTTACTGCATGTCTGTCACCACAATTAGGACAACTGTGCCAACACTTCAAGCACTTATGCAGCTGTCCTAAATAGTTATGCTTTATCATAATTTTATAACATTTGTACTAATGGTGATATATGTTGTCACATAATGTAGGTTTCCAATATTCAGTAAAGCACATTATGAATATTAATGGACTGTATGCATTATGTTATATCACTTAGAGTTGCCTACAAATCACTTTACATGAATTTTCCATAAAGTGTGATGCTCCAAGAAGTCTACATAAAAAGCAAAAGGCAAACAATAATAATAATCTGATACGTATGTATGTATGATTATATGTGCCTAGATTCCTTCTACATTGGCATGTACTACATCAACCACAAATGGTCAATACTAAATCAATCAAGATGCTGGTACACATGCTCCAAGCACTAGCCTCAGCGAATGCAAAAGTAAAAATAAAATAGGAAAGAAAGAAATAAAATGTTTTTTTTTTTTTTTTTTTTATAGGGGGCAAGCCCCGTGCACCCCCCCAAACACATTCTGCTAATGATATATACCGACTCCAAAATTGCAAAACATTCCGGAAAGGTCAGATTTCAGCTTCCCACTCTACAGCGATCCCACACTCAAAGCAGCCCTCATCCTGCGATGAACCAGCAGTTTGAGAAAAACAACCCTCCCTATAAAATGCTTGATGTAATGAATGTACTATAGAACCCACTGCACCTGTGTATGTGTGTGTATCTTACTGTAAATGCCTGTGGTAGTAAGTAATATCGTAGCTTGGAAGAACAACTTCATATTACAAAATGCACATTCATGCCTTCTATATCATGGGTAAGATACCAGTTAATACTTATTTCCAGCAAAGCTGCTCTTCACATTGAATAATATGCCTGAAGCAAGCCATCTGTCTCTTTAAGTACCATCTACAACTTACAATACATAAATGCAGAACATTTAATATTATCTGGTTGGATTTAGGAAAACTTTGCAACATTGCACTGGTAATGTAGCAAGGGTGGGGTGGAGAAGGGTTAGGGAGCACAATCAAGAGGCTAGCTTTGCAGTTTTTTTTTTCTGTAAAAAAATTCCTGTACATAAAATCAGTGTCTTTTTGTTGTCGTTGTCTTTTTTTTTTTTTTGCTCTTCACTTGAATAGCTGAAGGGGTAGGTCACAAGTTTGTGGCACGGGTACAGAGTGCTAGAGGACCTAGCTATAGATCTACATTGTACTAAGCAAATTTGTGTGACAAGTGTCATGTGCAGGATGTGTGCAATTAAGAAAACCAAGCTGCATGACATGGCAACCTCATTTAGCATGGTTGGTTACTTTTTTTTTTAATTCTCCAAATATTTTGGGTTTCTAACACCATTACGGGAATGGACCCAATTCCTAAGTCAAAGTATGACTAAAGTTCATGAAATTAGTATTGTTTCAGTCTTTGATGTCAGCCAGTAGTGCTCTCGCAGCACCTGCAATCTGCCCAGTAATGACTCCTTCTGCAAAAAGTATGGAGTTACATGTATTGGTAACATATCAAAATATGATTGTAGACTCTTTTTTTATATGACCCATTGCTCCTACTACTGCTATTGGAACTATCTGTATATCTTTCTTCCACATTGCTTTTGTTTCTGCCTGCAAATCCTGATATTTTATGACTTTGTGTCTCTCTGTACGCATGTATCTGTAGTCACTGGGTGTGGTGATTTCAATGATCAATGCTACTTTTGTCTTCTTTTTCCTGGACCACTGCATCTGGTTTTCTAGCATCTATCTTTTGAACTGTTTCTAATGGATAATCCCATGTGATATAGACCACCATTTTCTATGATGCTTTATGGATCAAATTTAGTGTTTTTCATCCTCTTCAATAGCATAATATTTGCACAATCCACAGTGCAACCATCTCGCCACATTATTACGCCTTTCAGTATACAGCCCTTCTGCTATTAGTATGTCACAACCAGCTACGAGGTGTGCAACTGTTTCCAGTTCTGTTTTACAAAACCTACATTTGTCTGTTTCTCCCACATGTTCAATGGACTTTGTAAACCAATGTGTATGTAGCCCGCTGTCTTGTGCCGCCAATATTAACTTTTCATCTCTTGGTTTGAATTCGCCTCTCCTTAAGCATTCCTGCCTTCATTCTTGATAAACATGAGGTTTTTCCAGATGTTTTCTATATTTGCAACCATATTTATGCACTTTCCACATATTGTGCCTTCTCACCTGGTCTTTCACCTTATATTCTTTCTTTTGTTTTTTTGGTACATTCAGTTGCTGCCTAATTTTAATCTACTTGTGGTTTGATTTCCATTCCTACTTGACACCGATATGCTTCTGCTAGTTTAAGCAGGGAAATCATCTTAGATTTATTTTCCTCATGTTTCAAAACTTTCACTATATTTGGGTCTTGTGAGGTCAGCAGATGTGTGGAGTCCCACGATTGCAGAGCTATACATGTAATCAATTTCAAGGAGGCCCATCCATCCTTCATAACGGGGACTATATAATCTTGTTATGTACTGATTTTTATAGATCATTTGGTGAGCATGAAGCATCCTTCTTGTCTTCCTATGTAATCTATCCAACACATTTTGGGGTCAGTCAGTTACTCCAAAACTGTAAGTTAGAATAGGAAGAGGAAATTGGTTTATAGCTTGGATTTTGTTTGTAGATGTCAATGCTGTTTTCAGGTTTTATTCGCTCTTGTTCATATTTTATTGTTGATCCTTCATCAGTTCCCAAATAATTATACACTCCCTCTTGCTCAAGTTCTTTTATATCAAATTCTTGTCCCAAACTGATGTTTTCTTGGTACTACAGCTTTCCTGCTTTAAAGGTTGCTTTTGTACATTTATCAAGACCAAATAACATTCTTATATCATCTGAAAAAGTTTTAACAACTTGCAGTTCCTCATCTGATGAGCTATACAGTTTTAAATCACTGACAAAGAGAAGATGATAAATCTTTACACTTTGTTGTTTTCTAGGAGCCAAATTATAGCCATGGCCTAAGTTGCTAAGTAGATAGCTTAATGGGTTAAGGACAAAGCAGAATAGCAGCTGTGACTGAGAGTCACCATGGAATATCCTGCTTTGAATTTTTATTCCTGGAATAATAATCTGTCCTATATCATGGCTTAATTGTAAAGTAGTCTGCCACTGTAATGTAGTCGATCAGTGTAGGGTGTGTCTCATACATTTTTAAACACTCTTATCCATGAATGTGGGAAACTATCAAATGCTTTTATGTAGTCAATCCATACCATACTTAGATTCTTCCCCTTTTTACAGTTCTCCACTATGACTTTATTTAGCAGCAAATGAGCCTTTGTTGCATATGACTTTCTTTTATTGCCCTTTTGTTCTACTGACATAATTGAGTTTTCTGCTAAATGACTACAGACTCTGTCAGCATCAATTCCAGTGTATAGTTTATACATCATCAGAAGGCACTTTATTGGTCTATAATTTTTAGGGTAGCTTGCATGTTCACTCATAAGTAGAAGCATTGTTTTTCCTGTTGTTAGCCAGGTAGGCTGTTGTCTGTTCAGAGTGTGCATATAAATAGTTCTTACTCATGGCTAAATCTTCATCCAAAGATGTTAATACTTTCAACCAGAAGTTAGGTACTGCATCTGGGCCTGGGGTTTTCCAATTTGAGGCTTTTCTTAACTTTGTTTCAATCTCTCTGGCTGTTACTTCATCACATTCAATATCCTATACCTTTAAGCTTCTTATTCTTTCTTTTACTTCTTCTATTCATCTAGCATCTTACTTATGTTCTACAGGATCTTCATAGATACTTCTCCAAAATGTATTTATTTCTTCTTTCTTTGATGGTTTTTCAATTCCTTTTACCTTGTTTTCCACTTCTCTATAAAAAAGTTTTTAGGTCATCAATAAATTGCTTATTTTGTACTTTTCCTTATATTTATCTGCTTTTCTTCTAAGTTTTTCCACCTGTGCTGAGATTTTTAATTTATTTGATATAGTACATGATAGATCCTGATCTGTTCTAATACTGCACATTTCTTTTATCACATTTATCTAAGTATTTATCTAAGTATTTTTCTTGATCTGTTCCCTCTTCTAACAGTGACACTTCTTGTCTTAGTTGCTCTATAGTTTTCTCTGTTCGATATTTCCATGATGGTATTCAATTTCTCCCCTTTCTCTCCCTCACTACCCTGTGTTCTTGTGGTAGAATTTTATCAGTTATTAATTTAGCTACACAGTAATATATCCTGTTTACTTCTGTTATATCGCATGGATCTCTATGGACAATCCAAATTACTGTGTTCATTTGCTTTATCAAACTTCTGACTTTTTGGGTTTTATTGACCATCTGCAGATTTCTTTCATTGATCTTAATATGTCTTTTATCTCTAGCAAGTCAAGCAACTCTTCTCTTAACTCGTTTTCTTCTACACTGAGGGCACATTTTTGTGTTTCATTTCCTGCAGGCATTCTATAGAAAGTTCTATTGAATGTTCCTGTAGCACATTCTCTTCAATTTCATCCTGTGCCATCCATTGCTCTGTCATATGGGAACTCAATGGCCTATCACTCCTCAACATTAACTGTGTCAGAGTTTCCACAGTTTTCTGTTCCTTCCCTTGCTGTCCAACTTCAAGTGAACATCTATACTGGTTTCCTGTGGAAGGCTCCAAACTATCTTCATATGGCACCTGACCAATTGCTTCCCATTCCACTGGTTTCCCCTTAATATGAAGGTCTGTTGCTCTATCGTGTTGTGGTGCTTTTTGTATTAGATTTTCTACACTGAATCCTTCATTTCGGAAATACTCCATAACCTCAGTTTATATTTCTTTAACTTCAACATTACTAATCTCCTTTTATACTTTTCCTCATTGTCTTCTTATTTTTTGTATTATAAAGTTTTCCATATCAAGATTCCTTTGCCTATATTTCTCTTCAAATACCTTTGGTGCTGCTCTTTTTGTATTGATTAGTTTTGCTTTCTCCTTTGCATAGATATTACACCATATTAAATCTCTTTTTCTTTCCCACGTCCATATTTCTTCTTCAGATGTCTTCTGATCTCCCTGTTTCTCCTTACTCTGGGAACTTGTTCCATCATGCTGTGAGGTAACCTTTGTTAGACCTTCTACATCACATCCTTCACTTCGCATGCACTCCATAACTTCAACTTCTATTTTTTTACTCCTACTTTACTAATCTTCTTTTCTACATCCCCTCTTTGTAATATTATTTTTTGTGAAATTTTCCATATCTGGATGCCTTTGCCTATATTTCTCTTTGAATGTCTTTGGAGCTGCCTTTTTTATGTTGATTAATTTAGCTTTTGCCTTTTCATAAATATTGCACCATATAACATCTCTCTTTCTTTCCCATGTCCATATTTCTTTTTTATACTTTTCAAAAATATCTAGGTTTTGTTGTTTACATTTTTGCACTTCCTCAGATGCTTCTTTTTCCAAACAGATCAAAGTTTCTTGGTCTACATACTGTTTTCACAAATCTGTTGTATTAATTACCACAAATTTTTATATGAAGCTTCTGACAGTTTTTCTTGTGGAAGCATGTTTTTTCCTCTAATTCCTGTCATAATTTTTCTGCATATCTTGTGTCTGGAAATTCTGGATTTTTTTGCATAATAGTAACAATACATCATTTCTTTTTTATCCTCAATGGTCCACTCTATCGTCTTTATGGCTCTTCTTTGCCCTATCAGATTGTGATTTTTGTGGACTGCTAGTTCCTTCTACAACAGGGGGGCTATCCTCCCCCTGGGCTTGGCCTCGTCCCATTGTAGGAATGTTTCCGTATTTAGAGGATTCTACGCTGTCATTTTTTTTCCAGTCCTGGTACCAGTGTGCCTACCAGGACTGGGCACTTTTTTATCCTGGGTCCTGTATATCCAGCTATCTTTTTTCATGTTTTACCTATTTCTGTCCATGGTATATGCTATATAAATACAGTCTATATATCAGTGTCACCTTGGTGAGATTTTCTGGAAAACAGGGTCCACCTCATGAAGGTACTCACCAAGACTGGAGGATGAATTCAATTTCAGCACTACTACTCTCCTTTGCTTGCTGATGTTACATCTCTCCATTCCATTGGTTACACCCTTTTTTAATTGCTTCAAATCTTTTGGATTTCTAATACCATGATGAGAATAGACCCCATCCCTATGTCAAAGTATGATTAAAGTTCATGAAATTAGTACCGTTTCAATCTTTGATGTCAGCCAAAAGTGCTCTTCCCAGCACCCGCTATGTGCCCAGTAATGCAATTTGTGCAGAGTTACATGTATTGTGGCATATCTAAATACGATTGTAGATTCTTTTTTATAAGACCCATTGCTCCTACTACTATTGGAACTATCTGGGTATCTTTCTTCCACATTGCTCTCATTTTTGCTTGCAAATCCTGATATTTTATGACTTTGTGTCTCTCTGTATGCAGGACACTGTAGTCACAGGTGTGGCGATTTCAATGATCAAGGCTACTTTTGTCTTCTTTTCTTGGACCACTACATCTGGTTTTCTAGCATCTATCTTTTGAACTGTTAGTAATGGATGATCCCATGTGTTGTAGACTTCATAATTTTCTATGATGCTTTGTGGCTCATGTTTCCAGTGTTTTTCTGCCACTTCAATACCATAATGCTTGCACAATCCCCAGTGCAATAATATTGCCACATTATTATGCCTTTCAGTTTACAGCCCTTCTACCATTAGTATGTCACAACCAGCAATGAGGTGTGCAACTGTTTCCAGTTCTGTTTTACAAAACCTACATTTGTCTCTTTCTCCAACATGTTCAATGGACTTTGTAAACCAGTGTGCATGTAAGCCCACTATCTTGTGCTGCCAATTTTAACCTTTCATCTCTTGGTATGAATTTGCCTCTCCTTAACCATTCCTGAGTTCGTTCCTGATCAACATGAGATTCTTCCAGAGTTTTCTATACTTGCAACTATATTTATGCAAATCACATTTCTTGCCTTTTCATCTGGTCCATCAACTTATATTCTCTCTTTTCTTTTTTTGGCACATTCAGTTGCTGCCTGTTTTTTATCTACTTGTGGTTTGATTTCCATTCCTGCTTGATGCCAATATGTTTCTGTGAGCCTAAGCAGAGAAGTCATCTTAGATTTATTTTCCTCATGTTTCAAAACTTTCACTACATTTGGACCTTGCGAGGTTAGCAGATATCTGTGGAGGCCCACGATTGCAGATCAGTACATGTAATCAATTTCAAGGAGTCCTATCCCTCCTTCAGAATGGGGAATATATAATCCTGGGATGCACTGATTTAAAAAAATAATTTGGTGAAAATGAAGCATCCTTCTTGTTTTCCTATCTAATCTATCCAACACATTTTGGGGCCAGTCAATCACTCCAAAACTGTAAGCTAGGACAGGAAGAGCAAATTGGTTCATAGCTTGGATTTTGTTCCTAGATGTCAACACAGTTTTCAGGATTAATTTAAGTCTTCTGAAGTAATCCTTGCTAAGTTTTATTTACATTTGTCCATGTTTTATTGTTGATCATTCATCAATTTCCACTCAAGTTCTTTTATATCACATTCTTGTCCCAAACTGATGTTTTCTTGATGCTGCAGTCTTCCTGCTTTAAATGTTGCTTTTGCACGTTTATCAAGACCAAATGACATTCTTATATCATCTGAAAAAGTTCTGACAACTTGCAGTTGTACTTTCAGTTCCTCATCTGATGAGCTATACAGTTTCAAATCATTGACAAAGAGAAGATGAGATGTCTTTAAACTTTGTTGTTTTCTAGGAGCCAAATTATAGCCATGGTCTAAGCTGTTAAGTAGACAGCTTAATGGGGTAAGGGCAAGGCAGAATAGCAGCAGTGACAGAGAGTCACCCTGGAATATCTGCATTAGAATTTTTATCCCCGAAATAATAATTTGTCCTTTATCATGGCTTAATTGCAAAGTGGTCTGTCACGGTGTCATGGTCAATGTAATGTATTCAATCAGTGTAGTGTGTATCTTATACATTTTTAAGCACTCTTTTATCAATGACTGTGGCAAACTATCAAATGCTTTTTTGTAGTCAATCCATGCCATACTTAAATTATTCCCCTTTTGTAAAATATGTGTGTGTGTTGTACCTTTAAGAAGCATTGCCAAGGACTGAACATGCATACAAATACCAGGCACATGCTAGCTTCAGTGCCATTTTGAGAGTGCAGCCAGAGAGTGAACATGTATGAGAGAGATAGTCAGTCTGTTTATAAGTTTATCCAAGTTAAAGTTATTTACCTCATTTCCTGATGTGTTTCTATACAATAAAGCTGCTTGAACATAACCAATACAAGTTTGTCTATTCCATCCTGACAAGTGAGATGAACGACATGGTGCCAGAACCAGTATTCCAAAGACTGCTTTTCAGAGATATGAGGTGCAGAGAAACGAGAATAAAAAAAGGCCAGCAATAAACTAAAGGTAATGAAAATTTGCACAAAAGATTATTTTATTAAAAAAGATAAAATGGAGCATTACAAGGGCACAAAACTCATTACTAAGCAAATGAATAGCACAGTAATATTTATTAAGCAAGTGAAAGGTATAAAATGTTCAAAATGTTCAAAGTTAAGATATTTGATGAAACCATTATCAGGAAAGTACATAAAAGGTTCAGTGTCACTTCTGAATTGCTAAATGAGCATGTTTACAGTAAAACAAGCACAAGAAAAGAGATTCAATGAGCAAACCAAATATAACAAAGGGCAAAAGGGGATATTAAGCATAAATAAAGCAAGACAGATGCATGTTTTTGGCAAATTACAGGGTTTTGTCATAAACAGTTATTTTGCATTAATAAAGCTCTGCATAGCATAACTAGAGTTATTTGAAGCATGGCAAAGTATGTAAAAGTGCTTACAGTCTCCATTTATTACTGGGCATTTATTCTAATGAGTTTATTGTGTGCAAAGTGCAACTATTTCATGAAGTGTAGTTAATATACAGCCATTCTGAAAAGTTTCTTGTGATGGATGTGTCTACTCGCAGGGTGCCACCATTACAGAGTGTTTCTTGCACTGTAAAGAATTATTTAGCAAAGTACAGCCATTTCAGAAGTGTTTCAGTGTGCTGTGTACAGTTTATTTGCAATGTGTAGTTACTTTGAAATGTTTCTCATTCTGAGCTTCTTCTGCTGCTCAGTTTACTCGCAATGTGTAATTACTTTGAAATGTTTCTTACACTGATAAAGAGGTGATTTCTCGAAGTACAATAATTTCAAGAGTGTTACAGTGCCCAGGAAGTTTATTTTGCAAAGTATTTCGCAGAGTTCAATTACTCAAAAGGCTTATTGTGCTATTGGGCATAGTTACAAGTACTGGTGGGTGTGTTCGTACAGTTACAAGTGGACTTAGATTGCATTGTGTTTTGCTATAAGTTGCTGGCATGACAGATGGATTTCAAAAACCATCACCACTTGTATTCGATCAGAATATTGCAGAGAATTGGAGAATATTTGAGCAAGAGTACAATATTTTTATACAAGTAGCTTACTCAGATAAAGATGATACATCAAGGCATTAGTTTTCTAAATCTAGCTAGGTCAGAGGCCATTGATAGAGAGCGTTCATTTGTGTATGCATCAGCAGTGTATGAAGGTGAAGGTGAAAATCATCATGTAGTTGTTCGGGTTGAATCAAGGTAAGATCCTGAGTGTTTGAAGCATAAATTCAAAGAGATGTGTAACCCCCAGACCAATGTTACATTAGAGAGGCATTTGTTTTACACAAGAGACTAAAGACCAGGGGAAACATTTGCGGCTTACAATACCGACTTGAGAAACAAAGCTAAAACTTGCATGTTTGCTGATTTAAAGATGAGTTAATAAAGGACAGGCTTCTGTGTGGTATCAATAGTGCTGCTGTGAGAAAGATTTTGCTTCGGGACAGAGACTTAACATTGAGCAAAGTTATTGAGATTTGTCAAATCAATGAAGTTACAGAAAGGCACACAAGTATACTTGCAACTGACAAGAGCATGGTTTCGACAGGCTCCAGAGCAAATATAGAGGGCATGCAATATGTGGCAAATAGAAACAGGTCTAGACATGTAACACCTGCTTCCCCTGCAGGCTCCCCATGGAAAACCCAGAGTTGTCTAGCAAGTTCCAGGACCAGTTCAGTCAAAGGAGCATGCTCAGTGCAGAACAAACACTGCTCAGTACAGGTGAATCAGCAAAACCCAAGTCAGGCTTTATTGTTAGCTGTCAAAACTGTGGTGCCAGTCATGAGTCTAAAAGAGAAAGGTGTTTAGCATTTGGTCAGCAATGTCACAAGTGTAAAAAATAGAATAATTTTCAAAGGTTCTGCAAGTCAGGTAAGCCTCACTCAGTTATAAAGATCAGTCAAAAAAGCAAATTGATCAAGTAGGGTTACAGTCTGCTTTCTACACAGATGGTGTATCAGTGATTGGTGAAAAAGTTAATGCAGTAGATTTATTAGCAAAGGGCGAAGTATTTTGTACTGTCCGAATCCATGGTAAACCCACTGAGCTCAAAGTAGACACTGGTTCAAAGTGTAATGTAATGTCAGCAGAAACATTTGCTAAAGTGAGAGCTAGTGAACAACTTAATATGGCTAGGCGTGTAAGACTTGCTGCATATGGAGGTGAAGAACTTCAAACCGAAGCCTCAGTAGTGCTTTTATGTTATTTGGCCGGGAACAGTTACAAGTTGTTGTTCTACATAGTTTGAAGAACTGTGCAATGATTATTACATCTCAGAGACAGTCTGAGAATGGACTTCCTTTCCTTTACTAAAGAAGTTCATCATATAAGCACATCTCAGTTCCAGTTTCAGTGATGCTGTTTTCTCAGAATATGATGATGTTTTCGATGATAAGCTAGGCAAAATTCTAGTTGTGTATTCAATGAAGTTAGACTCAGAGGTCAGTCCAGTGCTCAGACTGGAAAGAAAGGCTACAATAGTGTTGCAGAACAAAGTTAAAGCGCAGTTGGATAAAATGGTGCAACAAGGTGTAATTTGTCCAGTTACAGAACCAACTGAATGGGTATCGTTTATGGTAGCAACTCACAAAAATGGCTCTGACGAGATCAGAATATGCATCGACTCAAGAGACTTGAACAATGCATTAAAAAGACCTCATCATCCCATGTGAACAGTCAAAGTCGTCACAGCTCTAATACCTAATGCCACTGTATTTTCCATCTTGGATGCAAAGAGTTCATTTTGGCAAGTAATGCTTGATCGCAAATCATCACTACTGACTACATTCAGTACCCCATTTGGAAGATATAGATTTTTCAGGATGCCATTTGAAATAAATTCTGCAAGTGAAGTCTTCCAGTGTGCAATGGACCAAATCTTTTCAGGCTATCCCTGTGCCATAATAGTAGATGATTTGTTGGTTGGAGGCAACAGTGAAATAGAGCATGATATAAACCTCAAGAAAATTCTAGACAGAGCACATGAAGTGAATTTAAAGCCCAATCCTCTAAAGTGCAAATTCAGACTACCAGAAGTCATGCATGTAGGTCATTTGTTTACTAGTACTGGGTTACGACCAGACCTGTCTAAACAAGCCACTATTCCTGAGACGCCCGCTCCAGATAATGTTTAAGCTCTACAGCATTTTCTTGGTATGGTTAACTATTTGGGCAAGTTCATACCACATTTCAGTGAACTGACACTGCCTTTAAGAGAGATGATGCACAAAAATGCTGTTTGGTCACGGCTAGAACAGCACCAGAGAGCATTTGATGCTCTTATGCAGAAAATTGCCAACCCACCTACCTAAGGTACTATGAAGTCACTAGACCAGTTACTCTTTCCTGTGACACCTCAAAGTTTGGTCTTGGTGCAGTTCTTCTTCAAGAGGATAGACCAGTAGCATATGCAGCTAGAACTCTTACCAAAACTGAAATGCAATATGCTCAGATCGAGAAGGAACTTTTGGCAATTGTGTTTGCATGTTCCAAGTTTCCTGATTATATTTATGGTTGAGATATCCAGATTGAAACTGATTATCAGCCTCTACTTACTATCTTAAAGAAGTCAATGCATTCCGCTCCAGCAAGATTACAAAGAATGATGTTCAAATTACAAAAGTATAACTTCAAAATGGTCCATACAAAAGGCAAACTTCTTTATCTGGCTGATACCTTATCCAGATCACCCAGAAATGCAACAGAATAGCTTGATGCAGAAAATTTTGACTTTGATGCCATGGAAGTGCGTACTTTTTTGACCACAAGACTTGATGAGCTGAGAGATCATTCAACGACTGATCCTGTTTTGCAAAAGCTCAACCACTGTATCCAGATAGGATGGCTGTCAAAGCAATCTAGTGTACTGCCTGAAGTACCACCTTATTTTCCTTACAGAGATGAGATGTTGACGGAAGAGGACATTATTTTCAAAGGTCCTAAAGTTGTTGTTCCTGCTTCCTTACAACATGTATATATCCAGATTTTGCATAGTGGTCACCCAGGTTCTGAATCTACCAAAAGAAGGGCAAGAGAACTAGTATTTTGTCCTTCTCTAGCAAAAGACATTGACAAAGTACTTCAACTTGTTCAGTATGCAATAGTACTAGAACACATCTGCAGAAAAAGCCACTTCAGCTAAGTCAAGTTCTTGAACTTCCATGGTCAACAGTAGCCACTCACATATTTGAGTGGAACAATCAGCATTACTTAGTGTTGGTCGACTCTTATTCAAACTGGTTCGAGATTGATTGGTTATCTAACCTAGCATCTACTACTGTTATTACAAAGCTGAAACCCGATTTCTCCATCTATGGCAGTCTACATAAGCTTATATCTGACAATGGTACGCAATTTACCAGTCAATTGTTTCACAGATTTGCAAGAGAATGGGACTTTGTACATGTTACTTGTAGTCCTGAATACTCACAGTCAAATGGTCTAGCTAAATGTGTAGTACAAAGTTCAAAGCAATTACTAGAGAAGTCAAAGCGTGACAATACCAATGTCTTTTTGAACTTACTTAATCTCAGAAACATACCCTGTGATGATATACTTGGCTCACATGCTCAAAGACTTCTATCCAGGCAAATCAGAAGAACCCTGCCTATCAGTTCTAGTTTGTTGAGGCCTAAAGCTAAGAACAACACAGCAATCAAAGCTCAACTACTAAGAAAATGTTCTTTTCAGAAGTCCAGTTATGATAAGACAAGCAGATTTCTTTCTTCATTGAAAAAAGGAGAGACAGTGAGGATACAAATAGTGAAAGGTTTCAACTGGATTGGTCAAGTAACAGGTATATGTGCCAAGCCGAGATCCTGTTTTGTGAAATCTGAGAGTGTGGAGTACAGGAGAAATCGCAGACATCTTCTTCCTGTATCAGAACTAATATTGTAGCATTGTTCCTGTGATGAAGCAGGAATCCACAGTACGCCAAATGTATCCAAGAATTCTTGTGGATACAAGATACAATACTGTGGATTCCTGCTTCATTGGAGAGGAAAAGACTGTGGTCCAAGGCGTTCTTTTTTATTGGTTTTGGTGTTTTTAGAACTGCCGTTCTTTCGTTTTGATTGTTCCTGTGATGCAGACTCTAAATCTCATGTAGAGCACCTGCAGGTGTAGCTGAAGTAGATATGGGTTCCTTCCTACCAGACTCTGGTGACACCCCTTCTTTAGGCACAACACCCCAAGGTGGCAAGTGATAACAGAGTTTGTTCTAGGTGACACTTTAGTTTAAAGGGCAATAGCACAACAACAAATTATTTCAACAGTGCACCAGTTAGCAGAAAGGCAGAGTGAAAGATGCATGAAATGAAACCATACATTCACCCCCTTCCCCAGAACTCAACAGAAAAGATCTTGACATTCAAACATGCACACGAAGGCAATATCAATGAGCAGTAAAGTTTTTATAGTGCAGCACTACAAACATGGAAAAAAATGCACGGTCATTGAGGGAGGGGAAAAAAGGTTATAATACAACAGTACAGATATGAAAAAGATGCAATGTCATTGAGCAGTAAAGATTCTTGAAGGCAGCAGTACTAACACGAGCAAAATGCAATGTCACCGAACAATAAAGATTTATAATGCAACAATACAAATATGAGAAAATGCAATGTCATTTAGCAATACAGAGTCTTTAAGGCAACAGTACTAAC
This sequence comes from Protopterus annectens, assembly GCF_019279795.1. NCBI lineage: Eukaryota > Metazoa > Chordata > Ceratodontiformes > Protopteridae > Protopterus > Protopterus annectens. Next base: position 640,673,416 of record NC_056733.1, read on the forward strand.
ACCCTCTATCCCCTAAATCAATCTAAACAGATCAGCTATGAGACACTCTATTGTACCCTGTTCACTGGCCAGTGACTACTTACAGTTCTACTGCCAGCATTGATGGGGCCCAAGGTTGGAGCTCATATGGATCCCAGCTATTTGTAATCTGCAAAGCGTTTAGGGGGGATTCACAATCTTATAAAAATGACAGCCAAAGGCCTCTCACCACTCTGTTGAGAATATCCCAGCGATCAGGCACTGCAGTTCCTCTGGGGAGAAAAATGGAAAATCAACCACCAGAACTCTGGTAGTCATCTATGGCATCTCTGCACTAGGCCCAAGGGAACTCCTTTTCTTGTTGACTCATATGCAGTTGCGGAATTACTGGTTTCAGACTTCTCTCCTGAATCCACAAAATACCATCATCCAGGATTTCAGCAAGAGACAGACACAAACTGCTACCTCACTTCTCTGTCCCAAAACACTAGAAGAAAAAAAACAGTCATGCTGCAAGGCCCTTTTCCCTTCAGCTAGTTTTTCAGTCTTCTCTCTTTCAGCTAGTGTTCCAGTCCCCTCTCTTTCACTTTCAGAATTGTATTTTATATTCCTGAAGAGGAGCTCCACCTTGTGGTATAATGGAAAACTGCAGTCTGTTACTTCTACAATGAAATACAGTGGGAGCTACACACAGAACAATCCAGACAATGTTCCTATTGCAGAACGTGTCTTGACTCCCATTTCCATTCTTGATGATGTTCCTGATGTCCCTAAGGTTGAACATTCAGCAGAGACCGTTCCAGTTGCTAAACCAGATTCTAAATATTATGTCACATGATTTGGTTGCATCTCTAAACCTAGTGTGAAAGACACAGCAACTTGCACGATTGTTTATATGTATTTAGTCTTGTATAATTGTATGTCAGACAATTATTTTGTACTTATTGCATGCCAATCAATGTCGTCAATGAAGTATGATTTATTTCTCAAAGAGGGAGGATATAGAATATGTGTGTGTGTGTGTGTGTGTGTGTGTGTGTGTGTGTGTGTGTGTGTGTGTGTGTGTGTTGTACCTTTAAGAAGCATTTCCAAGGACTGAATGTACATATAAATACCAGGCACGTGCTAACTGCAGTGCCATTTTGAGAGTACAGACAGAAAGTGAACATGTATGAAAGAGAGAGAGTCTGTTTATAAGTTTACCTAAATTAAAGTTATTTACCTCCTTTCCTGATGCGTTTGCACATAATAAAGCTGTTACAACATAACCCAAGAACATTCGTCTATTCCATACTGACAAGACAAGTGAGATGAACAACACCTTTTTACAGTTCTTTACTATGACTTTATTTAACAATAAATGATCCTTTGTTCCATATGACTTTTTTATTGCCTTTTGTTCTATTGTCATAACTGAGTTTTCTTCTAAATGACTATAAACTCTGTTGGCATCAATTCCAGTGTATAGTTTATACGTTGTCAGAAGGCAAGTTATTGGTCAATAATTCTTAGGATCGTTTGCAGGTTCACTCAAATAGGAACATTGTTTTTCCTGTTGTTAGCCAGGTTGTTGTCTGTTCGGGGTGCGCATATTTCTTACTCATAGCTAAATCTTCTTGCAAAGATGTTAATACTTTTAATCATAAGTTAGGTACTGCATCTAGGCCTGAGGTTTTCCAATTAGAGGCTTTTCTTAACTTTGGTTCAGTCTCTCTGGCTGTTATTTCATCCCATTTCATATTCTGTATTTTATAAACTTCTTATTCTTTCTTTTACTTCTTCTATCCATTTAGCATCTTTGTTATGTTCCACAAGATCTTCATAAATTTGTTTGTGTCTTTCGGCTTTTCCCGGTTAAGGGTCGCCACAGCGGAACTCCGGTCCGCTAATGATTGGTAGTTGATTTTTACATGCTGAGTTACCAGCCCTGACACACAACCTTCAACGAAGGTATGCCCATTCACGCATGTCTCCATGCAGAAGACGCTCTAGCTGAGAATCGAACCAGGCAGTCTCTTACTGGGAGGTGACAATGCTACTGCAGCACCACCACCGTGGGTCCTCCACAGGATCTTCATAGATACTTCTCCAAAAATGTATCTATTTCTTTTTTTGGTGGTCTTTCAATTCCTTTTACCTTGTTTCCCAATTCTCTATAAAACTTTTTTGAGTCATCAATAAATTGCTTATTTTGTACTTTTCCTTTATATTTATCTGCATATCTTCTAAGTTTTTCTACCTGTGCTGAGATTTTTAGTTTATTTGAGATAGTGCATGATAGTTCCTGATCTGTTCTAATACTGCACATTGCTTTTATCATGTCTATCTTTCTAAGTATTTTTGTTGATCTGCTCCCTCTTCTATACCCTTCTAACAGTGACACTTCTTGCCTAAGTTGCTTTATAGTTTTCTCTGTTCAATACTTACATGATGGTATTCGATTTTTCCCCTTTCTCTCCCTCACTACCCTGTGTTCCCGTGGTAGAATTTTATCAGTTACTAATTTAGATGCCCAGTAATATATCTTATTTACTTTTATTATATCACACGGATCTCTATGGACAGTCCTAATTACTGTGTTTATTTGTTTTATCAAATTTCTGACTTTTTGGGTTTTATTGACCTTCTGTAGTCTATTTCTTTCATTGATCTTTATATATATATATATATATATATATATATATATATATAGTCAAGCAACTCTTCTCTTACCTCATTTTCTTCTAAACTGAGGGCACATTTTTGTTTTCCATTTCCTGCAGGCATTCTGTAGAAAGTTCTATTGCATCTTCCTGTGGCACATTCTCTTCAATTTCATCCTGTGCCATCTGTTGCTCTGTCATATGACAACTCACTGGCCTATCATTCCTCAACATTAACTGTGTCAGAGTTTCCACAATTTCCTGTTCATTCCCTTGCCATCAAGCTTCAAGTGAATGATTATACTTATTTCCTGTGGAAGGCTCCAAAATATCTTCATATGGCACCTGTCCAATTGCTTCCTATTCCACTGGTTTCGCCTTATTTTGGAGTTCCATTGCGCTATCCTTTTGTGGTGCTTTTTGAATTAGATTTTCTACACGAATCCTTCACTTTGGAGGTACTCCATAACCTCAGTTTATATTTCTTTATCTTCTTCATTACTGATCTCCTTTTCTACTTTTCCTCTGTCTTCTTTTTTGTACTATAAAAAGTTTTCCATGTACAGATTTCTTTACCTGTATTTCTCTTCAAATATCTTTGGTGCTGCTCTTTTTGTATTAATTAGTTTTGCTTTCTCCTTTGCATAGATATATTATACCATATTAAATCTCTTTTTCTTTCCCATTTCCATATTTCTTCTTCAGATGTCTCCTGATCTTCCTGTTTCTCCTTACTTTGGGAATTTTGTGATGTAACCTCTGTTAGACCTTCTACATCAAATCCTTCACTTCGCAGGCACTCCATAACTTCAATTTCCATTTTCTAACTTCTACTTTACTAATCTTCTTTTCTACATTCCCTCTTTGTGATATTTTTTATTGTGAAATTTTCCATGTCTGGATGCCTTTGCCTGTATTTCTCTTTGAATATATCTTTGGGGCTGCCTTCTTTATGTTGATTAGTTTGCCTTTCGCATTTGCATAGATATTACACCATATCAAATTTCTCTTTCTTTCTCATTTCCATATTTCTTTTTTATATTTTTCAAAAATATCCAGGTTTTTATTGTTTATATTTTTGCACTTTCTCAGATGCTTCTTTTTCCAAATAGATCAAAGTTTCTTGGTTTGTATACTGCTTTTCAAAAATCTGTTGTATTAATGATCACAAATTTTTATTTGAAGCTTCTGGTAGTTTTTCTTGCAGAAGTATTTTTCTGAACTCTAATTTATCTCATGTTTTTGTATATCCTGTGTCTGGAAATTCTGTGCTTTTTGCATAATAGTAACAATACATAATTTCTTTCTTCTCCTCAATAGTCCGCTCTATCATCTTTATGGCTCTTCTTTGGCCTATCAGTTTTTGTCATTTTTGTGGTCTGCTACTTCCTTCTACAACAGGGGGCCCATCCTCCCGCTGGACCTGGTCTAGCCTGACCCCACTGTAGGAATGTTTCCGTATTTTGAGGATTCTACGTTGTCATTTTTTCCAGTCCTGGCACCAGTGCGCCTTCCAGGATTGGGCACTTTTTTATCCTGTGTCTTGTGCACCCAGCTATCTTTTTTAATTTTTGTTCTATGTCTGTCCATTATATATGCTATATAAATACAGTCTATACATCAGTGCCACCTTGGTGAGATTTTGTGAAAAACAGGGTCCACCTCATGAAGATACTCACCAAGACTTGAGGATGAATTCAATTTCAGCAGTACTACTCTCCTTTGCTTGCTGACTTTTCAGCTCTCCATTTGGAGCTACTTAGTATATAATGAGGTACCGTTTAGGATAATGAGGTATAAGAAGATGGCGATATTATTCATAATTGTTTAAATGCAGTGCAGCAGCGCTGTGCCAGCAGTATATTTGAATTCAGGCACACAATCATGTTCAGATTGAGTAATTATCAGAGTAATATTAAAGGTTGCTACAGCTACTGAAATGTGCATCTGCAAGAGGGTCTTCTTGTCGATGCCATGTACTACAGTGTGCAACATTGCCCCTGGAGGCGCAGGGTCATCTGACCACACATTTTATGGCCTCCAAGACACCAGCATTATGGACCAGTACCATGTCAATATGGACACCACACAAGAAACTGTGGAAATGTGTCAGTCTTGTCTGTAATCTCATGGGAGTCACATAGTACCTATCCCAGTGGATACCAAGGTATGTGTGGCTTTATGTATATTAGCTACAGGGACCTTTCAGTGACTCGCTGGAAACTGTAAGGGTAATTCACAAATCTACCTCAAGAATACTCCATCAGTTTTTTGATGCCATGCTTCAGCATGCAGGAGAGCATATGTGGTTCCTAACTACCCCATAGTTGAGCATCAGCACCATGCAGGATTTCTGTCATGAAACCTATTCCCTGATGTACTAGGAGCCACAGATTATACCCAAATAAATGCCCTGCCTAGTGAACTGGGAAGGAAGTATGTAAACTGCAAAGGGTATCACTCCAGCTGTCAGGTGGTCTGTAATGCACAGATTATCATCTACAATAAGTGTGCAGGTTATCATCTACAATATGTGTGCAGGCTACTCAGGCAAGTATCATGGCTACTACTTATGGTACACTTATGTCCAGTATGAATGGTTTGTGATGGGTGACTTCACACAGGGCATCATGTTATCAATTCCAGGCATGTCCTGGAACCCTAGCTCATGACACTAAGAACTCCACAAAATCCAGTAGACTATGGGTGCAACCATGCATAATCACAAACCAAAAATATTATTAAGTGTGTGTTTGGGCTCCTGAATGCATGCTTCTGCTGTCTGGATTCATCTGGTGGTGTCCTGCAGTATGGCCCTGCCACATGTGCAAAAATACTGCCTGTGTATTCAGTGTTACAAAGTATACCCAAGAAGCAATTACAACAGGATGGGTTCTTGCGAGGGTCAGTTTCCATCACAAAAGGCAGCAGGGGATGATCCAGATGAGCAGTCAGAAGAGAAGCTAGCAGCAGGGAATGATGATGCCAGATGCAGACAGGCACAATATGCCATGGCATTAGCAAACAGGCACCAGATTGCATACAGCTTCACAACACAGTATGCAAAAGTTAAGCAGATACACTACAGTAAAAATTATGTATGCAAACCCAACCCAGTCTGTTCTTATCCATGCATAGGCTGGCCACACTGTGCATCAGACACAGCTAACCCAAGTAACAATGAACAAAGGGAAAACACAGTTATCATCATCTGCACAGGTGGAGAATGGAGTACAGGACTGCATGTCTTTCAAAGGGAAGTGTGAGAGTGTGAGTGCGGAGAAGTGTGAAAGCAAAAAGTGCTTTTATGTGAAATATCAATACAGGTATGGGGGGTTAATGACAGGAAGGGCTGGGGGAGTTAGTAGAGAGGGTTGGATGAGCTAGGGTGATCATAGGTCTGCAGGGGCACAGCCTCAGCAGAAGTTGCAGCACTAAATCTTGCTCTGCTGGACAGGACCAAAGCATGCATGGTAGAGGGTTCAATATCCATGCATACTCCCACCCACAAGAACTGGCTCAGCCAAGAGTTGCACTGGATGTAATTTGACCCTGGCTAGATGCTTGTGTGCTGCATGACCCTGAGTAACAGATGTCTTATCAAGAGGATGGCCATGACCAAGGGGATAACCCCCTTCCTTGGAGGAAATGCCTCCACAACAATAGATGTTGCTGTGGACGTGCTAGCAGTGTGGGAGTGGAATCTCGTTCATCTGACCACAAGCTAATCACCATGGATATCCACATCCCTCCCCCCACCCCCCAAAGGAAACCACTGTAAAAAACTTCTCAAAAGCCAATTTTGGACTTTTAAAAACAGAAGTGGCTAACTTCATGACACCCATGCAAATGGAAAATAGGTGCATGACTGGATCATACACCAGTGCACTATATGAACACATACACAAGTACATGAAACGGGTGATACCAAACAGAACCAAGACACTCTCCTCCAAAAAAAGGAAGCCAAACTGGTGGTCCCCCACCATAAACTAACTCTACAACAGAAGGAAAAAACTTGTTGCAGAAAAGGGTGAAGTCCCAAGACTGGAAAACTCCCTTGTCTGCCTCAGCAAAAAAATGAGATCCATCATCAAATCCTCTAAAGCTAGCTACGAAAACAAAATTTCTGCAGATTCTAAAGACAACCACAAGGCATTCTATAGTTATGTCAAGAATCTACATGGCAATACTCAGATCTGCTCTGAGTTACAGCACAATGGCAATACATATACAGAACCAACTGATATTGCCAACATATTGGCCGACAGGTTCAGTGTGAACTTTATCCCCCTTTCACCCCCTAAAGAGCTTATCACAATACCTGAGGAATGCCAAGTCCCTATTATCATGAATACACAGGTAAAACAGCACTGTCCAAAGCCAAGAATACAGCTTCCATGGGACCTGATAATATCACTGGCTGTGTTCTATATGAATTACAAAGTTAACTGGAACCACACCTGAGTACCCTGTTCAATCACAGCTCATTTCAGGCTTTGTTCCTACCAAATGGCGCACTGCTATGGTCATCCCACTCCACAAAGGTGGAGCAACTACAGACCCTGGGAACTACCGCCCCATTAGCCTGATGAGTCTGATATGTAAGGCTATGGAGTGCATCATCATGGATCTTATAAATAAGGATATAGGGAATCTCCATACTCTGGACCCCACGCAGTATGGGTTTGTGAAAGGAAGATCATGCCTGCTCAACCTGATAGACTTCTTCGAGTCTGCCACCAGAGCTGTGGATGAGGGCAAGGTAGTTCACACAGCCTACCTAGAACTTGCCAAGGCCTTCAACACCATCCCTCACTCTGGAATCATAGATAGGGGTTTATGCCTAGTTAGTGAGTCTATGTCATAAGATTGGTTGCCAACTGCCTCACTGATAGAACCCACACTGTGAAAGTAGTGGACTCCAGATCTGACTACCGACCAGTTACAAGTGGTGTCCCACAGGGATCGGTCCTAGGTCCTCTACTGTTTGGCATCTACTGCTCTGAAGTTCAAGCCAACACAAAGGGACTCTGGCTGACCAAGTTCACAGATGACTGCAAACTGGGAGCCATTATTGATTCCCCAACTGATGTAGACATTCTACAAAAAGGCCTCACTGACACCAATGACTGGTGCCAGAACCATGTCCTTAAGCTCAATGTGACTGGTGCCAGAACCATATCCTTAAGCTCAATGCCAAAAAGTGTATTGTCATTCCCTTTGGGAAAAATTCGGTGCCCATGAACTACCACATAGGCAGTAGTCCACTAAACAATGAAGGTGTGATAAAAAACCTGGTGACACAGGTTGACAGCAACTTCTTCTTTGATAACCACATTGCCACTGTAGTCAGAAAGTTCTTCTGTGTGGCACATCTCATTACAAAAGGTTTCTCATCCAGAAAGAAAGACGTCATAATCCCTCCCTACTCATCCCTCATTAGACCTATTATGGGATACAACACCTTATTTGGTATGTACCTCCCTAGACACCCACAAAAATACCTCACTAAGAGGACCTTAGGCCTTAGACACATGCCCTATATGGACAGACTCAAAAACCTCCACCTATACTCTGTCTCTTATCGCCTATTTAGAGGTGATCTATGCTTGACCTACAAAGCCATGTCTGACCCAGAGCTGCTAGATATGCTACACTTAAGGAAATCCCAATCCCTCCATGCCACATGCTCCAGGGACCTAAACCTCATTACAACAATAAACAGAACATGCTGTAGGGACAGGTTCCTAACCCGGAGACTTCCCATACTCTGGAACAAACTTCCCATTCATGTCAGGCAGAGCATTTCACTGGCCCTCTTTAAGAGAAATCTTGATGAGTGGATGGGCAATAGGAAGTTCACCCCAGGATCACTTCATTGGCCTTGCTTGACAGGGGTATTGGTAACTAACTTTGGGTGGCAAGATGCCAAGGAATCTTCTTGGCCTAGGCTTATATAGGCTCCAGGGCCATTAACCTAGTACACACCTATGAACCTATGAACCATATCCATGCTAGCTAACATCTGTGGATGTACTAGAACTGACACCACAGATAGCCACTCACCCCTGGCAAGTGAGCCAAAGAAGACATTGCAAGTTCTAGTGTGTCCTTCAGTCAGTCCAATGAATCACATGTACAGGACACGCACTCCCATGGATCATCATGCACACTCTGGATCACCCTCATTATCTCCACCTTGGCTGTGGAGGAACTAGCCTGTGTCTGCATGACAGCCTTGTACACATATTGGGTTATGGCCACTGACATACCAACCTCAGTGGAGGGTGGTAACCATTTCTCTAGACAGCACCACTAAAAAGGGCCTGACACAGATCAGCTGATCCCAAAGCCATGGACTGAAACTCACTGCAAAATAATCTCTCATGAGTAGAGAGGTTCACACAGGAGGATTGGTAATAGCAATTGCGAAGGGTATCTGTGTATTTAGGGAATTCAATGACCATGCCTAGTTTGTAGTCATCTGCAGACTTGGTCAGCTAGAGGCCCCAGCATCAATCCCTTTGGGACCCCACTCATGACTGGTCTCCTTGTGGTGGTGGCTTTCTCTATCTTAACTTCTTGTATCCAATCAGTGAGTCATATGGCCATCCATCAGGTGGCATATGGGTTCATGCCTAATTTTGTAAGTTTATATACAATGCCTGAATGACATAATGTAGTGATCACCTTGGCTAGGTCGAGGTAGGTAGTGTGCACTGTTCTGCTCTCATCCATAGCTTTTTTGACCTTCTCAAAGAAGTTCACCAGTTTAAAGAGGCATGACCTGCCTTTGACAAAACTGAACTGGGTAGGGTCCAGTGTCTGTACTTTTCCAATGGCATTGATAATCAGATCCATGATTATTTTTTCCATGGCCTTGCATATGAGACAGTCAGACATATGAGTCTGGAGTTCCGTATGCCTGTGGAAGCCCTGCTTGTGTAGAGACAGACAACTCTTGCAGTCAGACATTCATCAGACAGAAGTCTGTCCAGAGGCTATGGTTAAATAGAGATTCTAGCAGGCCTGACAGCTCATGTTTCATGCTGTTCAGGAAACATCTTAGGATATTATCAGGGACCATTGAACCAGAGTCCTTGGCATTAGAAAGCAGAGTGAGGGCCTGCTCCCTGTTGATAGCTGGTAGAGAAATGGTGAAAGGCATTTCCTGGGGGAGAGGGTGACTTGAAGTGATAAAGGGATACAATTGATGCTAAATTTATCAGCCAACAGATTTGTTGCATCCTCTGGCTCCTTATAGATGATTCCATTCACCATTAGTTCAGCACATTGTTGGGTATTGTCTTTAAGGTTGCACAAATAACTGAAGAAAGCTTTATGACTGTCCTTAGTTTAGGAGGCTATTTTTATCTCAAATTTGGCTTTGGTAACTTGATTAATCCCCTGCATTGCATATTCAGATCAATGAGGGAGCTTTTACCTTGCTGAGCAACACCCTTCCTGTTTTTTAGACGTAGTTTTCTTTCTTTTGTTATACAACCTATTTATAGTTGGCTTCCACCAGGGTGGCTTGTTTTAGGATGTTGTCTTATGTTTATTTAGGGTAGGTATAGGTGTCTCTTGGCAGTTATTTACATGATTGCACAAGGTTTCTCTGGACAATTTCACAGAGGCAGCTGTGTTCCCAATGGTATGGGGGCTTAGAATTTCACTAGACTGTCACTTAGTAGGAGGTAGTTAGCTTTGGAATAATTTTTAAATGTTCCAGGGTTAGATGAGGTAACAGGCTTGATATTTATTTCAAAGGATACAGCTTTGTTGTTCAACCTGACCAATGAGGACTTTACACTAGGGGGAGTGCATTAATCCCCTATATTTGTGAATACCAGATCAAGGATATTTGCATCCCTGGTGGGTGTGCAGTTTAAGGGTATCAGTATCAACAAAGTCCAGGAATCTCTGGGTCTGCTTGTTTGAAGTCATGTATGATTCCCAGTAAATGCTGGGATAGTTAATGCCACTCAAGAATATTTCATTGGGTAGAAAGGGAAGTGTCTGTGGTATATTTAAGTAAGTGATATGGGCATCCTGGATCATGGAGTGGGACCTATAGCTTGCAAGGATGTGGTATGGGACCTGACGTTGGTAAGCTGGATGTGGAAAAGCTCAGGTGTGTCATATTGTTTGACCAGGCTTGAAGTGTGTTTGTGTTTGATGTAAATTGAGAACCATGCACCATTATATCCTGCCTGTTCAGTAGCTGGTAGAAATATGTGGAAAACGTTTACGTTTTGCACTGCTGAGGTGCCCTCTGTGGCTTCAGACCAAGTCTCTGTAACTGCACAGATGTGTATATTTTCCAGAATGAAGACAGCTTGCAGGGAGTGGAGTTCCCTCTTTAGGCAACTGGCATTGAGAAGTAACACCTTTAGACTAGTCTGAGTCAGTTTAGCTGTGTCACTAAGTTTATCAGGTTGGCACTGCCTAAAGAAGGCATTATAGGGTGAACAAGGTTTAGCCAATATTGGAAAACCTTGGGGGGACAGGTGCAGACCATTCATGGCAATGCAGCATGGTCTGGAATGTTATCTGTGTGTAGGTCTCATCCACTTCTCCACTGTCTTCTACATCAGTGATTGTGTCACTACCTTGCATATGTTATATTTTTGTTGATATTCCCTACTCCCCCCCCCCCTACTCTCCTATCATAGGCATACTTCCCTTCCTACCTTCCACAAGACTCTTCTCTGCATATATGCATCCCTTGGTTTCAAAAACAGATCATCACCCAATCATTACTAACTGTGCACATAGTTTCATGCCAACTGCCCTTGAGGCTGCTGCTCCCCAGATGTTTACTAAAGCTTATCATACTTTACTGAAGCCACAACTTGGTCCTACATGATCTTTTCACAGATTTTTACTGTGGCTGTAATAAGGAGCTGCTCATCATGTATACTTGCTTGGTCACATGCACTGGTGAAGAGCCTTGGAGCTCATCTTGAAAGCATAGTAATCAGGGTTGACTTGGCCAGAATTATGGATATGATATTTCTGAATCCATGGGATTATGTTCAAGCACATACAGAACCATTATATTTACTCAAAATTATGGAAACATCTGCCAAATTACACTTGCTCTCATTACTGCCTTTCATGTCATAGCAATTAAATGAACTATGCACACACCTTGCAAATCCAGTTTACCATGAATAATTACAACTCATTTGATCAACAGACAATTATATCTAAAAATATCTAAACCATCGAGAAGGTGCCACTTAAATCCACAGCATTTCCAAGGTCACAAATCACAAAAACAATTGTTTTGCAAGGAAGAAAGCCTCCCTGCAACCCTCAATTATAGGAGCAACCCTGCCATCAATATCAACTCCAAGATCATACAAAAGTGGAAAAGAAGAAGAAAGTGATAGAAATGCAATATTTTATCTCCACAAGGCAAACCTAGTGGTAGACTTGAGATTGTTTTCTCTACAAACACTCAAGTAGGTACTTGTATATAGGTAGTCATGTATAGATAAAGATTAGTTACAACCACCACTATTGATTACTCTTTTATAACCTTATCAACATTTGTATATGCAGGTAGAGCATAACAAGCTATCACATTTATGTCTTCCTCTTTATAAATAGTGCATATCCTTGTGAGAGTACTGCATCATTCCTGGTTTCTCTCTATACAGCAGCATTTGTCATGGGTGTTGTGACAGCCCCACTTTGGGACAGTAATCAAGGAGCCTGACTCCTCACCACTGGCACTGGAGATGGGCGTTCACTTGGAGCAAAAATTGATACACCCCGTATTTCCAGATGCAGGTCCCTGCATCCAGCACAATTTCCCTTAAGACCACACAGGGAACACACTCAGTCTGGGGTCTGGGTTTCTCTATCTGTCTCCCTCCAGGTCCCCAGTCAGACTCCCCAATGGCACAGCTATAGAGCTGAGACCTCAGCTGAGTGTCCAAGCCAAGTTCTCCAATACTTTCTCTGTGAAACCAGTGCTTTGTGCCCCTGCTCCAAGCAGCTGACACACACACTCTCTGAGATTTGATTTTCACACACACACACATACACACATACACACATACACACATACACACATGGGAAAGTCTAGCACAGATTTACTAGCTATGCCCCCTTCTGCCCAGACTATAAGGTAGTTAGACTACCACCAGACACTCCAAAGCCAGCTACTCCAAGGTTATTACAAGAGTAACCAATTATACTGAGTGAAATTAATATTAATACAAATTATAGTGTTTGGCCAATGCAGTAAGGCTTCCAGGAGTGACCACAGTGTCACCAAATAGATGCAAGTCCTCTCAAAGTTTAAAATGTTCTATAAGGGACCAGCCACAATGAAAAGTTTAAATATATTTAATCTTCTTCCGGCTTTACCCGGTTAGGGGGTCGCCGCAGCAGATCACCTGTCTGCTCGTGACTGGCAGTGGAGTTTTACTGTGTCGAGTTGCCAGCCCAGCACCCAACCTTCCACAGAAGGTACACACACATGCACACACTCACACCTAGGGTCAATTTAGAGTGCCCAATCCACCTAAAGCATGTCTTTGGGATGTGGGAGGAAACTAGAGCACCTGGAGGAAACCCAAGCGACCACAGGGAGGACATGCAGACTCCGCACAGAAGGCACCCCAGCCGAGGATCGAACCGTAGAACCTCTTGCTGTGAGGCAGCAACGCTAACCACTGCATCACCATGGCCACCCCTTTAAATATATTTAATAATAAATAATAAAAGAACATGAAAATACTAAATATCTCTTTACAATAAACACCAGAGTTTCAATCACAGGAAATATTAAAAATAAAGCAGGTGGACAGGTTCACACAGATACAGAAAAACAATACTTAACTAATCTCACTATATTTTCCTGACTGAGCTAAAGAATTATTACTCCCTGGTTACTTACGAGAGCAAGGCAAGATGAAGTAGGTGAGGGGTCCTTCCTTGTCAGGTTCCAAGAACAGAGTGCTCTCAGACTTCAGTCTAACCTAGTATTAAACATTATTTTTAGTGATGGATTACAGAATGATATCACATACATCTGATCATCTGACTTCTGGTTCGCATGCTTCCCCCTTGGCTAGAAGCTGTCAGGATTTAGCACATATGTGTTAATAATACACACACAGAGCCTTGCTAAGATCTGCTGCAGCTCCTGGAAGTCATAAAACAATTTCAAACCTCCACCCTTCCAGAGTAGCAATTAGTTCACCCCAATGACAATGCAGGAAGCTTTTTAGTAGACTTCTTTTCTCTGGCTTCACTGAGAACTGTAAGATGCAATCTTTATGGCCTATGCCAGGTAATTTAATTTCAAACAACTTTCAAAGTTTGAGATTAACCTCATCTCTTCCAGTATCCTCTGTTAACACATACATTTAAACAGTTACAATAATACATGTACATTTTATTTTCTGTTCAGCAGGGCACACTGTTGGTACATTTTTAACACAAGCAGCTTTACAAATATTTCAACACAAGCATCTATACAAATCAGTTTTATATACAATGACATATAATTATTTACAAAATTCCAGAGTCTGCCACAGCTTGCTGCGAGGGAAAGATTAGTTTGCTTTTGTTTTCTTGTTCTTTGTATTACTTTATTACCTTTTTCTATTTTGTATACTGTGATTTGTTTTCTTTACACTGTGTTTTACTTGCATTCTGTTTTTAATTGCACATTAAAACTTGAAAAGAGACCACAGCTCTGTCTCTTGCGAGTCAGACAGAAATTTTTCCCACCCTCTCACCCTATTACTGGTGTGTTCTTAAAGACCACTGTCTTTCAAGCTGCCAGACCCTTACGTTAATTTGACCATATATCTCCTTCCTCTCTCCTTTCACTAGCTGGTGTGAGTAAGCACAAAATTATCATTTTGTGAAATCATACCCTTTCAACTATTTAAATTTATTAGCTATCCCACTGTATCCCATAGTACCAGAATACAAAATTGCCCACCCCTTTCAATCTATCTTGTTCTTTTAAAAACAGTAGCTCTCCACTTAGACAGTTAAAACTTAAGTTACCCCTTTTTCATATCTAACTGCTTAGTGCACACTGCAGTGTTTAGGATAAACCATTTTTTTCATCTTACCTTTATACATCTATTGCAAGACCACCAGTTATTGGAAAGCCCACATTCTGCCTCTCAGTAGTCATCTTGGGATTCGTGCTTCTGTTTTCTCCAGGTGAGAAAAGGAGTACAGGAACATTATTTCCTGGTGACTGGTGATCACCAGAAAGCCTAATAATAGCTTTATAGGTGACAGCTTGGCATCTGTGCTTATACTCTGGTCCTGGTGAGAGAAAGAGCAGAATGCATTAATTCCTGACTGTTTCTGGTTGGAGAGTGAGCGTCTGTGCTTAACATTCCTGATTGGTCTGGTTGCTATTCAAGGTATCTATCAGGAAAAGAATGCAAGCATACAGAACCTTGTATCATCTGGGACAAGACTGTGGATCACCAAACAGGCTGTGGGCTGCTTCTCTTCTTGGGATTGGTGCTAACACTTTGCTTCTGGTAACAGAAAACGCAAAGGAGCATTGTATCCCAACAGAGTAAAGCTTTTGTGAAACCACCATTAGTAGTAGCCAGGCAGTCACCATTCATGTAACTCCCCTCTTTTCATCATTCTTGACAAGCTAATTCTTTGTTTTCAGTAAGTACTGCTTGATTTGTTTTAAACTTCAGAATACTACATCCTTAAATTGTCAGGGTCTGCTTATTAGTTTCCCCTCAAGTGTTTAGCAATGCTCTATACAGACTCGGACACCTTGAGTAATATTTTTCCTGTTAAAGCACAATTGACATTTTTCCAATACCTAGTTACACACAGGACCACTAGTTTGCAGTGACAAGCACTGTCCACATAATTGCAAACCAGATACTCCTGACAGTGGCTGATATTCTCACCCCAACTGTCAAATCAATAAAAAAGGGCTCTGTTGCCATGAATATGAACGTTCCTACTGTCTCCATTACCGACTTTGTGGATATGGGCATCCTGAGTCAATGTAGAAATTGCATCATGTTTACTGACAACCAGTTAATTCTCAAACAAACAGATATGGTATGTGAGAGATGCATTTACACAATGTCACTGGAGGCAAAGCTCTCATATAAAATTATTCCTAATGTCAATAAGGTTATCAGTAGTACAAATGTTGCACCCATCATGTTCAATTCAAAGCAGACATATTGACCCACATATGCTGAGGCACTTACATGTAACCTTCCTAAACCACAAAGACCTCCTAGATGAAGTACACATAACAAATACCCTCAGCAGCCCCTAATGCGCTCTTTCAAAACAACACCCACATCAACACATAGAGCTACATCTCATGGAGCCTCTACCTCTAAGCCCATAAGGCAAGTCACCACACAATCCAACATTCTACTCATTGGAGACTCCATCGTGAGACAAACTGATGTCCCTCTCACCAGGCTGAGTAAGGAAAAAAAGTTACAGTCAGTTGCTTATCAGGGGCTAGGATCTGCCACATTACGCACATACTCAGGTCACTGAACCACAATTACCAATATGACTCAGTCATAGTCCATGTGGGAGTAAATAACCTGAGATGAACCTCCCTAGACTATATGAACAGAGACATCATGGAGCTCTCGGAATACGTGTCTTAGGCTGGTATGAGCCTAGCATTGAGCAGCATTTTACCTTCTCCAAGGATGATGCCACAATACAAACAAAAGATGATTGACTTTAATAATTGGCTTAGTTTCTGGTGTCATTCTAAGGGGGTGCAATATTTGTTAGCATGGAAGGCAATGATCAACAGACCTCGTTGCTTTGCCAGGGATGTTGTCCATCTCTCTCCTCTCTAGGCTTTCAAATATTAGCTAAAACATTGCTTTCCCCATAGGGTCTGTTTTAGGTAATGCCAAACTGAAAGTACTTCTGACATAGCAAATCAAAACCAAGGAAATCTAAAGGTATTACTGCTCAATGCTAGGAGTCTAAACAAAAAAAAAACTCCACTCCCTAGAAGCTCTCTTTACCCTAGATAATGCTGATGTCTGTGCAGTCACTGAGACATGGTTTAAAGCTGCAGAGAGCATACCAACAGTGCAAGGTTATAATGTCTTCAACACATTTAGGCCAGCTACTTCACAGGCAAGGACTAAAGGTGGAGGTGTCTCTATTTACATCTAAAATAAATATACTTCAAGGCTGGTCAAACAGGACAATGCACTTGAGCTGCTCCATGATCAAATCATCACAGGTAAAATCCAATACCACTTTCTTGCAAGCTATAGGTCCCCCTCTATAACCCAGGAAACCCACACCATGCATTTAAACTTATTAGAAACACTTCAACCCTACCATATATTCATGGGTGACTTTAATTACAGCACTATTAACTGGGAATCCTATACAACACCAAATGTACATGCACAGAGATTCCTGGATTTTGTAAACACAAATTCCCTGGACCAGATATTCAATACACCAACCAGGGGTGCAGCCATACTGGATCTGGTCCTCACTAATATGCGAGACTGCTGTACATCCCCTACTGTAATGCCTTCCCTGGTAGGGTCACACCACAAAATGGTCTCCTTTGAAGTAAAAATAAAACCTGGACCTCCAGCTAAATCTGAAATATTCAGGAACTATTCTAAGGCTAACCTTCTGCTATTAAGTGAGAACCTGCCAAAATTTCAAGCCCCCATAAACCCTGAGAACACTGCTGCCTATGCAGACCTGTTCAGAGAAACCTTGTACAGGCATGTTAACCGCTACATAGAGGCAACTGTACCCACCAGGAAGAAGTACAAAAATAACTCAAAATACAAGCCACCCTGGTAGAATCACAAAATCAATACGCTGTATAACAGGAGGAAGAAAATCGTCGCAAAAATTAGGAGGTGCAGCACCCAGCAGGATAAAAGCACTCTCATCAAACTAAACAAACAACTCAGAGGACAAATAAAGTCTACCAAAGCCAAATTTGAGGTAAGTTTGGCCTCCCAGGCAGACTCTGGAATAGACTGCCCATACATGTCAAGCAGAGCGCCTCTTTGGCCCTCTTCAAAAGGAACATTGAAGATTGGATGGGAGAAAGGAAATTCACCCTGGGGATCACGTCAGTCACCCTGCTAGACAGGGGTCCAGGGAAGGAAATAGTGTGGGAAGAAATAGCCAAGGAATTGTTATGGCTAGGCTTGGATAGGCCCTAGGGCTGATAGCCTACTACAAACCTATGAACTTATGACAACCACAAAGCATTCTTTAGCTATGTCCGCAACCTCAAAGCCAATTCACATTTGTGTGCAGAGATCATTGTAAATGAAGCCACCTATACTGGGCCAGTAGATATAGCAAACCCCCTAGCTTACAAATTCAGCTCCAACTTTACCCCTCTCGCCTCCTCAACCTTCCCTCAGGAAATATCAAATATAGCCCCTGTAAAAGGGAAAAACTTCAAAGACCAATGCACATTAGGTTCAAGCAAGGCACCCTTTATTACTTGCAGCAAGGAGACAAAGCATGTAGGTACAGGATTTGTCTGGCTCTTTGGTGATCAGTATATTATTGTTATACAGTTCTCTTCGTATCATACAGAAAATGTTACTATTCTATTGTGATGTAGTTGGACACAGCTTTCTGTATGTTTCACAGAAAATGTTACCAGACTTATTGCTGACATGGTCAAATTATTTGCGGTCTCGCAAAAACATTTTGAGAAAAACAACCTGGCCTTGGGCTTATTTTAGCCCACCTTAACTTTTCAATTCTTCAATTGTACAGTTCTAATACATGTGTTACATTTTGTCTAGATTCAAGGTACATTTCTAGCTTTGGTACAATTAATGCTGACTATGGTTTATACTTTCAAACATCTATTGTTTTATTTATCAAAGCTTCTAGCAGCTGCATATTTTCTAATGGCATAAGCAGAAATGAAATATCTCTTTGTTAAGTTTCATGACATTAGCAGAAATGAAATGTCTCTTGTTATTTTCATGACATTAGCAGAAATGAAGTGTCTCTTATTAAGTTTCTAATAGCTGTGCAGATTCATGCAGTGTGAACAGAATAAATGGATTAACCCTTTTAAACCTCGAATGCACTAAGCATGCATATTACTATTATATATTTTTCTAACATTTCCCCCCTTTTAATACTTTTATTCTACTTTCAAGATAAGCATAAACAGTTTTTTTTCTTCCCCTAACCTCTTCCTGCTCAGGATTTGCAGTTAAGAGAGTCATTCAGTTTAAGCTCATGAAAGCATTTTCAGTAGCAATTCTTCAAGTTCAGCATCTTGGTATAAGGTTTCTGAAACTGAAATGTCTACAAAATTTTTAATCAGTCTTTTTATGAAAGGGATGCAGCAGCACACATATACCACCAGTAGGATTATTCCTACACAGATGGCAATCAGAATGTTCATCAGGATGCTGCCCCAACCCCCAAATAATTTCTGGAAAAAGTCCGTCAATGGATTTGGTCCTGGTTTGGTCATGGCTGACACCTGCTGAATCACCTCAAGATGGTTGTCTATCTCGTGTTTGTGGTCAGGAATATATGAACAGCACTCCTCCTGGATTAAAGCGCACTAGGGTGAAGTCAAGAGCCTTGTGATTTTGAAGCACCACTGTGGTCATGGCAGTCAGTTCATCAGTCACCAATTCTAGGGCAGAAAAGGTTGCATTGCTCATTATTTCGAGAAGCTTAGACAATTTTCTCAGTTCCCAGATTGATTTTGTTGCTCCATATGCTGGCACTATACCTGCCCACAATATAACAGTATCACTCAAGTCCATGTGTGACAGTCCATTGTTCCCTAAGCCCACAGCATGATGGTTTTTCCAGCACGCATTGATTTGCCCCACTGGATTGACAGGCTTCTTAATTTCTCGAACATTCCAAATTTTCCCTTGAGGTAAAACTGCTGTGTGTCGTATGGCCGGAACCAGGTACCCCAAAAAACAACTGCCGGACCAATTCTCAGGTAGCCATTTATATGCTTTTCTACCGCATATAAAGTAACAATCTTCTACTTTAGTAGTAACTTTACTATACCCTGACTCTGCATGAAACATTTTTTTGTCGATTATGGACAGTTGCTTATAGAGGTCAGCATTATGTTTTACTTCCAATTGTCCTATGCATCAGTTCAACAAATGTATCATAGCTCGTGTTGCAATAGGATCTGATGTTATCAGGTTTAGTGTAGCATCTATAGGGAACAGTCACATTGCAATTGCTCCAACCCACATTGACTGTATCATTCTTATAAAAACACACAGTTCCCTTCTGTCAAACAGACAAGTGCAATGCTACTTTATCTTGTGATGTGACATCTGATGTATCATGAATTAGGTTTCCCAGGTCTTGTTGGCTCCTAGGGGAACTGAAGTTAACAGTAACCCCCCCCCCATATGCTGTTGGTAAAGCTGTGCAAATCCAGCAATTCAAAACATTGAAGGTTTCAGCATACACATATTTGATTGCCTGGTAAGTGTTAAAGTTCAGGTGCCACTCTGCACGCTTGCTCAGTTCAATTTGTGTGGCTGAGAAAAGGAATGGCACAACAAAAAGATTATTGTCACTAGCACAGTCAACAGGATGGTTATGTAATACTTTTGTGGAAACGGTTGTTCTGCATTTCTGTTTTCTCTGGCTCTTCCAAGTAGGTGTATTTGGATCTTACTGGATTCCGTCATTTTTACTTTGGACACGTGCTCTTACCCTCTGCCCTAATAGGACCTTCAGCACCGATGGTTTCTTCACTATTGATCTAACCCCCCTTTGTAGCCAGACATTGTGCTAAGGGCCCTGATGGAGAGGTAAGATTTTTGTCCAACTCAAAGTTCTTAACCAGCTTGCAGTGCATCAGGTGTATCCATGAAGCTCATTCTGCTATCTTGACTGCAGTGGGTGTTGAAAGAAGCAGCTGGTAGGGACCTTCCCACCTTGGCGATGCCCAGTTTTTTCGCTTGACGATTTTGATCCACACCCAGTCTCCTGGCGTCACTGCCACTTCTGATGTTTCGGTTTGTTTTCTATCTGAAACAGAATTTGACTGCAACAGATGTTTAGAACTCAACACCTTTTTCATATATTCAGCTAGTGTAAATCAGCTTCCTGATCTGATGACATGAGAAGTTTCCACTGGGGTGTATAATAAGCCCTTCCAAATAGTTTTTCAAAAGGAGTCAATCCTTTTGCTGTAGGGACAGTTCTTATGCTCAACAGTGCCAGGGGTAAACAGTACAACCAAGTTTTTCCTGTCTCAGCTATTAATTTTCTCAATTTGTTTTTTAGTATACCATTATGCCTTTCAACTAGCCCTGCAGATTGCGGATGGTATGCACAATGATTTTTTTAAAAGAAATACCAAAATGCTTACTCAACTGCTGTATGGTTTGATTTACAAAATGTCATGTGTGTACCATTGTCACTGTAGATTCTTTCCAGAATACCAAACCTAGGAATGATTTCCTTGACAAGTACTTTTGCCACCGTAGCTGCATCTGGATTTTTGGTCGGAAAGGCTTCCAGCCATCTGGAAAACATGTCTATAATGACAAGACAATACTTCTTATTTTCACATTTGTTCAATTCTATGAAATCCATACAAATAATGTGAAATGGATATGATGGTGGGGGGAAATTCCCTTGCTTGGGCTTTATCGCCCCCTGTGCATGATGTTTGTTACAAATCTGACACAAACAAAATTTTTTTAGAGTAGTTTATAAATCCATACGTTGTGAACACCTGATTCACCAGCTGTACCATCCCCCCTGTTGAGACATGGCACTGCCCATGGCTCAACAATGCTGCATAGTGAAACAAATTAGAGGGTAGTATCGGTTTTCCCTCTCTAGAGATGTACAGCCCCTTTTCGAGGATTGCTCCTCGTTTTATCCATCGCTGTTTTTCAGCTTGCGTAGTGAGTGTCTGCATTGTTTTTAACATATCTAGATCTAAAGTTTCAGAGGGTTGTAATTCCTCATTTAAAAGAAATACTTCTGTGGCTGCTTGTTTTGCAGCTGTATCAGCTCTCGCATTACCTTTTGAAATCCTATCTTGTTGCTTGGTGTGAGCTGTGCATTTACAAATGGCTACTTTCTGAGGTAACTGAATAGATTCTAAAAGATCTAAAATAAACTGTGCATGATTTATAGGTTTGCCAGTAGATGTTATCATTCCCCTGTTTTTCCACTGTTGCGCAAAAACATGTACAGCAGAAAAAGCGTACTGGCTATCAGTAAAAATGTTTACACATTTACCCTTTGCTAAGGTACATGCCCGTGTCAGGGCAATCAATTCTGCTGCCTGTGGAGATAAGTTGTGTGGTAAAGGTTTTGCTTCTATAATCCCAGTATCAGAGACTACTGCATATCCTACTAGGTTCTGTCCTGCAGGACCCCTTTTGCATGAGCCATCCACATAGTATGTCACCTCGGCATCATCCAAGGGGACATCCGTGAGATCTTTTCTAGGTAGTGTCTTTTGCTCAATTACCTGTAGGCAGCAGTGCGGTGTGCCGTCTGCAGGGGTTGGGAGTAGAGTAAAAGGGTTTAAAGTCATGCATCGTTCAATTGTCATATGAGGTTGGCTCAATAATATAGTCATACAGGAAAGATGCCTAACAGGGGAAAGATATGCCACCTTTTCTTGTAGTAAAATAATCGCAACTGCATGAGGTACTCTCAAAATGAGAGGGTGGAACAAGACTACTGAGGCTGAAGCCTGTACTGCCATTGCAGCTGCAACTACTGCTTGTACACAGTGGGGTAAGGACCGTGCCACTGGGTCTAGTTGTGATGACTAGTAAATAATGGGGCGTTGCTTATCCCCATGCTGTTGTGTTAACACTGATGTCATGTAACCCTGCTTACAATCTACAGTTTGGAAAAAACGTTTATGGTAGTTTGGCAATCCCAGAACTAATGAGGATGCTATTAACTGCTTTAGTTTACAGAAGGCAGATTCTGCCACTGGTGTCCATTGTAACAAATCCTGTACTGCCATAGGCTTCTTATACATAAGGTCAGTCAGAGGTGCAGATTCCAAGGCATAGTTTGGAATCCAGCTCCGGCAAAAATTAGTTGTACCCAGGAAGGACATCATTTCCTTCTTGGTAGTGGGTTTTGGTGTTTGCAAAATTGCTATTTTTCTGTCCTCATCTAACGTTCTACCTTCCTTGGATATTACATATCCTAGGTATTTGACCTGTTTTTTTCCAAAGCTGCAGTTTATTTTTATTTACCTTATGTCCCTCAGCGGCCAAAAATCGTATTAGTGCTATGGTACCTTCTCTACAATCTTGCTGGGTGGGGGCCGCCAGCAAGATGTCATCAACATAAAGTAAAATCTGGCTGCCTCTTGGTGGGGTGAATCCCGCCAAGTTGCTTGCCATTTCTTGTGAGAATATCGTTGGACTTTCACAATATCCCTGTGGTAGTCGCGTATATGTATATCTTTTCCCCTGAAATGTAAATGCAAACCAATACTGGCTATCAGGGTGTATTGGTATTGAAAAGAACACATTGCTGATGTCTACCATGGAAAAATACTTTTGTTGAGGTTTCAAATCATTCAACAGGGTGTGTGGGTCTGGCACCGTGGGTGCCCTTGGTATTACTGCATCATTTACGGCTTGTAAATCCTGGACCATACGCCATTCCCCATTGGCCTTTTTAACTGGAAATAAGGGTGTGTTACATGGCGAATCGGGAGATTCTACTAGTATCCCTCCTTTAAGTAAGGCTGCTATAATAGGCTTTATCCCTGCCTCTGCATCTTTTCTTAAGGGATACTGTCTTTTTTGTGGTCTGAATGCTGACTTTGGCATGATAGTAACTGGTCCCGCTGTATGAATGAGTCCTACATCTGACTTCCCTGTTGACCAGAGAGTCTCTGGTATGTCTCATAAGGCATTCTCTTCCTCCTTTAATAGGAGTGTCAATCAGCTGTCCTCGCTAGACTGCAAGTGCACAGCTGGGTTGGTCTGAGTTATCCAATTCAACTTTTGTACTTGTATTCCTTGTTCTGACAGTTCTAGTTCTGTCTGTTTCTCCCATCTCGTGACTTTTTCTCTTAGGTCTGCCCATTCTATATTTCTGTTTTTGGTTAAGCTAACATGTGGTAATCGATTAGACTTATAAAGTGCAAAGAACTCCTGGGGCAATGAACAGCTGGCTACACTGTTCCCTTCTGTGTCCCAGTACAGGTTATGCAATATCAATCTGTTTGCATGATTCTTAAATAACTCTTTCTCATATTCCTTATCAGGTCCTGGTGTGTTGCAATAATACAGGGTACAGTGCAACAGGTGTTACTTATCAATGTCAAGGGAGGGGAACTTGCTGATGGCTAGGTTCATTAACTCTTTGGTCACAGTCCCTGGACCAGTTTTAACCAAGTCCTGGCTGTACCAATAAAACATTTCACCCTCCGATTGCACTACAAAGGTGTTAATTTGTCTCTGTGCTTCCATACCCTGCATGGTTGGGACTACTGCTATACCAAATAGCTGCATGAGGTCTCTGCCCAAGAGGTTTACTGGGCACTTTGCAGAAACTACAATTTTGCTTCTTTGTGTCAATCCTGAAACTGGCTCAGTTATTGCAATGTTATGGAGAGAGGCTCCCAATACAGCTGTCCATTAGCTGCTTTGACCAGTATGTAATCAGGTGACTGTGTTTTCTGGCAGTTTGGAGGGGTGTATCAGGGTTTGTGATGCCCCTGAGTCACACAAAAATTTGACCTCCCTCCTTTCTACCAAGAGTGTAACTTCTGGTTTCGTGTCTGCTAAATAGAGCTCCAAGCTCAATAAAGCTAGGTCTAATATTTCATTTTCTTCATTGTCACTAACTTCCTGCACTTCCTCTACTCCCTCTATCCCATTCTCATTTGCCCTTTCTTCGCTAGCCCCTTCTAGTGATTCTTGACTACCATATAGTCAGTCCTTACCCTCCTTGTCTTCCGTTGTTGCCTTCTTGTTTTTCTTGCAATCCATTGCCAAATGTCCCTTTTTACCACATTTAAAACATTCTCCCCTTTTTTTCTGCCCTTCAAAGTCCTCTGATCGCTGATCAGATTGTTTGCTTTCCTGCGCGTTTTTCTTGCCCTTTTTCCCCCAGACTGTACTACATAAACTTCTGCTCCATCTTCTACAGAAAATACTTGAGCTTTCTTTTTCTTTTTGCTATTAAAATGCCTTTTGGCATGCCTAGCATATTCAAGTAATGATTGTAACCTGCTTGTACGATGGTCTACCATGTGTTTTGTAATAAAACTGCTAATAGGCATGCTACTGCCTTTTAAAAATGCATTCTTTAACTGCTGTTCATATGGGGAATCTTGTGTTTGATCTTCAGGAACCTGCATTGCACAGTGGTTATTAAAACATTCGAACAATCTGGCATAATACCGATCAATTGTTTCACCTTCTTGTTGGATGCATTGATTAATGCAAGTCCAGTCTGCCCTAGGTTTCCATTTTTCAGAGATGCGGTGTATAAGACCTTTTACTCTGGTGTCTAATTCTGCGCTGCTATGTGGGAGGGGTCTTTGTGCAGCGTCACAGGGATTTCAGTTCCCACTAATCGTGTACCAATCTGGCCCTATAATTTGTCTAACTACTTTTACTATTTCTTCTCCATTTAGGTTATAACTCAACCTTATTCCTTGTAAATCTTCTGAGAATTTTCTAAAATTAACCTTTGGATGGGGAATTCCCTCAGTGGCTTTCCGGATATCTTCTGGAGTCCAAGGTCTATACACTAAGATAGTTGGGTCCTGATTGTCTTGACCTGCCTGAGGATTGGGTACTTCTATAAGCAGGGATATTTCTTCTTCTTCACCTATAGATCGTGAGTTCTTAACTATTTGCCATAACTCAATACCTTCTTCTGAATTACCTGCCTTTGTTCAGGGCCTGGTCCCGATGGGATCTCTAATTTTAGTCAGTTTTAATTTCACAATATCTCTATCTTCAGTGACCACAGGATATAGTGGGGGTGGACTAACCTGTTCACTTGCTTCATATTCTGGTAAGGGAGGCGGAGGTGCTGATGCTATTACTAAGTTATTATCCTCCTTATCTAAAAACATTGCTTTTGAATCTTTGTTTTTTTGTTCCCTACGGTTTACTTCCTCCAGCCACCTGTGTGCCTGAGGAATTCCTAATTGACGTTGCTTTTTACTCGACCCTTGGAATCGTTTTTGAGCTGTTTGATAAGCGAGGATTTTTCTAATTTTCCATCAAATTCATTTATTAACCCATTCTGAATAATATCTAATATTGTCGGCGTGCTGCGACTGCATATATTTTGCTTCTTCCGTTAATGGCGGGTTTTGGGGTCTTTTTGTGCAATTATTACCCATTTTGTTTTACCCTTTGATCGTTACATAACTTCTCTTAATTTTTTAACGTGGTACCACGGATTTTGTTATAGTCTCTTCAGAATGACTGCCTACTTATTCTGTTTCTCCTGATCTATGACAAGACAGTAATCTTTTTTGTCCCTGACTTGCAAAAATACAATCTGACAAAATCAATACACATCTAGTCCCTGATCTAAAACAGAAAACAGAAAAAAGTAGATTCACCTTACCTGAGCCTACATGATTGATCATAGATTTGCGGAGACCCGTCCTTCAGTCACAGATCAGAAAGTGGCTGGCCTCTTTTGAATGACAATTCAGTCGGAGGACTTTCCATATAAGAAGAACCGATTTGGTTTCTTCCCCGTACGGTTTCAAACACCTGGCCGTCTGAGCCGAGGTGAAGAGACGGTGCCGGCTCGAGGGACCAATCTGTAAAAGGGAAAAACTTCAAAGACCAATGGACGTTAGGTTCAAGCAAGGCACCCTTTATTACTTGCAGCAAGGAGACAAAGCATGTAGGTACAGGATTTGTCTGGCTCTTTGGTGGTCAGTATATTATTCTTATACAGTTCTCTTCATGTCATACAGAAAATGTTACTATTCTATTGCTGACGTAGTTGGACACAGCTTTCTGTATGTTTCACAGAAAATGTTACCAGACTTATTGCTGACATGGTCAGATTATTTGCTGTCTTGCAAAAACATTTTGAGAAAAACAACCTGGCCTTGGGCTTATTTTAGCCCACCTTAATTTTTCAATTCTTCAATTGTACAGTTCTAATACATGTGTTACATTTTGTCTAGATTCAAGGTACATTTCTAGCTTTGGTACAATTAATGCTGACTATGGTTTATACTTTCAAGCATCTATTGTTTTCTTTATCAAAGCTTCTAGCAGCTGCATATTTTCTAATGGCATAAGCAGAAATAAAATATCTCTTTGTTAAGTTTCATGACATTAGCAGAAATGAAATGTCTCTTGTTATTTTCATGACATTAGCAGAAATGAAATGTCTCTTGTTAAGTTTCTAATAGCTGTGCAGATTCATGCAGTGTGAACAGAATAAATGGATTAACCCTTTTAAACCTCGAATGCACTAAGCATGCATATTACTATTATATATTTTTCTAAGAGCTCCCCCTACTATCAACTAGGGAAGAGGTCCTTAATGCTCTCTCTAAGACCAAGAACACTGCATCAATGGGCCCAGACAATATCCCAGGATGCCTTCTAAATAGCATGGAACATGACTTATCAGGGTTTCTGGAATTACTATTTAACTGTAGCCTCCAAACAGGCTTTGTGCCTCATGAATGGAGAAAGGCAACAGTCATCACTCTGCACAAAGGTGGGCCATCTACAGACCCTGAAAACTACAGACCCATAAGTTTCACTAGTCTTATATGTAAAGCCATGGAAAAAATTATCATGCAGATGATCAATACAGATATAGTAAACCTCCAGACACTGGACCAAATCCAGTTTGGTTTCGTCAAGGGCAGATCATGTCTACTGAACCTGGTGGACTTCTTTGAGAAAGTCACCAAAGCAATGGATAAGGGAAAAATCATTCACACTGCCTACCTTGACCTGGCCAAGGTATTTGACACAATACCCCACTCAGGCATTGTTGATAAACTCAAGAGCCAACTGGTTCACAAACAGGACCCAAGAAGTTAGAAGTGGGTAGTCCATTTCTACAAAGAGGCCAGTCACAAGTGGAGTCCTTCAGGGATCAGTCCTTGGACTGCTCCTTTTTGACATTTACTTTTCAGACGTCAAGGCCAATGTCAGTGGTCTCTGGCTGACTAAATTTGCAGATGACTGCAAATTAGGAGCTGTCATTGAATCTCACACTGACACAAATGTTCTCAAGTAGGGGCTGACAGAGACAAACAACTGGTGTCAGAGCCATGGACTAAAACTAAATGCCAAGAAATGCATAATAGTATCCTTTGGGAACTCAACCACCCCTGGTAACTCTAATATTGACAAAACAGCCATTAGAGTTGGACAGCAGCCACAAATGCAGAAGCAGTGTGGTAAATACAGTAAAAAAATAAACAGGCAAACCAATGTGTTCTTGCACAAGAAGCAGTCACTTTAATAGGATAAAATCATCAGAGACTTAGCACTTTCGCCTTTTACAATCCAGGCATCATCAGAGTCAAATAAAAATTCACATCAGTCACATTAATAGGAAGAACAGACTGACATCATTTTCTGTAACATCATGTATTCATGAATAATGTACTAGTTTATGAAAATCATCCATGTTATTGGAATTATTGCAATTAACAGAATAAAATACTAAGTAATAAAACCATATATATGTTGTTAAAAATTGTTTAAAAGTATTATATTTAAAAAAATGTTTTCTTTCCTAAATACTGCTATCATTCACTGAGGCTTGAAGGCGCCTGTATTTAAACCTGTTTTGCTCTTTTTTTTCAAGGTGCTCAAGATGGAAATTGTGTCATTAATTCCAGGTTTCACCCTGGCATTGAATCTTAACTGCCATTCAGTTTCCTTGATCTGCAGATCAAGGTCAACGTTGCCCCCTCTTGTACTGACCAAAACATGATCAATAACAAAAAATAGGAACTTTTTGAAATTTGTACACTCTGAACTGTGTGTGTAAAGGGCACTGGTACACTTTGCATTTCTAATATCCCTTTGTGTTCTATAATCCTGTCATGTAGTTTCCTGGTGGTCTTGACTATATAAAATGCAGGGCATGAAATGCAGGTAGCAATATAAACAACATTTTTAGTGTTACAATTACAGCTCCCTGGACACTGTAAGTTCCTACCATAAGAGTCAATCTGGACATAGGGTCTGTCATTAATACATCTGCAGCTTGAACAGAAGCCACATTTATGCATCCTAGAGGCATAATTGTTCTTTTTACTATCCATGTCCCTCTCCAAAATCTCTTTAATATTTTTGCCTCTACTGAAAACAATCTTAGACTCCGACCCTAATTTGTTTTTTAGGTCATCGTCTAATAAGGCTCCCCAAATTTTCTTCATGCTTCCCTTTAAATGTGAGGCATCTTGATTA
The DNA here is from genome assembly GCF_019279795.1 of Protopterus annectens. Taxonomy (NCBI): domain Eukaryota; kingdom Metazoa; phylum Chordata; order Ceratodontiformes; family Protopteridae; genus Protopterus; species Protopterus annectens. Next base: position 640,702,490 of record NC_056733.1, read on the forward strand.
AATGGTAAAATCATAACGTCATTTTTGGAGCCATCATCATGATTTACATTAATAATACTGTGATCCCCTCTTAGGATGGGTAGGGACCTAGTTGCACAGTCCCTGGTTACTTTCTTAGTTGACAGTAAAAGCTTAATAGGGTACCCCCTGTCCTTGTACATCCCAATCAACTTGAACAATTCTTCAGAAAATTTCTTGTCATCACTGATCAACCTGGACAGCTTGACCATCTATCTCTTGACTATGCTCCTACACTGGTGTCCAGGGTGACAACTGTCAAAATGCAATAATGTATTAGCACAGGTGTGTTTCCTAAATATGTTACATGATGGTTCTCCTGTGCAATTATCTTTTGTGAGAAGAATATCTAAATAATCAATTTCATTCTGGTTTACCCTATAGGTGAACTTTAGGTATTGAGTGGTGGTGTTAATGTAATTCAAAAATTCTGCCACTTCAGAAGTTGTTCCTCTCCAAACTATAAGTATATCATCCAAAAATATATAATACATATGCATCCTGGATATAAAGGGAGAAGAGAATACATACCTCTTTTCCCATTCAACCAAGAACAGGTTGGCAAAAACCGGGGCACATTTCAGCCCCATGGCCACACCTGATTTTTTCCAGAAAAATTCACCTTCGAATACCAAAAAAATTATTTTTAAGCACCACTTCTAACAGGTCAACCAGTAGATTTACTCGGGTTTGGTTCAAGTGTCCACTTTGTGATAAACATTCTGAAAAATATTCTAAGCCTATGTCATGGGGGATCACAGTAAATAAGTTAACCACGTCATTTGCCACAAGCAAGTCATCCTTATCAAGCTTGGCTGTTTTTAACTGTTCTAAGCAATGCCAAGAATCCCTTAAGATATAAACAAAATTGTTGGCCACTTTCTTAGAGAAATAATCAACAAATGCAGACAGTGGTTCAGTTTTTGAACCCAGGGTGGCAACAACTGGTCTAAAGGGGGGGGGGGGGGGGTCACTGACATTTTTGTGAATTTTGGGTATTCCGAAAATTATCGGAATTCTTGGTGTATCTACTTTCAAAAAAATCATACTCCTCCACTGTTAAAGTGTCCTGACTTAGAGCATCAAATAAAAAGATGTCAATTGTGGCATATGCTCTATTGAGTACACTGAGAGAAACTCTCTCATAAGTGTCTTCCTCATTAAGTAAAGAGTACATTCTGCATACATAGCAGTGGTGGTGCTGCGGTAGCGTTGTCGTCTCACAGTCAGATGCTGTCCGGTTCGATTCTCAGCTAGAGCGTCTTCTGCGTGGAGACATGCGTGAATGGGCGTACCTTCGTTGAAGGCTGTGTGTCAGGGCTGGTAACTCGGCACGTAAAAATCAACTACCAACCATTAGCAGACCGGAGTGCCGCTGTGGTGACCCCTAACCAGGGAAAAAGCCGAAAGTCACAACAACATTCTGCATACATAATCAATCTGCCTCATGATGACCACTCCGCCGCCCTTATCTGACTTCATCAATCGGTATGCTTTGCTGTCAGATAGCTCTCTGAGTGCCAACCTTTCTTCTTTAGATAAGTTGTCACAACTAGAATGACTTGCCTTTACAATTTGTCTAAAATCATTTTCCACACATGTTTCGAACAAATTCACTAAGGGGTTACAGGGGAGCAAGGATCTAATTTTTCTTTTCAATGCAAATGGTTCTGTTCTACATTCTTGATTCTTATTTAGAAAAAAACAACCTTAAGTTAAGTTGCCTGGTATAAAGTCTCAAGTTAATCAACAGTCTAGCAATAACACACTTAAAACTCGGAACAAAACCAAAACCTTTTTGCAAAAGAGAAATATGTTCATTTTTCAAAGAAATCTCACTAAGGTTATGTATAGCTCCTATTCTACAGCTCACAATGGATGCTGTAGAATTGCTATTAACCAAAGCATTATTCATGTTAACATTTAGTACTATCATATCAGCATTATACACTTCAGACATTCTGGCACTAGAATTCAAAACATTCAGTTCTTCAGGTGTCACCACAGACTCTAGTACATATACCTCCCTCCACTTCTGGTTCCCCTCCCCCGGTTCTTCCCCCTCACAGAATGACCCCTGGAGCTTGATTTTGTTGTTGATTGAGGAGGCATTCTGAGCGCCTTAGTGGGGGTAGTTGCCCTAAAAAATGTTCATCATAATCACCCTCATTGACATTTGTTTGGTTGTTAAAATTATTACTGAACACCAGTGTAGGAGCGTAGTCAAGGGACAGATAGATGGTCAGGCTGTCCAGGTTGATCAGTGATGACAAGAAATTTTCTGAAGAATTATTCAAGTTGATTGGGATGTTCAAGGACAGGGGGTACCCTATTAAGCTTTTACTGTCAACTAAGAAAGAGGTAACCAAGAACCGTGCAACTAGGTCCCTACCCATCCCAAGAGGGGGTCACATTAATATTAATGTAAATCATGATGATGGCTCCAAAAATGATGTTATGATTTTACCATTTAATCAAGATGCCTCACATTTAAAGGGAAGCATGAAGAAAATTTGGGGAGCCTTATTAGATGATGACCTGAAAAACAAATTAGGGTCAGAGCCTAAGATTGTTTTCAGTAGAGGCAAAAATAAATTTTGGAGTGGGACATGGATAGTAAAAAGAACAATTATGCCTCTAGGGTGCACACATGTGGCTTCTGTTCAAGCTGCAGATGTATTAATGATGAACCCTATGTCCAGATTGACTCTTATGGTAGGAACTTATAGTGCCCAGGGCGCTGTAATTGTAACACTAACAATGTTGTTTATATTGCTACATGCATTTCATGCCCCGCATTTTATATAGTCAAGACCACCAGGAAACTACATGACAGGATTATAGAACACAAAGGGATATTAGAAATGCAAAGTGTACCAGTGCCCTTTACACACACAGTTCAGAGTGTACAAATTTCAAAAAGTTCCTATTTTTTGTTATTGATAAGAGTTTTGGTCAGTACAAGAGGGGGCGATGTTGACCTTGATCTGCAGATCAAGGAAAATGAATGGCAATTAAGACTCAATGCCAGTGTGAAACCTGGAATTAATGACACAATTTCCATCTCGAGCACCTTGAAAAAAAGAGCAAAACAGGTTTAAATACAGGCTCCTTCAAGCCTCAGTGAATGCTAGCAGTTTTTAGGAAAGAAAAAAAAAATTTAAATATAATACTTTTAAACAATTTTTAACAACATATATATGGTTTTATTACTTAGTATTTTATTCTGTTATTGCAATAATTCCAATAACATGGATGTCATTCATAAACTAGTACATTATTCATGAATGCATGATGTTACAGGAACTGATGTCAGTCCGTTCTTCCTATTAATGTGACTGTTGTGAATTTTTATTTGACTCTGATGATGCCTGGATTGTAAAAGGCGAAGGCGCTAAGTCTCTGATGATTTTATCCTACTAAAGTGACTGCTTCTTGTGCAAGAACACGTTGTTTTGCCTGTTTATTTTTTTACAACCCTTAGAGTTAACCCAGTAGTCAGGGACTTAGGGACACACATAGATAGTAATCTAGCCTTTGACCATCATGTTTTTACAGTGCTGAGGAAATCATTCTATATTGCACAACTTATAAAGAAAGGTATGGCAGCTAAGTCCAAAGAAGTCATTGCTTCACTGTAATTGGCATTCATCAGACCTATCTTTGAGTACAATGCCACCTTTGGTATATACCTAACCAGGCATAGCCAACAATTGGAACATCCACAGAGGTTCCTCACTAAAAGAATACAGGACGTAAGTAAAATTTCCTATGCAGACCACCTCAAGGCCTTATCTCTGTATTCTGTCTCCTACAGGCTTTTGAGGGGGAGATCTATGCCTGGCATATAGGGCATTGTCAGACCCCACTCTAATTGACCTCCTGCATATCCACAAAACAAAAAGCACCAGAATTACTTGTTCTAAAGACTTAAACCTTGTCTGTGATATAAATAGGGCCTGCTGGAGAGATATGTATGTATCCCAGAGACTTTCCTGTCTATGGAACAGGCTCCCCATCCATGTGATGCAGAGTTCCTCCCTAACTCAATTCATGTGCAACTTGGACAACTAGATGGGAAACCAGAAATTCATCCCTGGTTTGGCACCTATGTCTCTAATGGACACAGGTAACCTGTAAATGGTTAATCTCCCAGGCCCATTCTTACACCTATCAAAGGTGTCAGTGCTTGTCAGAGATTTGGGATGCATGGCTAGGTTTACAAAGGCCCTTGTGGTCATTAGCCTAGTAAACACCTATGATCCTAGTTGTGCTAGCATATGTGACACATCCACTGCCCTATTTCTCTTGGCATAGCTGGCAATATCTCACATCATTACAGGTACCTCCAGAGCAACACAAGAAGCATGCTTGTTCATTCTTCAGCATTCTCATACAGTACCCATGACAATCCATCTGCTTTACTAAGTAGATTTGTCCCACTGTGTTCACGTTCATGAGTGCACTAGGGAAAAGAACCAGTGCTACAAGCAATCTGCAGTTATCATAAGTGCCCCTTTCTTGGGCTGTGCGTGGCTAGCTGTGGCTGGTAATACATAAATAGCTTAGACATTTTTCTTGCATTGATATTTGTGACATGTGTACGTCTCAGACCAAGTTACATGCCTCTCTCTCTCTGTCTGGAAATAGTTATGTTCCCAGTTGGTCTCTCTACACCACCTTGATGTTTGCAGAAACAGAACAGCTCAGATTCCATAAGATGAAGTATCACAAGCCAAAGCCAGTCCAATATGCAACAATGGATTAGAATGGGTAAGAAACACAACCAGTAGGATGACATTGTTAATGTTCACAGTCCTTTGTCCATTTCCATGCACACGGTTTCTGCCAGCAATGCATTTAATGGCTGTAGTACAGCTGAGGGGTTGGCATATACTTGTGGATAGCCTTAAATATATCTTGAGCAATAACCCATTCTGAGGCCTAGGTGTCTTTAGTACAGTCTGTACCTCATCCTGTAACTTGTATAGTCCTTTCATATCATATCACATTCCTCAGTGTATAGTTTTGTCTAAAATAATCAGACCTGCCTCCATTTACTCAAAGTCCATAGCTATTTTAACATGCCTGGGACTCTTCCTAAGTTATCCACTGTTCATTGTTCATTCTTATCACCACAGTATTACTCATGTGGCAATGCACATTAGGAATTCCTTCTGTCTGTTGTCAAAAGGCATATTCCAATACTCAGCTAGTTATACTGGGACAACAATTTTTGCATATTAAGAAGAGAACACATTTCTATTTCTAAGCATGCCTGTGCCAGCTCAGTTTTTATGTGAATCTCTCCCCCTCCTGTTATTCTGGGAGTCAAATATATTTTAAATTCTTTGCAAGAGATAGTATGCTATCCTTAACTCTGGAAGAATAGTAGCTGTGCTTTCTATGCAGATAAAAACATCCTCTGCATTAGCTGCCTTAAATGTTCACACTATTGATAAACTCGTTTCACTCCATTTCACCTAGGACAACAGCCCAACTTCTGTAGTTCAATTTCTTACTGAGGTCTAAGAGCAGTAGGTAATACTCTGCCCTTTTGGAAGTTCAGGCTACCATTTGTTTCTAGTTCAGGTTACCGTTGTGCATTTCATTTTCCTATCTACTTGGCAAAGACTTATTTGGCATCAACCAATAATCATGAAACTTCTCCTCTGTGACAATTTTTTTATTGGTTTTGAATGACACCTAGAGATTTTTATATTATTAAATACAAGTTAACTTTGATTGTTCTTATCCAGTTTTTACCAAACAATTTTGACCTTCCTTTCTCATATACACAAATTCAGATTCTTTGCTTTCATATATCACAAGCACAGTTATTTAGCCCACTGGATTAATTTTTACTCCTGTCTTTCAAATGATTTTGTGTTCTAAACTCTAAACTCATCATATCAAAAGACTCATTTTCTGGTTTTGTCTCCATTTGTTTGTAACTAACGTGTTGCAGTTTTGTGCAACATTGTGCCATGACATAATTTCCTTGATTTGTGAGAGACAACAAACGCTCTGGTAACAGCACACTCCACTAAATCTCACTGTAATTTCAGCGTATTCTAGAGCTTTGGTAACAGCATACACCATATTGTAATTTCAGTGTATTTTAGAGCTCAGGTAACAGCACAATCCACTACATTTCACTGTAATATCAGTGCATTCTAGAGCTCTGGTAACAGCACACTCCACTACATCTCACTGTAATGTCAGTGTATTCTAGAGCTCTGGTAACAGCACACTCGGCCCTTCCTTAGAAAGCAGTTTTTAAAGGTTTTCACAAGCTATATTGCTTTATCTATCAGCCACTCTGCAACCTGCCAGTGCTTGTTCAGTGTGTGCAGCTCTGCCTGACATGCACACCAAAATATGCTCATGTCTCAATTTATTCATCTTATGTAAATAAACACACTATGCAGTACCAAAGGCTTCATACTCCAATGATTATATCAAGTTTCTACAATCTTCTTGAGTTGGCACAGATATTGCTTGCAAACTCTGTAACACTCTACATTTTGCTGCCCATTAAATTTAGCAATAAGCTTTTTATTACTCAGCCTGCCATCAGCTGCATAATACAGAACTGCTTTCTTAACATTTGTTGGCTACAGCAGCATCTAAAGTGTAAATGAGCCAAAACACACTCATCCATTTAAAAACTGGGTACTTTTCCATTATCAGGGCAACACTTTCAAAGCGGTTGGTGAGCTCCGAATCTAGTGTCTTTTCATGTCTTTTTGGTGTTTATATAACCAGGTTGGTGAAAAATGTAGAAGTTACATCTCCTTTTTTTTAAAATATTCCCATTTCATTATTTTACACACACCTGTTTAAATTAACAGCAAACATACATGGCAAGACACTGGATTCGGAGCTCAGCAACCACGTTTAAATTATATATCGGGGCAACAGTTACACTGAGCGCTGTGAGATTCCTTACACTGAAGATTGTAATTGGCTGCTAGCAAATGTTCCGCACTGTAGTCATTCTTTCCACACAATGACATATACTGCTCCTTGTTTTGGAGACAATAAATTAAGAGCTGTTTCCTAATAAAATTGACCGATACAATATGAACACTGTTTATATGACAGTGATTTAAAGCTACTAACAATATCGGTAAACTCAACATGGCCCAACATTGGAAAAAAAGACTGAGTCTTGTAATATGCATGTAGTTCTGTATAAAATGAAAATTCATATGGTCCAGCCTTCTAATGCTCACATTACTGATTTGCATTACCCAAAAAAAGCAAAAATGAGTTATTAACATGTAAAAACCTATAGTTTGCACATTGACAGGTGAAATTTCCCCTGCTGTTCTTTATTCAAAAGACCAAAAAAAAGCATCTCCACTCCACTGTACTGTGCCAGTAGTCACAGTAAGTACCTTATGTGTTAATCTGATTTAAAATAATATATAAACATTGTTTTTTTTATATAACTAAGTGTGCTATCCACATTAAAAAGGAAGAAACTAGATGAAGCTAAATTAGGTAAATAAAGTCAGCGAGTTGAATGGGGAAGGGAGAGACAGAGGCCTGGCATGGAGGTGTGGTGTGTGATAGCCAATCAGATCATGAGTTGAGAACTGCATGAACATGATTTAAAGTAGGACATTTTGAGTGAGATAATTCATTTTATAGGTTCATAAGTTCGTAGGCAGGTACTAGGCTATTGGCCCTAGGGCCTATACAAGCCTAGCCGAAAAGGTACCCTGGCTTTCGCCACCCAAGAAACTTATTTTCCTGTGCCCCTGGCAAGCAGAGCTACAGGAGTGATCCTTGGGGTGAATTTCCTATTACCCATCCAATCATCAAAATTCTTCTTGAAGAGTGCTAATGAGAAGCTCTTTTTCTCATAGATAGGTAGTCTGTTCCAGAGTATGGGAAGTCCCTGGGACAGGAATTTATCCCTCCAGCATGTTCTGTTTATTGTGGTGACAAGGTTTAGGTCCCTAGAGCGTGTAGGTTGGAGGGATTGGGATTTCTTTAAGTGGAGCATGTTCAACAGCTCTGGGTTTGACATAGCTTTCTATGTTAAGCAGAGATTGCCTCCGAGTAGGCGATACGCGATGGAGAAAAACTGGAGTTTTTTTAAACGGTCTGCGTAGGGCATCTGTTTGAGGCCAGTAATCCTCTTTGTGAGGTATTTCTGCGGCCTTTCCAGTTGTTGTAGATGTCTTGTGAGGCACATACCAAAAGGGGCATTGTACTCTATAATGGGTCTAATGAGTGATGAGTAGAGGGCAACCATGACCTCTTTTTTTCTGGATGAGAAACCTTTTGTGATGAAGTGTGCCACATAGAAGGATTTCCTGACCACTGTGGCGATGTGATTATCAAAGGAGAGACTATTGTCCACCTGTGTCCCAAGGTCTCTTCACACACTCTTGGTGTTAAGTAGACTACTGCCTATGTGATAGTTCATGGGTACAGAGTTTTTACCAAAGGGGACGACAAAGCACTTTTTGGCATTGAGCTTGAGGCCAAGGCTTTGACACCAGGCATCTGTCTCAGTGAGGCCCTTTTGTAGGATGTCCACATCGTTAGGAGTTTCAGTTATGGCTCCTAGTTTGCAGTCATCTGCAAACCTAATTAGTCAAAGACCCTCTGTGTTAGCCTGTACTTCAGAGAAGTAGATACCAAACAGGAGAGGACCCAGGACTGAACCCTGTGGTACTCCACTTGTCATCTTGTGACATAGGGATTTATACCTAGTTTACTGAGTTTATCTATAATTCCAGAGTGGGGGATGGTGTCGAACACCTTGGCAAGATCTAGATAGGCTGGGTGAACCACCTTACCCTCATCTATGGCTTTGGTGACTGCTTCAAAGAAGTCTATCAGGTTTAGGAGATATGATCTGCCTTTTACAAACCCGAACTGTGTGGAGTCCAGAGTTTGGAGATCTCCAATGTCTTTGTTTATGAGTTCCATGATGATACAGGCTAATGGGGCGGTAGTTCCCAGGGTCTGCCATGGCTCCCCCTTTGTGGAGTGGGATAACAGTCGCGGTGCACCATTCAATGGACACAAAGCCTGAGGTAAGGCTATGACTGAACAAGGTACTTAGGTGGGGTGCCAGTTCATTCTGTAGTTCATGTAGAAGGCAGCCTGGGATGTTGTCAGGTCCCATGGATGCTGTGTTCTTGGCTTTGGAGAGTCAGGTTTTTACCTGGGCAACCGTGATTACAGGAACTTTGCATTCTTCTGGTATAGAGATGGGCCCTTTGGGGGGAGAGAGCATTGAACCTATCTGCCAGGATGTTGGCAATATCAGTTGGTTCTGTATATTTAGTGCCATTGTGCTGTAACTCAGAGCAGATCTGAATGTTGCCATTGAGATTCTTGACATAGCTATAGAATGCTTTGTGGTTGTTTTTAGAATCACTGACGATTTTGATTTCATAACTAACTTTGGAGGATATTATGAAGGATCAAGCTTCTTACTGAGGCTGACCAAGGAGTTCCTCCAATCATGGGATTTTACTCTTTTTTGCAACAGTTTATTTCTTCTGTTGTAGAGTTTGTTTATAGCAGAAGACCACCAGACTGGCTTCCTTTTTTTGGAGGACAGCATCTTGGTTCTGTTAGGGACAGCACGAGCCATGCACTCATGTAAGTGCTTATAAAGTGCATTTGTGTAGGATTCAGCAGTCGTATCTCTATTGTCCATCTGCATGGGTGTCGTGAAGTTTGCCACTTCTGTCTTAAGAAGTATGAAGTTGGCTTTGGAGAAATTTTTTACGGTTGTTTTCCTAATGGGGGGTGGGAGCGGGATGTGGATGTCTTGTGCAATTAATGTAGGGCAAATATCAGGATATTATGACAGTTTAAAAAAAACATATTATCCAAATGTGCTGTATTTATTTATTGCTCTCTTTGTAACTTATTGGGGCAACACTTTCAATGCGATCGTTCAGCAGAAATTCAGTACCTTAACATGCCTGTTAACCAAGTGTATGTAACATTTAAAATTAACTTCTTTTTTAAAAAAAAAATTATTAAGACAATTTTTACACACATGTGGTTAGACATGTTAAGGTACTGGATTTCAGCATAACAAGTGCGTTGAAAGTGTTGCCCCGATAACGGAAAAGGACAAAAAAATGCATTCACTTTAGGCCTTTCTGCCACATCCAGATCAATATGCAAGTACTTTTCATAAAGTGACACATAATAATTTTTACTTTTCCACCAAACACATTTCCAAAGTCTGTTCTACATTTAGACAATGGCTATCCTTTTCTGTTCATTTATACAGTGAAAATAAATAAATGAAATCTCTTGAGAAATACTTAAATACAATGGGTCTATATTATATCATCGAATGCTTAAAAAAGCTAACAATGAATAATCGAACCCATGTAAGTGAAAGCTTACAATCTCGAAAGCTCAGAACAGCGATTTTTTTCCATGAAAATTGCTTTGCTTTTTTATTACATAGTTTAACACACTATATTAGTTCAAAGAAATTCACTTATCTAGTGCCATGTTCATTCATAATTTTGCTCTTCATGTAGGCAATGCAAAAAGTCATTGCGTTCTGCCACTAACTTGTACTTACTACACATATGTATGTATACCTACATATATATATATATATATATATATATATATATATATATATATATATATATATATATATACACACACAAGTTTACATACATGTATAAACGTATATACACATATATAAATAATTATATATATATATACATATATATATATATATATATATATATATATATATATATATATATATATACACACATATACATATATATATATATATATATATATACACATATACATACACATATATTCACTCTACATACTGTAATATATATATATATATATATATATATATATATATATATATATATATATATATATATATATCATCATCATCTGCCCCCTTTTTCCCATTTTCTACATGGGGTTGGGGTATTGTGTTAACTGTCACCATCTCTCTCGATTCAGTGCCACAATCCTGCCTTCTTCAACACTCATGCCTGACTGTCACAAATCTTCTTTCACACAATCCATCTTCCTCTTTGTTGGACGTCCTCGTTTCCTCTTACCTTCTTCCTTTCTGTCCCAAATCTTCTTCACCAGATTGTCTTATGTTTTTCTACATGTGTCCAAACCTTCGTAATCTGTTCTCTTTGACCTTTTCTGTAATTGGAGTTACTTTGGCTTCTGCTCTTTCTTCATCTGTCTCACGGTGTGCATCCTACCACCCTTCTCAGGCACTTCATTTCCATCACCTCTAGCTTCTTTATCTGCTCTGCTCTTTACCTCCCAGGTTTCTGTACCATACAGTAGTACTGGTAGCACCACTGTCTTGTGCACCTTACTTTTCAGCTTCTTTGGTATTCTTCTGTCATAGACTACATCTGAGGCTCGGGTTCCTATTAGATGACAGAAGACGCATTATATCGAATGCATCTTGGTCGAACTTAAAACAATGAAAAGGCAAAATAGCAAAGTGGCTTTTAAGGGAATTCTTTCCCAGAGAAAGAATTCACTTGGCCGCTTCCGTTACTTTGCCATTTCCGGCACTGTAGTGCAATCTCAGAGTTGATATATTTAAGGGGGTGTGAGGGGGGGGGGGCAAAGCCCCCCACTTTATGTATTATTTCAATTTTTTTTTTTCGGAACAGCGATTTTTTTCCCTTGGAAAAAAATCACTGTTCTGAGCTTTACAGATTGTAAGCTTTCGCTTAAATGGGTTGGATTATTCATCGTTCACTTTTTTAAGCGTTTGATGATATAATATAGACCCTGAGACACTATGTCAGTTGGCTGCAGCCCCTCTGATTCTAGCTTTGACCTCTTCATTCAGACTTCCCTTCTCCTCAACTACCCCTCCCAGATACTTGAAGCTATTTACGTGTTCCACTATCTTCCTTTCTATCTCAATTATCATTTTCTTCCGATTTCCCCAATTTGCTGCCATTACCACTGTCTTATCTGTGCTTAGTTTCATCCCACGTGCTTTCAGTTTTGCATTCTATTCCCCTATCATTTGCTGAAGTTCTTGCTCAGAGTTTGCCTGTAATGCCACATCATCTGCATACAGTACCTTTGTTGATCTATCTCCTCCAACCTGTTTGCTAATGTAGTCCATCATCAGTATGAACAGCAGTGGGCTCAGAGATGAACCCTGGTGTACACCCACTGCCACTGAGAACCCCTCTGTGAGGCTGAACACTATTCGTACTTGTGTCATTGGGTCCTTGTACATAGCCTGCGCTAATTCTATCAATCTTTCTGGGACTTCGAACCACTGCAGTACTGCCCAGATCAGCTTTCTTGGGACCTTGTCATAGTCTTTCTCCAAGTCCAGGAATGCCCAGTTGGACTCTTTCCTCATCTCTAGCTTTTTCTCAACTATCTATCTCACTGCAAACATCAGGTCAGTTGTACTGCATCCTGATCTGAATCTGAACTGCTCATCTCCCATCTTACATTCTACTACTCTGCATATCAGTTTATCAATCACCCTCTCCAGAACTTGAATGCAGTACGACAGGAGTTTGATACATACCTCTCAACCTGGAAACATCAAAAATCTGGACAAGGGCCATGAAAAATAGGTACAAATCTGTACGTTGATTAACATCTAATTCGCATACATAATTATGTGACCCCACCCACTCCAATGGAATTGTGGGTTACCAACTTTCGAACACAAACTGAAGAACAGACAACCAAAATATGGCACCAGAGTCCCCCTGCAGCCATTCCAATGTCCCATTACCTGGCTATTTCGCCCCATTTACCATAAACACTAATGTGTGCATACTGCTTTACTTCTACAATGATTATTTGGATTTTATTTTTACATTTTGCAGCACATCAATGCACAAACACTAACAGACATCTGATAAACAAAGTAATACTGTCTCACAATAAAAACAGACTTGGCATTAAAATTTCTCTGCCCTTGAAACTCACATTAATTGAAACATCACTGAAACCTGCACCACATCCAAAGAAAATGCATCTGACCAGTGATGGATAAAGATTACCTTTGGGCTGTTTTCAAATCATTGGCCCCATGCACACAAAACAAGAAACATACATGTGTTCTTTTCTTTGATACACCTTCCTGACTTTATTAAGTTATATTCCTTGTATAATGCAGCACACTTGTTAGACAGAGCACATTTTAAATTTATTGTTTGAATGAACATTTTTCCAGTAGGCTGTACTGTTGGCAATGAAATAAAATGCATGAACCAATAATTACAAATCTGCCCAATTCAGAACATTTCCATCATAAAAGTCTACTTCCACACCCAAACTATAAACAGAATGACAGCATTGTAAGCCACAGGCATCTTGCACAGCGTCTCGCAGTTATTTTCAATTTCAGGATTTTTGGGGAGGCAAAAGGTTAAAAACCAAGGACACATTTTAAACATTGCTTGTATAATTTTGGAAAGTTGCTAAAATAAAATGCTGTGTTACCACCATGCATGTTACTAATAAAAAAAGAGAAGGTACAGGCGTCCAACTGGTGGGAGACCAAAAATTGGTGAAAGACCAAGAATTATAGCAGATACACTTCCACTTTTCCACTTAATGCAAATTTATTATATAAAGGTACAGCGTTTTCGCTACTGGAAACACAGTAGCTTCTTCAGAGTATACAGAATAGCGCCAAAAAGCAAATTTAAATAAAATGATGTTACATAACAGTCACATCACTTCCCACATTCATTTAAAAGGGAAACTAGACAATCTGTCTTATATATTTTAAACACTAATAAAATCTAGAACTACATATCCCAGAATCACTTCAGTGATTTAAAAAGAAGTTCTAAATTCTCTAATAAATATTCTAAACATGTACATATACGTATATAAAACCAGTTGTGATAACAATTTCACATTGTTATCAAATAGCCAGATTCCCTAAATAACCACGTAGATAGAAAAAACATTTTGAACACTTATCAGCCCCTAAGATTTTATTTATAAAAACCTTGCATGCATGTTACTGGCAAGTCCTTAACCCAGAATACTATACACTACAGTCAGTGCAACATACCACTTGTGATTGCTAATTACTGTTATTGTTGACAGAAAACGAGTAGTATTTCGTGGCGCTCTATTAACTTTGGGAAAGCCGCACGGAAAGGATACTGTATTATCCAAGTAATTCTAAAATATTTAAAGGCATAGACAACACAGTACTATTTCATACAACACGTATTTTTTAAATATCTCGGAGTCGGGAGTGGGATTATCGAATGTGTACATACCCAACGTGGAATGCCTGAGTGGTAATGTAATCCTGATACACATATAGTGGTGACTTGTGTAGTCAACCGAATTATGTGGACCTGAGTGACAGTGATAGGCTGCATACGCTGCCCCGGGGTATAGCTAGAAATGTATTTTTATACTGAGAGTTGATGTTGTTGCCCTCTCCGTCCAACTGTCATTAAAATATATTTAGCCATCAAACTGTCCTGTTCAGAAAGGAGGATATTATTGTCAGCTGTTTGCCATTTATAACCCTAAAAGACTGTTTTTAGAGGGCGCATTCCTGTAGCATAGCTTCTGTAGTTTTATAGAGGAAACACTACTTTATACAGTTTTATAATACGTTCTGTACTTTTTGATCCATAATATTTCTGAGAAATGTCAATAATAATTAACTCGCCTGAGTACACCCTTGATGATGTATGTCACTTTTGTTTTTAGTAGATTATGACAATTGTAGGTTCACCAAACACAGAGTGTATCCCAGCCTTTAGATGATGTTATAGAATGCATTCACGTGCGATTTTTATTATTTTGTATACGTTTGGTAACCGGGTAAGCCCAGCGAGCACAAGTACCGCCAAGGGCAACCTGAGAACACCGGTCAAACAACTTGATCACTTAATCATGTAGTAGGCAAAAGGAAGATCCTTATTTTTGGATAACACGTGGAATTCATTCACATGCAGTACCTACAGCTTTATAATCATCGTACAGTTGTTAACTTGGTAAGCATGCTAGACGCAGCCAGCAACAGTTTAATTCCCGCCTGCTCGCAGCCAGCCGGAAATGATGACGTGAGCTCCATGAGCTCAATTCCGACTGGCTGGTAGTGCTGACGGAGCGCGCACATGATGAAGTCAGCTCCGACAGCGCAAATTTAAAAAAAATAAAAAAACAAACTGCAAAGAAATCGGAAATGAAGGGGTACCACTCGGGAATCGTGGCACCCCTCCATTTGGACCCCAAAACTCGGTAAACACAGAGTAATTTGGGATGGTTGGGAGGTCTGGTTTGATACCTCTGTACTGCCCACAGTTGTGGATGCCTCCTCTTTTCTTGTACACTGACACAAGTATGCTTATTCTCCAGTCATCTGGGATACGCCTTTCTCTCTAGACTGCTCTGAGTACCCTCAGGAGCCATTTCTCCCCTATCTCACCCAACATCTTTATCATATCTGCTGTGACCTCATCTGAGCCTGCTGCTTTCCCTAACTTCATTTCCTTAGTGCTATTTTTACTTGTTCTAGGGTGGGCTCCTCCTCTTCTTTCATCATAGGATGTGTCTGAGACAATACAGCTTCTGTGGGGTTTTCTTCATTCAGAAGCTGCTGGAAATACTCCTTCCATCTGCCTTTTATGTCCTGTGGACTGGTGAGCAGGTTGTTGCTGGCATTCCTTATGAAGGGTGTTAGCCTATCTTCTTTATCTTTCTGTCTTTGCATTGTAGCCTGATATAGTTTCTTTGTGCCCCTTACCGAGTCACTTTCCAGAAGTTGGTACAGTGCCTCTGATGTCCTATTCTTTGCTATTGCAACTAATTTCTTAGCTTCTTTGTTAACCAACCAGTATTCCTTCCTAGCCTGCTCGGTCTTTTCTATCTCCTATTTTTTCCTGCACTCCTTCTTTCTTTTGATCATTTCCTGGACTTCTGCATTCCATCACCAGCTTTCCTTATGTACCTTATTTCCATACCTGGCTCGGCCACATATCTGTTCTGTAGTCCTAACACATGCTGTTTTAAGGCACTGCCATTCTTCTTAAACTCCACCTATTTCCTCCTCTTCTTGGAGTGCTAGAGCCCTGAGTAATTCATTGAACTGTTGTACTTTCTCTCCAGTCAACTTCTAGATTTTCAGCCTAGTCTCTGTTTACCTTAGAGCCTTCTCTGACCACTGTTTGCAGCTGATTGTGGCAATCAGTGGTTTATGCTGTGGGGTGACTGTTTCACTGGGGTTGACTTTGCAATCATGGATTCTACCCCAGTGCCTTTTCCTTGCTAGGAGAAGGTCTACCTGAGTTGCATGTTGACTACTCTTGCATGTGATCTTGTGACTGTCTTTCTTTCTGAACCATGTGTTGGCTACTATCAAGCCATTTGCCAGAGAGAAGTCTAAACTGGCTTCTCCTTCTTTATTCCTGTTACCCCACCCATGTGGATCCAGGCATTCCTCATATCCTGTTATGTCTGCCCCGATATGTGCATTCAAGTCACCCATTATCAACACCAATTCATGTTGTCCTGCCTTATCTAGTAGGTCCTGCAACTGTTGTCTGAATGCACTCTTTTCCTGACTATCACAACTCTGCTGTGGAGCATAGGCTAAGATTATGACTACTTCCCTATCATTAAACTGGAGCCTGATTGCCAGGAGTCTGTCATTAATTCTGATGATAATCTCACTGCCTTCTGAAGCCTGCCTCTCATCACAATTCCCACACCATTTCTAGCCTGTCCCCCTCCTGAGTAGTAGACTCTGGATACCAAGCCAAGTGTCCTTGCTGCACTGCCCTTCCATCTCATCTCTTGGATACAAAGAATGTCCAGCTTCCTCCATATCACTATGTCATCCACATCCGAGCTGTGTCCTTCCAGTGAACCTACATTATGTGAAGGAATTCTCAGTTCATGTTTGGCAGATTGATTGGTTTTATGTCTAGTTTTTGCTCAACAGAGCTATCCCCAGGCAACCCAGGCTGGGCAACTAGATACCAGCTGGCCAGTAGCTTACTTGACCCAGGGCTGTAGGGCTTTTATGGTGGGCATACACTGGCCAACAGGGGCACACACAACCCTCCCACTGTAAGCATGGATCCGAGTAGGCCAGGTACTCAACGCACTTATCACTGGTAACTGCCCATGCCCATTTTGATGACATTAGTTAACATGGCTGAATCACCTAGAGCCATATTTTACACCATTGAGTGGCAAGCCCTGCCATAGCATGCAGTCTGTGATCCATTTTCTCCTATCTTGAGGATACTGCGCACTACAACTCTTCCCCCTATAGGGCAACATGTAGAGTCTGTGCTGCTGTCCACAGCTCCATTCATTGGTGAGTTTTGAGATAGAAAAACTCAGCATGATTTTTTGGAGGTGGGAGGAACCCCAAAGAGACACAGGGAGAACATGAGGTCAGGATCAAACCTTGTGCATGGAAGACAAAGACCTTAACCATTAAGCCAACTGGTCTCTCAAATATATTGTATTTTTACCTTTCAAGATTTTGGTGTCAGGATTTTAGGTTTCAGGATTTTGGGCTTTCAGGCGTATGTATGTGTGTATATATATATATATATATATATATATATATATGGGTCTACTGTATATAATCGAAAACTCACTTTTTCGAAAATAAACAGTAGACCCACGCTTACGCAAAAGTGCACTTCCGCGAACATCGGTTCAATGAACCGATAAAGAACACAGAAACATTGTTTTTGGAGGAAGGCAAGCCCCCCTGTACCCCCCATGTGGGGGGCTGTGTCCCTCACACCCCCTATTTAAATATACCAACTCCGAGATCGCACTACAGTGGGGAAACCCGTAAATTCCCTTTCCCCACTGTAGTGTGCTTCAGCACCTGTGTTCCTTAACGGTTCGTTGAACCGTTACTCGCGGAAGTGCCCTTTCGCTTAAGTGCACGTTTGTGTAACGGAGGATCCACTGTTCGTTTTCGAACAAGTGGATTTTCGTTTTTTTTACAACACACCCATATATATATATATATATATATATATACACACACACACACACACACACACACACACACACACATAGTAAAAAAGTAATGTCTTTTGGCTTTTCCCGGTTAGCGGTCACCACAGCGGAACTCCAATCCGCTCATGATTGGCAGTGGATTTGTACGGTGCCGAGTTGCCAGCCCAACGCCCCCCCTTCAAGGAAGGCACATCCATTAACGCAAGCACCTACCTGCATGTCTTTAGACATCACTCGACCACAGGGAGGACATGCAGACTCCACACAGAAGGTGCTCCAGCATTTTTAAATCTTGGTATGATGCTTTTTCATACTGGAAAAAGGGAGGGACAAACACCATAATGTTCTGAGGTTGCTATTTTATCTAATTTTCATCCAAACCATTGTTTTCAAAAGTTACTGTTTATTTGAACACACTGCAGTTTACAAGCTTCAACACCACTGCTGTAGAATACTTTGCAACTAGTACCACAAGAAATTGCTAATAATGTTAGCTAGCCCTTTAAAAGGATCTGAGGAAGGCACTTGCTGAAACTGCTAATCCTGTTTTAGATCACTGTGTTTTATGGTTTTCATGGTTTTATTGTTTTAAGTATATTAAATCTTAACTTTTACCTTCACCGTGGTGGCACTACCTTAATATGTTCTGATTTAATCCTCCCAAAAGTAAGTGAGGAAGTCTTGATAGGGTGGGGGATGAAATTTAAACCCCAGCTAGGTACAGAAACATGGATACAACATTCACCAGACAGAAATATCAATAGCAAAGACGGTAAATTTACCAACATTATGGTAGTTCCTTTTCGTGGATGTGGTAGAGAAATTAAGGAGAATTTATTTAAAAACTGGGTGATTTTTTTAAGGGCGGCCCGGAGATCTTTAACACTCTGGGGGCATCCCCAAAGTTTGTCTATAAAACTGGTAAAAATCTAAAATCTTTTCTACAACTGAAACAAAGGGGAACTATGCGGTGTGGAACATGAACAAAGTAAGTATGTGCTGGAAGGAACAAATGTGACTGCAGGGAACCCACCATTTGACTTGCATCTCAAAGAAGGTAATTGTGCAACTATAGGGTTAATTTATATTGCCATTTGCCAACGATGTGTTTTTTTTATGTGGGTAAGACACACGGGAAATTTAGAAAATGGATTTATGAACACTTGTATGCCATTTCTCTGAAAAAATATGAATAATACCCTTTTTAAACACACTCTTAGCTGCAAAGGCAATCACAATTTTAAGTTTATAATTATTGATATCATCCCTAGAAATGAAAGGAGTGGGTGGTGGGAGCTGGAAATAAAAAAAAAAAAAAAAAAAAAAGAGAACTGTTTTAACAATTTAAATTGAAAGTCAGAGTCTTGCCAGGTCTTGATGACAATGTGTCCATTTTGCCTATTCTAAAACTTAAAGCAAAAGGAGTTACAGGACATCTGGATTCTGCTTAGACATGTAATTAAATGGAAGTTTGCCAAGTGGGTGATTTTAAGGAATTATCATTTTATGGTTTTATGATAGTGTGATCATTCTTATATATTTTTAAACCTTGGTATGATGCTGTTTCTTACTGGAAAGGGGGGGGGGGGCACCATAATCTTCTGAGGTTGCTATTTTATCTACTTTTTATCCAAAACATTGTTTTTAAAAGTAACTGTATATTTGAATATATTGTATTTTCACAAGTTTCATCACCACTACTGTAGAATACTTTGTAACTAGTACCACAGGAACTTGATAATAATGTTAGTTGCTTATCTGTAGCATGACTTAACCCTTTAAAAGTTACAAGAAAAGGTTTTAAGCAAAAATGTTGTATAATACTGCAGATTCAAATGTATTGTATTTTTTCAAGTTTTAAACACTACTACTTTAGATATTCTTTTATTTAGTACCACAGGAAATGTTAATAATGTTAGTTGCTTTTTTAACACAACTTAGCCCTTTAACGTTACATGAAAGAGTTTCAATCAACAGTGCTGCATAATGCACTAGTAGCTGTTTTAATTGATGCAAATCATATGACTTTTTAAATTGAAGGGTTATACGTATATTTAAAGTTTGTTAGTGTTATAAGGTTTTATGGTTCTGAAGTGCCACAAAAATTTCAGGGATGAAAGCGCTTAACCATCTGTATTTAGATTTATTTTTGGATTTTTCTGACTCTTCATGTTGTGTGTGTTTTATTTAATTTATTTTTTATACTTCGGACTTTGGTATACATTTTGCGAACAGAACCCTTGTTTGGACTGCAAAAGTATTTTACTGCCATTTTCTGCTCAGTACACACAATGTGAAGTTTTTTGCCTGTTTGCTGATTTTGTTTTTACTTCACACCATTCACGCTGTTTTTTCTACAAATGTTCCTATTATGTATATTTGGGGATTAAAGAACAAACTCGTATAGTGGGACTACATATACATAGTGAACATAGTGTGGGTGTGTTTTCTTTATCTTTGTGGATATATGGTGTCATATTGAGACACTTTTAGTAAAGTACAGATCAGTGTAGAGTTCTCCCTTTTCCATTTACACCAATGATGATCTAATCTTGGTGCAACTGCTATTGAGATTAATCGCCTCAACCCTCATATCACCTTACCAAAATATAACTAACACTGTATTTGGTGTGTGAAAATCATTCAGGTGAGAAAAATTATTCAATGAACTAACTCAGAATGAAATATAAACACACATATACAATTGAAAATTCTGTGGACTGATATTTTGTACTTCCCTTTTACACTCAGTAGCTCATGAATGGAGCCCTGATAAAACCAGAAAAATACCTAACTACAGTAAAGCTAAGGATGGACATTTTCCATCACAGGATATACTCATGTTTTTCAATCTATACCCAAAGAAAGCTAGACATTATTAAGATACAAAGTGTTTTAAAGCAAATAGAAAGATACCAAAGATACCAAGCAGTTCTGAAAGAGGTCAGAGTAGTGGGAGCAATATTTAAAATAATCATTTATCACTGTTGAATGCTGGCTTGTATATTACTGGTAGTATTGCATTAGGCTGTAATGGAATGATGAGATGGTGACAGAGAAGCCTTCCCAATGTCAGCTATCAAACACCAGTTCTCCCTAAGAAGGACAAAATGCTATATATTACTTCATCACAATTATATTTTCTGGTGTATCTGCATGGTGGAAGCTAAAGTTTTCTAAAATACTGCAATATCTGCATGCTAGCAGTAAATCAGATTACATCTGCAATGAAGTAAAATAAAAGTGAAATATTTGTTTTGCCTATACCCAAAGTGCAAAACAAGAATATGTGAGCTCTTGCACCCACATGAAAATACAGCACAAACTGCTTACACCCATGTACAATAAAGTGAAATATTCCTCGTGCTTACATTAGGCTATTACTTTTCACTACTGAGTATCACAGAATGGGATTTGCCAAACAATCGAGACTATTTTGCTGTATGTTGCATTGCCATTAAACATTACATTAAATTATATTTACAGCCATGTTAAATAAAATGAAATATTATTTTTGCTTATATTTAGCCAGCATTTGCATTTTCTGGTATCATACAATAGCGCTTGTCAAATGATCAAAACTATTTTGCTGCATAGTACTTTCTCATTATCGTCTTTTTGCTTTTACAAGTACACGTACATGGTGTAAGTAACTTGGCAAACATTTAAAATGTTAGAACTCTCAATGTCAAGTCCTGCAATGTACAGAATGAATGACAAAAAATACAGACTTACATATATTAAGTCCAAGATTTGGAGAAAATGGAATATTCAAAGAAATGAAAAAGTACATTGATCTCTGATTTGTTATATATAAGTTGGGGGTGTGGGATTTGGGGGGCTTACCCTCTGCAAAAACAAGTTTAAAGGAGAAGAATGATGTTCAATATTTGCTTTTCTCTCGTCTTTTTGGGGTTTTTTTTTTCATCATTTCAGAACTCAGCATTGTGAGTTCCATTTTCAATAAGTACTCAAGTAATACAGCCATTAGAGGCTGTGTTTCACTGGTTCATAGTTCATAGGTTCATAGTTATATATTAGACTAATGGGACCATCAGGGCCTTTGCAAGCCTAGCCGTGCACAACTGTGTCCCTATGTATCATGTACATTTATTAGGAGAGGGTGTGTCAATTTCTAGATGTTTTGGAGGGGCGATATTTTAGACAGAAGCAGACAGTAATTCCCAAACTATCAAAGACATGGGAGACAGACATTTCTGATTTTCCATCCACTGGTCAGGGGTACACTTAAATACGGTTAAGGATGGACTCTGCTTCATGTGGATGAGGAGCCTGTTCTGGAGCATAGGGATCCTCTGGCACACATACCCGTCTTACTACATGCCTTATTTATGTCACAAGTAAAATTTGAATCTTTGGATCTAGTGGTTCTGATGCTGTTCATTTTCTGGATGTGCAAAATATCCATCAGAGCTGGATCTGAGGATGTCTGGTATGCCAAGCACAGATCACTTCTCAGTAACCTAGTCCTCAAATTAAAAACAAGAATATGTGAGCTCTTACATTTATATGCATTCAGCGCGGTATATTATGTTTACAATTATGTAAAAAAGTGAATATCCTTTTTGCTTACATATGTATATTACATCACTATCAGATATCACAGAATAGTGCTCCTCAGCCAATCAATGTCATGTTGCTATATGCTTCCCCACTATGGTAGTATTTTTATAAGTATATTTGCTCAGTATAATTAATACATACTCAAGATGTAGTATTTTACTGGCCTCTTAATCAAAACAAGAATATGTTGGCTCTTACATCCTCATACAAAAAGTGTAACAAATGATCATTTCCACTCAAAATAAAGCAAAATATTCTCTTTACTTATATGTATATAGTATCACAGAACAGTGGATGCCAAATAATCAAGACCATGCTGGTGTATGTTAAGCCCCCATCAAACATATCCATGCAATCCAGTCCATCAAACTATATTTACAATTATAGAAATAATAATAACTATAATTAAATAATTTTACAATTATATAAAATAAAGAAAAATGTATTACTTGTTTATATTTGACTACTAATTTTCATTACAGGACATCACAGACTAACGCTTTTTGAATAATCAAAAATCATATTATTGTATGTTGTTTCCCCACAGTCATCTTTCAAACAAGTACACTAGAAGTCAGTCATCAGATACCAAAGTAAGCTATATGTGGTAAAGTTAATACAGTCTCCAAATGTTAAAGTGTTCTGGGTGAATGGATAAGATGTTCTTTAATATAGCCTCCAGTTACTAAGCTAATGTGTTGCAATAGAATGCTATGGTAATAATTCTGCATACATAGAAATAATATAAATAGAAATTCATTTTATCTGAATCAAACATTTTGCTTTGCATTTAGTGATCATGGAGAGGAAATCTACAGCATTTTAGAATGATCACAGGAAAACTACATATAGCATTGTGTTCCTGATAAGAACAGGATGAAATGACTATTGTTGCAGAAGAATTATATTGTGTTGTTTTTTTTTTGCCTATTACTCACTACAAAACGTGTCTCTTTCTCATTACTATACATAAGTTTATTCATTTATTGTACTAAAGCTGCTATTGATAGTACATCATTTTATTTTTTGTTGTTTGTTTGCATACCAGTTTGATTTGCTGTCTGCTAATGTTCATATTGGCCTGTTGAATTACATTTCTAACTGAAGCAATATGTTGCATTTGCACATGCACATGCACACAAGCCAACACAAAAAGGTTCTAGAACCCATTGTAAGTTGCAGCTTTAAAAAAAAAAACTAAACGCTCTGTTTCAGTGCTGAAAATGTAGGCAGAATTGAGAACAAAGTGCTTAGCAAGGTCAAAATGGCTCTATCTGGAACTTCCAGTTATAACTAGTAAGACAGAAAAAGGATGGCTTAGACAGATAAACAGAGTAAATAGAAAGCTGGATAACGAGATAAAGATGGACATACAGGTAGGTAGACAGAAAGACAGATAAATACTGTCAACCAACTCATTTATCTTGTAAAGTTCCTCTGACTTCAAGAATTATGAATTTGTGCAACAAGGAAATTGTAAAACATAATGTATAGGTATAAAAGCAAATTTAAAATACATTTTTCTAATTGAAAATCTAAAAAATAGATGTTACAAGGCTTTTGAAGATGCTTTCTCCAAATCCAGAAAGTACATATTGACAGTATATACAAACTCACATGGGCTGACCAATATCTTTGCATGGACAAAGAGTTAATCCACTCTTCTATAACCAAGACTGAATTTGCATTCCTTCTCCTGAGCCAAAGCATTGACCGATAGACCCAATTTCCCTTCCATCACCCTGCCATGTGCTTTTACAGAGAAGCAAATGGTTGTATTAGCTTTATTACTGGAATACAGCCTCATATTCCCCTTCCTAAAAATGAGGACTACAGCACCAGTTTACCAATCCACTGACAGCATCTCAGCCTTATACCTAAACTCTGTGTTGAAAAGGCAAGTTAACCATGGCACCCCAACAATTTCTGAGCAAGATCTCATACACTCTTGTAGCCTTGCCACATCAGAATTGCTTTATCTCTGCAATGACCTCATCTACCAAGTTGGATCATATTTCATCACTTGCTTCAGCAGTGCCTCCCCAGAGA
This sequence comes from Protopterus annectens, assembly GCF_019279795.1. NCBI lineage: Eukaryota > Metazoa > Chordata > Ceratodontiformes > Protopteridae > Protopterus > Protopterus annectens. Next base: position 640,727,156 of record NC_056733.1, read on the forward strand.
AAAACAGGCCTATGTGAGCCAGGAATTCCACAAAATCTTTCACCAACCTCTTGACAATGTCACCAGTCAAGGTTTATTCTTCCCTAGTGAGAATGACATGGTAATATTCCACCCCACCCCCCTCCTGAATCACCAGATGGCTTGCAGAACTTCTTCAAACTTTTTGAAAGTCATTCTTCATGGCTTGAACAAATAGGTTCATAGGTTGGTACTAGACTATCAACCCTAGGGCCTATACAAGCCTAGCCATAACAATTCCCTGGCTATTTCTTCCCACAATATTTACTTCCCAGGAACCTGTCCAGCAGGGCGACTGACATGATCCCTGGGGTGAATTTCTTATCTCCCATCCAATCATCAAGGTTCCTTTTGAAGAGAGCTAAAGAGGTGCTCTGCTTGACATGTATGGACAGTCTATTCCAGAGTCTGGGGAGTCTCTGGGTCAGAAACCTATCCCTCCAGCATGTTTTGTTCATTGTGATGACAAGGTTTAGATCCCTGGAGTGTGTGGCTATGAGGGATTGGAATTTCTTTAAGTGTAGCATGTCCAACAGCTCTGGGTTTGACATGGCCTTGTATGTTAAGCAGAGATCGCCTCTGAGTAGACGATATGCGACAGAGTATAGCTGGAGTTTTCTAAGACGTTCAGCACAGGGCATCTGCTTCAGGCCTGTGATTCTTTTAGTGAGGTATTTCTGTGGTTTTTCCAGTTGTTGCAGATGTCTTGAAAGGTACATACCAAACGGGACATTGTATTCTATAATGGGTCTAATGAGGGATGAGTTCAGTGGGACAATGACCTCCTCTTTTCTGGATGAAAAGCCCTTAATGATGAGATGTGCCACATAGAAGGATTTCCTGACTGTTGTGGTGATGTGGTTATCGAAGGTGAGACCACTGTCCACCTGTGTCCCCAAGTCTCTTTTCACACTTTTAGTGTTTAGTGTACTGCCACCTATGTGGTAATTCACGGGTACATGTTTTTTTTCCCAAAGGGATAACTATACATTTCTTGGCATTGAGCTTGAGCCCATGGCTCTGGCACCAAGCATCTGTTTTTGTAAGGCCCTTTTGTAGAATATCCACATCATTTGGGGATTCAATAATGTCTCCTAGTTTGCAGTCATCTGCAAACTTTATTAGCCAGAGTCCCGTAGTGTTGGCCTGTACTTCAGAGAAGTAGCTGCCAAACAAGAGCAGTCCCAGGACTGAACCCTGAGATACTCTACTTGTCACTTGTCTGGAGCTGGATTTGGAGTCGGCTGCTTTTACAGTGTGGGTTCTGTCAGTAAGCCAGTTGGCAACCCATCGAGTGATGAAGGGATTAATGCCCAGCTTAGTAAGTTTATCTATGATTCCAGAGTGGGGGGGGTGGTGTCAAAGGCCTTCGCAAGGTCCAGATAGGCTGTGCGGACTGCCTTACCCTTGTCCACAGCTCTGGAGACCGATTTGAAGAAGTCAATCAGGTTCCCTAGACAAGATCGGCCCTTCACGAACCCAAACTAGGTGGGGTCCGGTGTTTGAAGGTTGCCAATGTCTTTGTTTATACGTTCCATGATGATACGTTCCATGGCCTTGCAGATCTGGCTCGTCAGACTGATAGAGCAGTAGCTCCCAGGATCCAAGGTGGATCCACCCTTGTGGAGTGAGATAACTGTAGCTGTGCGCCATTCAGTGGGCACAAAGCCTGAGGTGAGGCTATGATTAAACATAACATTTAGGTGAGGTGCCAGTTCATTTTGTAGTTCATGTAGTACACAGCCCGGGATGTTGTCTGGTCCCATGGATGCTGTATTCTTAGCTTTGGAGAGTGCAGTTTTTACCTGTGTGGCCGTTATTACCAGAATTTGGCAATATTTCAGTATTGAGATGGGCCCTTTAGGGGGTGGGAGGGAGGGTGAAGTTGGCACTGAATCGATCTGTCAGGATATTGGCAATATCCTTGGGCTCAGTATATTTAATGCCATTCTCTTGTAGCTCAGAGCAGATCTGAGTATTGCCATTTAGATTCTTGACATAGCTATAGAATGCCTTGTGGTTGTCTTTGGAATCTTTGGCAATTGTATTTTTGTAGCAAGCTTTGGAGGATTGTATGAAGGATCTCAGCTTCTTACTGAGGCTAGTAAGGGAGTTTTTTGCATCCTGGGATTTTCCTCTTTTCTGCAACAGTTTCCGCAACAGTTTCTTCCTTTTGTTGTAAAGTTTGTTTATGGTAGGGGACCACCAGATTGGCTTCCTTTTTTTGGAGAAGAGCGTCTCAGTTCTATTTGGGATGGCACGATTCATGCATAAGTGGATGTGCTTGTACAGTGCCTTAGTGTAGGATTCAGCAGTCGAACTTTCAGTTCCCATCTGCATGGGTGTCATGAAGTTTGTCACTTCTAACTTGAGTAGCATGAAGTTGGCTTTGGAGAAGTTTTTTTACGGAGGTTTCCTTACTGGGGGGTGGGGGAGGGATATGGATGTCAAGGGTTATTAGCTTATGGACAGACCTGACCAAGGAGGGGGTGATCATAGGTATGCAGCATCGAGTTCCCATGTTGGTAATGACCAGGTCTAGGATACTGGAGCCCCTGGTGAGACTATGGATTAGCTGATCCAGGGCATTGGAATTTATGAATTCCAAGAACCGTTGCAAAGGTGTTGGTGCATGAGTAGTTTTCCCAGTTAATGGCAGGGTAGTTGAAATCACCCAGTATTAGGGTGTTTGGTTTTATCTTAATATTTCCAGTATGTTTAGAAAGGTGTAGTGAGAATCTTGGGGCATGGTGGGGGATCTGTAGCAGGCTACAATTTGGACTGCAGTCTTACCTAGTGTTAGTTGCACCTGGAGAATTTCAGATGCATTGTGTTGGGCAACTAGCCTGGTGGTGTGAATATCCTTGGTGAATATGGACACTTCTCCACCTTTAGTGTTTTGGTCCTGGTTTGGTGGCCAAAACGTGTGGTAAGAGTTGTAGACTGGTATTGCAGGAGTGCTCTCTGGAGCCTTGAATCAGGTCTCAGTTACTGCACAGATATCGATGTTCTCCATTTTTAGGAGTGCATTTTGAGGTTTAGACTTCTAGCATTGAGTAGCATTACCTTCAGATTTTGCATGCTTGTACCTGTTATAGTGGTGGTTTTGTCCTTTGAACTTTGTCTAAAAAAGGCACTATGGGGTGGCAAGAGCCTTAGCCAGTAACCTGAATCCCAGGGGCGACAGGTGCAGACCATCTCTGGCAAAGCATCGTGGTCTGTCGATCATGTAGTCCCAGGCAGACAGATACTGAATCCCCTTTGAATGACACCAGAAGCTTAGCCAATTGTTGAAGTCAGTGGGTCTATATTAGAACATCAAAGTTTCAAAACTTCAAATGTTCTAATATCAAACCCTATTCAACGAAAGCTGAAAATATCGAAGCAACAGAAAGCAACATTTTTTTCCTATGAAAGAATTTGGTTGTCCGTTTCTGTTGCTTTGATATTTTCAGAGCTGTGGTGGAAAGTTACGGGTCGGGTTCAAGTAAGTGTGTGATTGAGTGCAGGTTAGGGTAGTTAGGGTTAGGGTGCAGGTTAGGTATGTGTGCGATTGTGTGGGCATGAGGGTTAGGGCAGGTTAGGTGAGTTAGGATTAGGGTGCGGGTTAGGCATGTGTGATTGTGTGGACGTGAGGGTTAGGGTGCGGGTCAGGTAAGTGTGCGATTGTGTGGACGTGAGGGTTAGGGCGGGGTAGTTGAGTTAGGGTTAGGGCGCGGGTGAGGTGAGTGTGCGATAGTGAAGGACTTTAGGGTTAGGGTTTGAGTTAAGGTAAGTGGATAGTTAGTGGTGTGTGTACCATTTACTGTAGGGCTAGGTGTAAGATTTTAGGTGTATGTGTGTGGATTGCTGTTTGTTTGGTATGCTTGTGTTGTGTGTATGTGTTTTGGAACAGCGATTTTTTTCCCTAGGAAAAAATTTGCTGTTCTGTATGTTCGATGTTTTCAGCTTTCGCTGAATTGGGTTAGATATTAGAACATTCGAAGTTTTGAAACTTTTATGTTCTAATATAGACCCAAAGTCTATCATTTTGTCCTTATACTGTGGTATCATTCTGGGCGAAGCCAGGATGCTACTCAGGGCTAGGGTCATACCTGCCTGGTCCATATGATCAGAGAGCTCTTCCATGTCTCTTTTCATGTAGTCCAGGGAGGTACATCTGAAGTCATTTACTCCAATATGGACAGTGACAGAGTCATATTTGTACTTGTTGTGGAGTGACTTGAGTGCATGCGTTATGTGGTGGATCCTGGCACCCGACAGACAGCTGACTGTTAATTTTCTCCTTGTTCAGCCTGGCGAGTGGGACATCAGTATGCCTGACTATAGATTCACCTTTGACTAAAGTGTAGGGTACCTTGTCTTGCCTTAGGGGCTGTTGTTGGGTGGCACACTGGTGTTGTGAGCTATGCAACACTTTGGTTGTGATTGGTGTTTGTTTGCATTTCAGCTTCAGAGGTTCTTGTTACTTGGTCAGGTTACTGTTAAGGGCCTCCGCATATGAGGGTTTAGTGTTGCTATGTAAGGGTGTTCGTGGTGTGGGTTTAAAAGGGCTATGTGTTGCTGGAGGTGTAGTGCAGGTGTTAACCTTCTCCTCTTGACTGTCTAGCACAATCTTGGGTGGAGAGAGCTTTGCTTCCAGTTTGGCTATGTAAGTGCAACTCTCACAGGTTGTAGTGTTGGGTGGTAGGAGGACAGGGTTGTCTGTGTACATGAGGCAATTGCTGCATTGCACCAGTATGCCCAGATTCACCAGGTGGACAGGAGAAATCACCAGAAGCTGACACTTGGACATGCCTGGTTTGGTGCTTTTTTTTGTAAAGTACAAGAGTTGTTTTCCCTTACCTTAGCAAGGTACTTTGCAATTATTGGCTGTTTAGTGCGTACGATTAATTTCTCCTTATTAACAAGGAGAGTTGAGTGCTTGTATCAGTTTATGGCTTCCTAGTGCTTTCCAGCAGGATTTAGAGCAAGTGCTAGTCACAGGGATGCTTAAAGGTAAGATGAAAAAAAATGGTTTATTCTAAATACTGCAGTGTGCACTAGAGGAGTTAGATGTGAAAGTGGGTAAGTTAAGTTTTACCTGCCTAAAAAGTTAAGTTTTAGTGGAAAGACATTATTTTTAAAACAGCAGGATAGATGGTCACTTTTGTATTCTTGTACTATGGAATACAGTAGGATGGCCAATAAATTTAAATAGTTGAAGGGGAATGATTTCACAAAATGATAATTTTGCACTTACTCACATAAGCCAGTAAAAGCAGAGAGGAAATGAGATATATGTCAAATTAACATAAGGGGCAGGCAACTAGAAAGACAGTGCAGTTTAAGAACACAACAGTAACCGGGTGGGAGAGTAAGGAAAAAATGTTCTGCCTGCCTCACAAGAGACAGAGCTGTGGTCTCTTTTCAAGTTTTAATATGCAGTTAAAAGCAGAATACAAGTAAAACACAAGGTAAAGAAAACAAATCACAGTATTAAAAATAGAAAAAGGCAATAAAGTAATACAAAATACAACAAATAAAAGCAAATTAACCTTTCCCTCACAGCAAGGTGTAGCAGAGTCTGGGTGAGCCTTTCTAGTAAATGTCTTCAACACTTGGGTCATCACTTCTGCATCTACTGTTGCCTTTTCTGCTTATCAGTATTTATCAGCCAAATCCAAAGATCCCCCCAACTTGCATTGCATAGAAGGCCACTTTAATTTTGTGGCTTCCATCACCACCAGTGGGTCATAGAATTATTACCATGAAAAGAGCCAACCATCTTTTGGCCAAAGCTTCTTCCTGCCTACTCAGTTGCTGAGATCTTGAACAAGGTCTCCACATCCCTGACATGCACAGGTATGTCCAAGTTCTTTGGATGTGGAAATTGAACCCATATCCCACAGAAGCATCAGCTATGCATTTCCAGGATACCCTCACTACGCATTTTGTTTTTCCAGGTCTGTACAGTCACCAACCACCTATCTAACACAATTCACTACTGAATGATGATAGGCAGAGTGTTCAGCACGTCTCAACCCAACTGTCCAGAAATGTCCACACCACAGAGTCTTGTGTCTGATGACATAACTGCAACATTACTCACTGACCTTTGCATCATTCTGATGGATTACCAAACACTCTTATAAGCATATTTAATTTCAAACAGGTGCTTGTTATAGGCAATCCACAAATAGCAGAAAACATACCTCTCAACATCTTACAGTAAGAAATCTGGATAAAACCAAAAATGATGGGTGGGTGGAAACAAAGGCCCAAAAATTGGGGAAAACTTTAAATATTGGTCTTTTAAACTTAGAAAGTTGCTAAAATAACAGGTTTTATGTTAGCATGCAATTTCTGAAGGATATATAGTCAGAAACTTAGATGTGTGCCACTATTTAGTGACTTCAATCTTCAATGATTTGCCAGAAAAATAAATATTTTATAACTAAAAGACAAAAATATGATGCAAAAATCTGGACATTCTGCCAAAATCAGGATCGATGAGAGGTTCGGTAGAGAAGTCTAAAAATAATGAAGCAGTCAGGCACGAAATCAAGCAAGCCGCTATTCCTAGCTCAGTCCTCTTGGTACTCCCATTATTGTTTAAATAAGTGTTCGGGTCTCCCTGTAGACTTCATTGGCAGTATCATATCAAGCACAATACCTAAAATCTTTTGAGTACGGCAGATTTCTGAACATCCGTTAGGTATATGTGCACAGACAACAACAAACAGCATTTTCCAGAATGTCTTGAGGGACGTACTATTACAATACTGTGGGGTCACAGGACTACTGCTGCTGCATACTATTTTGCCTCTGTGGTTGAAAACTTAAATCATACCACTCACCTGTCCAGATTTTTGGCTCATACTTTCGGTGGGTTCCTCATAAAATCTGCGATTTTCTGACAAATCGCTGGGACTGAAGTCTTTAAATAATGACAGACATCTGCGCTTCAGATTTCACATCCTTCAGAAAATGCATGCTAACACACAATAAAATGCTGTCGTAGCTATTAAATTTAAGCAGCATTTAAAATCTGTCCCTCTTTTTGGACCTTTGCCACCCCATTGTTTTTTGTGTTGTCCAAATTTCTTGAGCTAAGAGATTGAGAGGAAGAGTTAAATCACAATCCTCAACAGCATTAAGTCGAACATGTTTAATGTGAGTAGTCACCAATGAAATAACAGCATGTTTCTCCAGTGTTTTGAGATATTCATGACAAGAATAAAATTGGACGTTCTGCGAAATACCAAACCATGCGACAAATACCACAAAACGCAATAGCTAGTTGCATATACACAAGTTATTGCTTAGCCGAGTGACGACACCACTAATAGCTTTTTGCACCCCCCCCCCCCCCCATGTCCAACCCCGGAAGTTTGGTATTTAATGTGAACACTTAATAGATTATGTTGTTAGAGACTTTACGTACAGATTAATTCGTGGTCTATGTTAATTACTTAAATGCTTTTACTCCCAACGAAACATGACTACCACTGAAGAAAATAACACTGGCGGGAGTGATGTAACTGCAAGATACTAGAAATAAAGTCATTACAATATATATTTTAAAATAGTACTCTACCCAAGAACCGATGCCACTTGGGAATTCGTCTAAACAGGAGGATTTGAGTGCTTTCTCAAAAGCAGCAAAGGCTCCCAGTCTAACTTCGTGGTGCGACATTCCTTCGTACCAATGGACAGACTAAAACCCAACGCTTACTTTGTTCTTACTGGAGTGTGTATTTCAGTTACGTGCTAGGAAATATAAGCAATAGGATTAATGCCGCACAAATAGTTATCTTAGAAGAAAAAAGTTATTTTAGGTTCAGCAGTCCTCCACAGTACCAAGGCGTCCTGGGTTGCCAAGTAACCTGTCAACGTTTGTTCTTCGAATATCCAACGTTGCCATTGGAAGACTGCGGCCCTATGCGCCTTGAAATACATCATAAGCTAATTCCACAACTTAGTCACTTTTCTGTTTATTAGATACGTTCACATTTTGACCTCCCCCTTACTTTTTCTAGTCGTAGGTCTTTTTCAAAATATGGAAATGATATCCCACGACTGTGCCTCATTGTGAGGAACGCTCTCTTCATATTGAGCCTTAAAACTCCACCTTTCACGTAGTTCCACATTGAAAGGGTCTGTCATGCCTTCATTGTTATGATTTTTTGTTAACAAAGATTAATTCATCAAACGAGCTTTTCCAATGCTAAAGTACCACATTTTAATTAGAGTGTGCGCGTTCTACATACTTAATTGTTTAGAATATGTATGTTAACGCAAAAACCTGTTCTATATTTTTTAAGTGAAACAGATTAACATTTAAAAAGTGTTCCTGCTTTGGGGGCTTTTTTAGTTGAGAGATTTTCTTATCCAAAATTAAGTGTTGTTTCCACTTTTTGCTCATTTGTTCTATATTATGAAAGCTTCCACTTACATTTTGATGCTGCAAGGCTGAGAGGTGTGATATGAATAATACGTCAGCTAAGTTTTAATATTTGCTCTCGCAGAGCGGCATAACCTTAATAATGCAAAGGTTTCCAAGGCGAAATTGAAGTGTATTAACCCACTAGATGCGCAGTAGCAAGCCACTGTGGTGGTGGTGCTGCGGTAGCGTTGTCGCCTCATAGCAAGATGTCCCGTTCGATTCTCAGATAGAGCGTCTTCTGTGTGGAGACATACGTGAATGGGGCGTGCCTTCGTTGAAGGTTGTGCATCAGGGCTGGTAACCCGGTACGTAAAAATCCACTACCAATCATTAGCGGACTGGAGTTCCGCTGTGGCGACCCCTAACCAGGAAAAGCCGAAAGACGCAAACAAACATGCGTAGTAGCAAGCCCCTCCCAAACCCCACCTGCGAGCATGTTGACTACTCCGCCCACCGCTTGGAGCATGTTGACTACTACGCCCACCGCTTGATTAAAACACAAGGTAATAATAGGCCTTTAAACAGAAAACATTACAGGCATATTAAAACATAAGCAAATAACAGCTAATTGCACAAAAAAGATTACATTGTACATTATAACATAAAAATGCAGATGCGATTGCTGTCAAATCAAAACATTTTTTAATTTTGCAAATCGGGGCAGAAGTACAAAGACAAGTACTGTTTGTACAGTAAAACATAATAAGAAATTAATGGAAAGTGTTGTTCAGGTATCTACTTTAATCAGCTGCAGTAGGTACAGATCCTATGTATTTTATCGAAAAAGGTTCAAAAGTCTATTAGACAAGGTGAGAGAAACAGACAATCCTGTTATTAATGACAGCCCCAAAGTTACATTTAAGTGTGGTGATATGCAGTTATGTTACAACAGTCCTTGTCTACAGTTTAATACAGGGCAGACATTTGGTTGCACTGAAGACTTCATGAGCAGCTCCACAAATGTGGCAAGTTGTGAAACCTGCATGGATTTATATACGAGAAAAGCCACTAGAAACTTACAAAGAATTGTGAAAAACTAAAAATATGAAGATACGAAGATAATGTTCCATACAGACATTCAGTGAAATGTTCTATACAGACATTCAGTGAAATGTACTAACTTTAGAATGTTTTTATTTTTTGTTTTGAAGGTTAATTCAAATGTAACGGGGGCAGGGATGTAAATTTAATTTTAGATTAGAAAGGATGGTTTTGTCAGCTAAAATTCACTGCCAATGTACAGACAGAATTACATAAAATTGTCTCTATAAAGCCAATATTGAGAAATAGAAGGCTGAAATAAATGTGAGGAATCATACTTTCTATAGCTCTGTGTTACTAGTTGTCCTACAGGTTAAATACTTATTTTCTAAGATTTTTGTGCAATGAAAATAGCTTAAGGCTGAGTTAAGAAAGTTGCTTTCAGATATTTGTTATACACGTTTGTAAAGTACTTTTTTAACTTTCACTTTAGTTAACAGATCTAGGAGACTCTCTCTCTCTGATATCCTCCCTATGGGAGAAATAAAGAAACATTGTCGATTTCCAATAGTTTAGTCTAGTGTTTTTGCTTATTTGACCTGTTTACTATTTACTATTATTTGCACTTATTTGACCATTACATTTGTGTTGCATGTCAATCACGGCACATTGCCGTTAATACCCGCCCTCCGGCATGTCAATCACGGCAGGCATGCCCATTCTTGTGTGAACTCGGAGGTGGGTTAATACACTTCAATTTCGCCGGTTTCCAATTCACACACACACGCACACATTTTGCCATGAAATCCAAACACAATGACTGCTTGTTGAGCATTTTGAATAAGAATCCTATGAAGTAACTTCCACGTATGTTATAACGTTTGCTTAACTGCTGCATTAAAGTACATTATTGACTGTTTATTCAAAGGCATTGTTAGCGTAAGTAACTTTGAAAGAGAAAGCAGTACTTATTTATCATAACAAAGGACAGAGGAATGGATGTGCATTTTTTCAGCCTTTAGCCTTTTATAAAAAGTGCAACATCCCTAACTGTATACTAACTTCAGCTCCTTTCTCCATCTATAGCCACCCCCCCCAATATAATTTCTGGAAAGCGTACCTTTTCAACTGTAAGAATTGATAAGACTGTAGTATCCTGAAATTAACTGGAAACAACTGAAATGAGATCGGTATGAATGTCTTTCTCTGTTAAATACCCAACCTTGTACTGAACAGGTGCCAGTCTCTCCTTTATAGGCCAAGTTTTTTATACCTTTTACAACAAAGTCTGCAAAATGTAGTTCAATTAAGAAACCTTTATTAGATGTTAATATCCGAATACCGTCTCCAATAACAGTACTGATAAACAATAACAGTCTGTAGAAATTCTGGAATGCTGAATAACAGTAACAGTGTTGATAAATATAGCAGTGCTGATAAATATATCCAAAGTTTTTGCAGGTATATAGGTTCATAGGTTGGTACTAGGCTATCAGCCCTACGGCCTATTCAAGCCTAGCCATAACAATATTCTGATTATCCTAAATAATATAATGCTGGGTAATTGACCTGACTTCAGTACTCAGGCTCAAGTGTCTGTACTGCAAAGACCTTTTGTATATCAGTCCAAAAACTAACTTAACTGACTCAACTGCCTGTGTCTGAAGTATTTTCTAAGAACACCAAAACCCTGTAATGTTCTACATGCCTCTTTAGCCTTGGTTTTCAAGACCTCACAGTCCTTAACTGTCTGTTCTTTATCTAGAATTCCATTGAAAGTACACATATCTTTCCCTTGAGAAAGGAACATTCTGTAACTTTCCTTTGAGAACTAGTTTTGCACATCTCATGCTTAACCATCAAGATTATCTTTTCCTTTCCATTGAACTGTCTTTCCCATAAATGGAATGCATACATGAAAACACAAGTCTAACTCTGTATTTTCAGGCCTATTCTTCTACCTTATGCCTAACAGAACTTTAAAGTGCAAAACCCACAGTCTAACAGCTCCCCCTGAGGTCCCTGATGAAAATTTACAGGGACCTTCTTTTGTAGTTACCTCATATCTGTATTACTAACTACTGTAATCTGGTTTGAATATACAGGCTTTATGCCACCTCACTCATAATCTGCAGGTGTGTCCTAATAAATAGTGATGTCTTTTATGGTGTCAAAGGTATTATTAGCTCCAAATGGCTTTAACAACTCCATATGCAGGAAACATACTACCTCCAGCAATTATCCCATTACCTAGATCCATAGTCTTAAGAATTTTTAAGTCTAAGTTGTGATGCATCTAAAACCTGCACATTATTCTGAAAAACAGTCCCTTTTAATTCTGTGGTATCTAAAACTGGTTTGGCCAGGTAATTCTTTCAACAATGCTGTTCCAGAAACAGCATGAAGATAATGCCATACACATCAACTTGTCTCTGAGTCTTCATAGGTTGGTACTAGGTTATCGGCCCTATACAAGCCTAACTATAACAATTCCCTGGCTATTTATTCCCACAGTATTTACTTCCCTGGACTCCTGACATGATCCCCGGGGTGAATTTCCTATCTCCCATCCAATCATCAAGGTTCATTTTGAAGAGGGCCAAAGAGGCGCTCTGCTTGACATGTGTGGGCAGTCTATTCCAGAGTCTGGGGAGTCTCTGGGTTAGGAACCTATCCCTCCAACATGTTTTTTTCATTGTGATGACAAGGTTTAGATCCCTGGAGCGTGTGGCTCTGATGGATTGGGATTTCTTTAAGTGTACTATGTCCAACAGCACTGGGTTTGACATGGCCTTGTATGTTAAGCAGAGATCGCCTCTGAGTAGATGATATATGATAGAGTATTAGTGGAGTTTTTTTAGGCAGTCAGCATAGGGCATCTGCTTTAGGCCTGTGATTCTTTTAGTGAGGTATTTCTGCAGCCTTTCCAGTTGTTGCAGATGTCTTGAGAGGTACATACCAAAAGGGGTGTTGTATTCTATAATGGGTCTAATGAGGGATGAATACAGTGGGACAATGACCTCCTTTTTTCTGGATGAAAAGCCCTTAGTGATGAGGTGTGCCACATAGAAGGATTTCCTGACTGTTGTGGCGATGTGGTTATCGAAGGTGAGACCACTGTCCACATGTGTCCCTAAGTCTCTTATCACACTTTCTGTGTTTAGTGTACTGCCACCTATGTGGTAATTCACAGGTACATGTTTTTCCCCAAAGGGGATAACTATACATTTCTTGGCATTGAGCTTCAGTCAAGTTAGACACAGTAGGAACTGTAAACTCTGCCAATTCTTCTTCCCTATTGCTGTATGCTGTAATGATAAAATTGCACTAACTATTGCCTGTTTTCTACCTTATGAACTGATGCCTTATTGTACCATGGGACCTCTCTTTTAAAGCAAATGAAACTTTGCCTGTTGTCCATGGATTCAGATCCTCAAACATTGTACTGTCTAGTCCTTTTCCTTTTTCATTATATAACCTATCAAGTATGATGGCAATTTTCTGGAGACTAACTGAAATCGGTACTAGAGGAATACCTTTATAACTGGTCTTGAAGCATAATTACCATATACTGTAGTAACTTGTGATTGTAAATTTTCAGCTAGATTTGTTAATAATTTTATTTACCTTTGTAATTTCTGTGCTGTCATAGATCTCTGCCATCTAAATTTATGTCTTAAATATCCAATAATATTTATGCGCTATAATAGTTTACTAAAACCTCTGCTTTCTGTGTTTCAGATATATACCTTTGCATATTCTGTCACTGTCCTTTTAACTTTGTCTAATGTACAATAATTTTGTAAAGTGCACTGTGATCTGTAAATTAATTACATTAAGTCTGCCCCATTATGCTTTGACTATAGTGAATAACTATTACAACTTATTCTTTAGATAACTTATTTTAATGAGCCTGTTATAAATAATTCTGTCACTTTGCCCTTAAAACTAATAACTGAATAATGTGATGTAGTGATGCTATTTACAAATAATTTTGTCACTAAACCCTTTAAACTAATTACTGAATCATGTGACGTGCGATGTAATTGCATGTTGTAACTGAATATGAATGTTATATTCTGAATCTTGACTGAAATGTACCTTAGAGTATCTTTTGCCAGTGTTACCTGAACACAGATAAAAGTATAACTGAAATCTGGTAAATGTTATATACTGGAAACTAAACTACTAGTGCCTTTTTTCTATCAGTATCGTCTGAACATAGATAAAAGCATAAACTGAAACTAGTACTGCTATACAACTGAGAACATAAGAACATTTGCATAATTGCTTTAAATCTAATTTATATAAATGCACATCTACTGTACACAGATTTTCTGAAGAGAGTCGACTTGTGCACCACAGCTCTTGCCAAGTTTAGGCCTTACTCTGCATTGCCCCAGTCACTGCTGAGGTATTGGTGGCTGTTTTAAGGTGTCCTTTTCCATGTCCCTTTTTTGCTTAGGCCTTCCAAACCTCCTCTTTTTCCATCTCTTGTGCAAGGGTGGGTGACTGATGTTATTGACTGTACTTAAAATCAACCTGGAAATTATTTCTGCAAAACACAAAAAAAGCAGCAACAGGTCCTTAAAATAACATTTGCAGCTTTAACAATTATAAACTGATAACATTGTTGTTGCCCTGACTTCATTTACATTTTTCTGCCAAAATAAACATGCTGCTAATGAACTGTGTGTAAGCAAACTAATTATGTACTATGGTGGATTAAACCAATGCTACTAATAAATACATTGCTTGCAAACTGATAATGTACTATAGTGAACTAAACTAATGTTACTAATAAATACATTCTTGCAAGTCTGTAACTGAACTGATAATGTGCTGCAGTGAAATGGAAAGGCTGTAACTTTATTATTAAATCAAATGGAAACCTCAGTGGCATTGTTTTTTCCTGTTATAACCTCAAATGAAACTAAAGTAGTAATCTAACACTATTAATATTTCAACAATTTTTGTATTTCTGCACCTCTAAAATTAAACTTAACTGTTGAACTTTCTATATTTACTCTGGGATTTAGGTTGTAACATAGCTTTCTGTGTGTAAATCTCCACTCACTGTCTTAACATAGCCACTCCTTTAGCTGATATCATTTAATTTTTTTCAGTACTACTGAATGCTGCAAGGATTTATCATTACTGTCTACAATTTTCTTGGATAAATAGTAAGAATTGTAACTGCATAAATTGTCACTAAGAATATTAAACTGATCTTTACCATACTGTGTTATGGCATACAGTATTTTCTTTAATTCAGCTCACTGAGATGGCCTGTAATCTGATATGGTGTGCTTGGTAAACTGCAATATCTGCATAAAATGTATACAACCTTGAACTGTTTACTTATACACATTTATTACTAGAGTTGAACTGATCTATTTCTATAACTTTACTTGTCTGCCCCAGTAAACACAAGAGTTGAACCTGTGGCTTTAATGATACATAATATTTATGATGCACTCTTCTTGCATGGGATCTGAACTTTTAACTGCACTGTCACTTCTGAAATGTAGCATTGACTTTAAATTTTATATTCTGTAAACTAGCAAAACATCATTTAATATCTGTGAATGCTTTTTGTCTCTGTCTGTATCACTATATTATTTATGCATTGCAACACTTTACTACCATAGTACAAAGGTCTTAATGTCTGCTAAACAAAACAATAACACAAAAAATTCATTTGCCAGATCTGTAACTGTAAACCCTTTGTTCATCTAATCAACTTGACTGTCATATCCTACATAACATGTGCTTCCAGAATGATAAATATGTACCTTTACCTTTTTCCGTACTGATCACTCACAATATGTCTTTCTCAGCACTTCAGCTGTCCCAACTGAACTGGAATTTATTTTATCTTTAGCCCATAAATCTGCATGCTCCTGTCATAACCAGTCTTCAAATTCTGTACATTTTCACAATCTGCTGCATGCAGACTCTTACAAGTATCATCTGTTTCCACTACTGTAGATTCTATAGCATTTTAATTTTTTCCATGAAATCTTGTTACTGAAGTCTGAAACAACATAAAATTCTGATGATATGTCCATACCTAGTATAGAGCTGCTACACTTCAAATTATTTTAACTGCTGTAATCTTTGACCCTTTACATCTTGAAAAACTGCATTAATCTCCTCTACTATAGGTATATATGGCATTTGAGTCAGTTAAGTTAGTTTTTGGACTGATAATGCAAACTTTTTTGCATTACAGACACTTAAGCCTGAGTACCGAAGAAAGGTCAAATATCCAGCATTATATTGTTCAGGAGAATTAGAATATATGTGCAGAAACTTGGATATATTTATCTGCACTGTTATATTTATCAACACTGTTACTGTTATCTAGCATTCCAGGATTTCTACAGACTGTTATTGTTAATCAGCACTGTTACTGGAGACAGTATTCAGATATTGTTAACATCTAATAAAGCTTTTGTAACCGAACTACAGTTTGCAGACTTCATTGTAAGAGGTATAAAAAAAAAACTTGGCCCATAAAGAAGAAACTGGCACCTGTATAGCACAAGTTTGAGAAATTAACAAAGAAAGACATTAATTCCAGTTTAATTTCAGTTGTTTCCAGATATTCCAGTATACTACAGTCTTATCAATTGTTACATCAACACTTAAAAAATTTCCAAGAAGAAAGCTGCTTGACAAAATATATAATTTATTAAAAAAGATAGCAAATGTGGTAGGGATTTTAATTTAAACTACAACACGTCTCATTCAGAAAATGAATAATTTTTAAAAAGTGATGCCATAGCATGCCTGCTATATACTTTGCTATATCTTGTTAGTAACCCATGTAAACATAGGTTCATAGGTGTTTACTAGGCTAATGACTACAAGGGCCTTTTTAAGCCTAGTCATGCATCCCAAATCTCTGATGAATTCTGATACCCTTGATAAGTGTAAGCATGAGCCTAGGAGATGAAACATTTACAGGTTACCTGTTTGCATCAGAGACATAGGTGCCAAACCATGGATGAACTTCCAGTTTCCCATCCAACTGTCCAAGTTGCACTTGAAATGGATTAAGGAGGAACTCTGTTTTACATGGATTCGGGGACCCTGTTCCTTAGACAGTGTAGTTTCTGTGATACATACTTATCTCTCCAGCAGGTCCTATTTATATCACATGCAAGGTTTAAGTCTTTGGAATGGGTAATTCTGGTACTGTTTATTTGGTAGATGTTCAGGAGGTCCATCAGAGTGGGGTCTGACAATGCCCTGTATACCAGGAATAGATCTCCCCTCAAAAGCCTGTAGGAGACAGAATATAGGGATAGGGCCTTGAGGCGGCCTGCATAGGACATATTACTTATGCCATGTATTCTTTTAGTGAGGAACCTCTGTGAATGTTCCAGTTGTTGGACAGGCCTGGATAGGTATATACCAAAGGGGGCATTGTATTCAATGATAGGTCTGATGAATGCTGAATACAGTGGAACAATGACTTCCTTGGACTTAGATGCCATACCTTTGTTTATATAAATTGTGCAACATAGAATGATTTCCTTACCACTGTAGACACGAGATGAATAAAAGCTAGATTAGTATCTGTGTGTGTCACTAAGTCCCTGACTACTGGGTCAACTCTAAGGGGTGTGTTGTCAATATGATAGTTACCAGGGATGGATGACTTCCCAAAGGATACTATTATGCATTACTTGGGATTTAGTTTTAGTCCATGACTCTGACACCAGTTGTTTGCCTGTGTCAGCCCCTCCTGGAGAACATTTGTGTCAGTGTGAGATTCAATGACAGCTCCTAATTTGCAATAATCTGCAAAATGTTTAGTAAATTACAGTAAAATCTATAGGTAGTACCTTTTCACAGTTTTTACAATGCTGTACTCCCTTTTTCAAACTAGGTTATAACTTTAAGAATCATTTTTGTGTGTGCCAATTTGAATGTATGACTTTATTATATTTGGTGAGGAGAGCTGAAACCCACCTCAGTTTAATTCTTTACCCCACAAACAGAAGCAGCATGGGAAATTATGGCATTCCTAATGTGATTGTCATATGCAACTCCATTATGTCCTGTATAAATTAACCTTGATTAACTGGTCACTTGCTTAAAGTAATGGATTTGCAAGTGTTGTGGAGCAGATAGTTGCAGCAAAATATTTTCACTTGCAAGTAATACAAAAGCAAAAATGTATTAATGCAAAGAACTGTAAGAAATTCACAGAATATTACAAACCAGCAGTGAGTGTAATGTGCAGTAAAACTATGTTAATGGTACTAATAATTATTTCTAGCACTACCATAGTTTCCTAGGTGTATGTTAGGCTAATGACCACTAGGGCTTTTATGAGCCTAGACATGGAAACCAAATGTATTCCACGAGTCACTGTGCCTTAGAGGATATTTTAATGGGTGCATGTTAGAGTATGATTTAATGACTGCCGCTGTCCATCTCAGACATATGTCAGACCAGGGGCAACTTTCCAATTTCCCATTCACTGGTCCAGGTTGTACTTGAATAGGGTTAGAGAAGGCCTCTGCTTCTCATGGATGAGAAGCATATTCTAGAGAAAAAGAAGTTATGTCTTACCATAACGTTCTATCTGTGTTGTTCATCTTCTTTCATTCATCACTGATGGGTTCGGTTCTGAGCTCTCAAAACCGAGTCGGCCTTTTTACCAAGCTTGTGCCAGCCAAAAAAACTCTCAAGCTAAGTCTCTACCCAGAATGCCATTCTCCCTGTTACCTCAGATTGAGTTTGCTAGAGAAAAGGAAGTAAAGCCGAGGCCACTTCTGCGCAAATACACTAAGGCACCACTTAGACCCAAGACATTCACCAGGAGCCTTTGGAGGGGGAAGGAGGTTGGGAAGTGATGAATGAAAAAAGATGAACACAGATAGAATGTTATGGTAAGACATAACTTCTTTATCTGATATTGTTAATCTTGTTTTCATTCATTACTGATGGGACAGAATCCCAAGCTACCTTGAGGTCCATGGGCAGCCCTTATGGAAGAACATTCCTAAGTACCATTGAGCCAAAGGCAGCTCTCCCTCTGTAGACCAAGTCTAATTTGTAATGATTGATAAAGGTATGAGGCTTAGCCCAAGTAGCTGCTGTGCAAATGTCATTCATGGAAGCCCTGGAATGGAATGCTATAGATGTTGCCATAGATCTAGTGGAGTGAGCTTTAACTTTTGGCATAGGTTCATTATTGAGGGAATAGATGAAATGTATGCAGTCCCTTAGCCATTTTGATAATGTAACCTTGGAAACAGCCTCTCCTATTCTGGGCCCAGAAAAGGAGATGAAAAGCTGTTCATATTTACAGATAGGTTTGGCCCTGTCTAGGAAAAAATCTCAATTGTCTATGTATGTCTAAGGAGTGAAGGCAATACTCTCCTCTATTGGCAAAATTTGGAAAGAAAACTGGTAGATCAATGGTCTGATTAATGGAAAATTCAGAAACAACTTTGGGAAGAAAGGATGGATTCATCTGAAGTTATACTCTGTCTTTATGAAAGACCAGATAGGGCCTCTTGATACACAATGCCTGCAGCTCCAAGACTCTTCTGGCAGAGGTAATGGCTACCAGGAACAAGGATTTCCAAGACCAGATAAAGAACCTTTTCAATTTATCCTGATATAGTCTTCTGGTGGATTGTTTATGAGAGGCCAGAATGATGTCTAGAACAGGTAAGGAGAGATTAGCTTGCCTGGCGACTAGTGGAATTGGAGAAACCAAGCTGTCAGCTTGAGACTGGACAGATTTGGATGACTCAGACATTGAGGTGAGTAATCAGATCTGGTAGAGGGTCCA
This sequence comes from Protopterus annectens, assembly GCF_019279795.1. Lineage (NCBI taxonomy): Eukaryota > Metazoa > Chordata > Ceratodontiformes > Protopteridae > Protopterus > Protopterus annectens. The sequence goes on from NC_056733.1 coordinate 640,746,403, forward strand.
GAATCCACGGCGGGTTTACTAGATGAAGCCGAAGGAAGGGGAACCAAACTTGTCAAGGCCCGAATGAGGCTATGAGGATCACCTTGCATCCCAACTGAAGAGCTTTCTTTAGAAATTGTGGGATGGGAGGATAAGTGTAAAGAAGTCCCGTGGGCCAATCGTGGATCAGAGCATTCCTCGGTGACTCCCCCTCTGGGGGAAGTAGGGCAAAATAGCTGCTGCATTTGTTGTTTGATGGGGAGTCAAAAAGATCGCAACAAGGCTGGCCCCAGTAGCTGAAGATTACTGACGCCACCTCGGGGTTGAGGGACCACTCATGAGGCATGAGGATGCACCTACTCAGTTTGTCTGCAATCACATTGGAGCTCCCCTGGATATGCCTTACTATCAGAAAGTGGTTGGAAGCTATCACCCACTGCCAAATTCTCATGGCTTCTCGACATAGGGGATAGGACTTGGTTCCTCTTTGCTTGCTGATATACCAGACCACTGACATATTGTCCGATTGAATTGCAATTGTCCTGGAAGGGAGAGCCAAACAGAAGGCCTGCAATGCTAACAGCACAGCTCTCAATTCCAGAACACTGATATGCAGGTGGGCCTCTCAGGTGGACCATGTGCCTTGGACAGTCTTTCCCTGGAAATGGCCCCCCCACCCAATCAGGGAAGCATCCGTGGTCACAATGGCTGTGGGCTGAGGAGATTAAAATGGACGACTCCAAAGTTCTGCATCTGGCCTCATCCACCAAAGCAGGTCCTGTTTGCAGGAGTTGGTTATTCGAATCTGGTAACCAAAGGGGTGATAGTTTGGGAACCATTGACACAGAAGGAGCTACTGCAGAATCCGCATATGTAGCTCTGCTAGAGGCACTACTGGGATTGATGCTGCCATGGAACCTAGGGCCTGAAGAACCTCTCTTGCAGAGATCTTGTTTGAGAGAGTATCACCCAGAGTTGAAGCCTCAATTGATGTTGTCTGTGAATTGGGAGTGATACCAGACAGGACTGAGTATTGAACACTGCTTCACTGAACTCTATTTGTTGTGTAGGGGTAAGGTTTGATTTCTCCCAATGTATCGTTATTCCCAACAATTTTGCCAGAGAGAGAGTATAATGCAGTACTGTTATCAGAAGATGCTCAGTGGGGGCGGTAAGGAGCCAGTCATCCAGATATGGAAACACCTGTAATCCTTTTAGTCTCAAGTGAGCTGTTACCACTGCTATGAATTTTGTGAACACTCTGGGGGCTGTAGCGAGACCAAACAGCAGGGCACAGAATTGATAATGGCTGGCTCCTAGCCAGAAGCGAAGCAGACTCCTGGAGCATTTGTCCATCTTGATGTGGTAATACGCATCCTGAAGATCTATAGAGCATATCCAATCACCTTCTCTTAAAAAGGTGAGAATAGACTGAACCATGACCATCCGGAATTTGGTTTGGGTGACAGACTTGTTTAAGCTGCTGAGATCCAAAATGGGTCTCCAGTCCCCTGTCATTTTTGGCATCAAAAAGAATTTCGAGTAAAATCCGGATCTCTGCTGGTCTGGTTGGACTGGTTAGATGACTTTTTTTCAGACAGCTTTATAATCTCTGAAGCTGATTTTTCCCTTTGATAGGGTGGAACATCGGGAAGTTTTCTTGGAAAATTTGGCTGACAAGAAAGGGGAATGGTGTAACCTCTGGTGATGACATTCTGCACCCAATGATCTGTGGTGATAGATTGTCAGGCAGCTTGCTGCAGAGAGAAATGACCCCCGACTGCTTCCAGAGGTAAGCAATCAGGCTGCTTCTCAGGAGCGCTGATAGGCTGTCCAGAGAAAGAGTCCCTGGAGCCTTGGTTATGAGGACATCCTCTGCCTCTATAGGGGCATCTTTCAGAATTTTTACACCCTCTGCCTCTGGGGATATCATCACCATGTGCAGCACAGAAAGGACCCTGAGATTTTTTTATGCCACATTTTTCCACGTCTCTGATTCCTGGAGAAGGTACATTGAGGGTTGGAAAACCGTAGGCCTACAGCAGACAGGGTTTTTCCATCTTACTTGCACCTGGCTAGTGTGTCCTTCACTTTGCAGCCAAAAAGGAATGAAGCATCAATGGAAGCATTCAGAAAGGAAGACTTGAAGGGATCCGCAAGGTCACAAATGAGCATCCAGGCATGACGCCTCATAACAATGCCTGAACCCGCTGCTCTAGCTGCCCATTTGGTCGCATGTGACAGCAACCTCATGAATGAGTTGGATATTGATTCCAGGGTTGTGAGCTGCGAGGCGACTTTGTCCCTGACCTGATCAGACAACTGTCCTGCGAGCATCCCAGAGAGTTCGGTGATCAAGTCCCTTTGGAGCCTCATAAAATGTGCCAAATAATTCAGGGACTGAATAGCAAACATGCTTTCCAAATCTGTCCACCACCCAGAACTCCTTGTTGGGCAGGTGGACAGCAGGACTTTCCTCAGCCAAGTCCTTTTTTTGTGGCCACCGCCACCACTATAGCATCAACTGGTAACCCTTTAGACCAATGCGGGTTCTCATCGGGAGGGGAAAGAATTTTGTCTGGTCACTGAGGGATCACCTCAATGGAATCAGGGTTCTTCCAAGCATGCTGCATGATGAGCTGGATGAGCTCGTCGTCAGGTGGAGTCACCCAAGAGGTAGAAGGCTGGGTCCGAAAAGCCTGCAGGAACACAGACTCCTCAGATAAAGTGTTGGAGGGCTTCCAGTCACCTCTCTGCTTTAACATTTCCAGGATGTCTCTGAAGGAGACATCATCAGGAGGTGAGCATGGGAACCTTCACCATCATCGTAATCCGCATCTTCCATTAAGGACTCCTCGGGCGAGTCCATGTGCTTTCTCTTGCATGTCTTCTTTAGAGGAGCTCCTCAGTGGGGGCCTCTGAGGAGGACTTGGAAGAGCTGGTACCCTGAATAGGGGTGTCCTGTGGCTTCTCTGCCCGGTGTCCCAGGGGTGGTCTGTGACAGCTATCGCTCAGGGGGAGAAAACTGGGGTTCTGACATCAAAGGAGTGCTGCCAGAAGCAAGAGCCCTCTCCATCACATGGAAGGCAGACCCACCCAAAGAGGGATGGGAGCCCAGAACCAAGAAAGACTACCTCGGGACCAGGGTCACACCCCGCTCCAACCAACCCTTCCCCCATGAATGGAGCCTCAAGCAGGAGCAGAGCAGACATGGCTATCAGTGCCGTGGATGGAGCCGAGGAGAGAGGTGGTTCCATACCCCGGGCTACATGCCCTTCCCCCAATCCCCAGATTGAGGAAGGACCAGTTCAGTGGGAACTGAAGACCAAAGGGATAAACTTGGAGCCGGAGTGAGAAGCACAACAGGCACCAAGGTGATGGGTTCTATGAAGGATGTCAGAGCAGAAGGCTTCAGAACCAAGATGATCAAAGGAGGAGTGTAAGATGGAGTCCATGGATAAGACAACCCAAGTCCTGCAGGTGGATGGGTCTTAGAAAGTGAAGGGATCCCCCTGGCTAACAACAGCTGGTCTACAAAATGTACCACATCGTGTTACGATAGGCTCCTGGTGGATCTAGTGGATACTCCAGATGGGGAGTCAGGATGTTTGATGAAAGGGCTATATGCTTGGCCCAGAAATGGATCTATGGAAGGGGAGTATTGGGTCCATGGTGCAAGGTGTGCCGGCACTAAAGTCTCTAGTTTCAAGACCGGAAGTAAAAGGGTCAAATCCAGTGATGTTGGTACAACGCTCTGTGCCAAAGTGGCACTCAGAGCCAAAGTGGTTGGTTCCAAAATGGAAGCTAATGAGGTAGTCAAAGGTGTGCCCTGAGCCAAAGTGGCCACAGGTGCTGAAATCAAAATAGCATAGTAAGGTCTATGATTGGTGTCGGAGGCAGGACAGGTGCCGAAACAGATGCCAGTATTGAAGGTTTCAAGATGGTTGGAGCCAAGTAAGATGGAGCCAAAGAGGCAGATTTATGCTCTGCGGATAACTTTGGGACCTTTGATTTCCCAAGCTTGCTCTGATCACCCAATGGTGAAGAAGGAACAGAGTGGAATCTCTTTTTGTCCTTAGTAGGAGGGGTTGAGACCTCCATCACAGAAATGGCCTCTGAGAAGGGAGACTTGAGTAACCCTTTCAGAATGAGTTTATTTTTTGCGCTCATTAAGTGTGCGTTGACTGAAACTATGACAAATGTCACACAGAGGCTGCACCGAAAGGTGGGGCACTCCCAAACAGTATACACAGTCATCATGTGAATCACTATTAGGTAACTTGTCCTTACATGAAGTACAATGCTTAAAACCTGAAGTACCCTTCTTATCCGAGGTCTTGATAAAAAAGACACCACAGACCAACTATATAATCCAGCTAGAATAAAGTCAATTCTGTTCTAAAAAGTCGCAAAAATAACAATACACTGGTATGTAGAGAAGAAAAAAAGGAAAACACCTGAACCAAAGTCAAATCTAGTAGTTTAAACAAGAGAGACAATACCAACTATGGTATTCAAGAAATATCACAAGGGTAAGGGAGGAAAGGGTGTACCAACAATGGTACTTGAAAGTTTACCAACAGTAACAACAGGTAGAGTGGAAAAACAAGGTTAGATAGAAGAAAAGACATTGCAAATACTAACCACTTAATAAAATATGAAGATATCTAAAAATGTTTACACAAATATAAAAAACATTCCACTTAGCTGAGAGCTCGGCTGAAAAGCGGATTTATGGCTCCATGGCAAACTAGATCTGAGGTAACAGGGAGAAAGACATTCTGGGTAGAGACTTAGCTCGAGAGTTTTTGGGCTGGTGCAAGCTTGGTAAAAAGGCTGACTCAGTTCCAAGGGCTTAGAACTGAACCCATCACTGATGAATGGAAAGAAGATTAACAACATCAGATTGGGGATTATCTGAGATATGCAACTGTCCCTCCAACATGTCCTACTTAAGTTGCAAGCAAAGTTTAAATCCTTAGATCTGGTAGTTCTGGTGCTGTTCACTTTATGGTTATGAAAAAGATCCATCAGAGTGGGATCAAAGGATGACTTGTATGCCAGGCATAAATCACCTCTTAGCAATCTATAGGAAAGAGAGTATAGAAGTAGGGCTTTGAGGTGATCTGGGTAGGACATTGTGTTTATGTTCTGTATTCTTTTTGTGATGAATGTCTGTGGACATTCCAGTTGTTGCGTGTGCCTTGTCAGGTACATACAGAAAGGGTGTCATGCTTAATAATGGGTCTGATGATGGCTGAGTGCAGTGACACAATGACTTCCCTGGACCTAGATGCCATGCCCTTACTTATAAGTTGAGTGACATAGAATGAACTTCTTACAGCCTGAGACACATGTTGGTCTAAAGCCAAGTTACTATCTGTACAAGTCCCAAATCCCTGACTACTGTGTCTGCGTTTAGGGGTGTTTTATCAATGAGGTAGTTTAGCTGGGTTGTTAGCTTCCCAAAAGATACTATCCTGCATTTGTGGCACTGAGTTTTAAGCCATGGTTTTGGCACCAGTCATTTGTCTGTGTTAGAACTTCCTGTAAGATGTTAGTATGTAGGGGGTTTCTATAATTGCTCCTAGCTTACAATTATCTACAAACCTAGTAAGCCAGAGGCTCTTGAGATTGGCCTTGACCTCTGAAAAATGGATGCCAAAGAGGAGTGGACCCAACACAGAGCCCTTTTGGACTCCACTGATGGCCATCCTCTTTGTGGAGGTGTTTTTTCCAATCCTAACTTCCTGGATCCTGTCTATATGTCAGTTGACGTTTTAGCAAGTTACATAGGGGTTTATACCTAATTCCATGAGTTTGTTTAAATTGCTCAAGTGGGGTATTGTATCAAATGCCTTAGCTAGGTCAAGGAAGGAAAGTTGCACCATTTTGTCCACATCCATTGCCTTGGTGACCTTCTCAAACAAGTCCGCTAGGTTCAGTAGGCATGACCTGCCTTTGACCAAAGCAGATTGGGTTGGTTCCAGTGTCTGAAGGTTTCAGTATCATCATGTCTGTTCTACTGCATTTGGCCATTCTGTGCCCATGCAGCTTTCTGTCACTTTTGTTCATGCTCACCTAGAGTTCACTGCCATGATCACTCACAGCTACTTCTCCTCCTTTCCTGCAGTGGTCTACAATGATAGGAAATGCTGTCATCATGGTTTTCCTTATTTAAACAAACATCATTTTATATGTGTTAAAATACTCTACAATATTTTGTCAGGTAACAACTTGTACATTTGTACACATATGTAACTTATTTTAAGTACCTGTTGCTTATCTGACTTGTTATTCATACTGCATTGTAATGCATTTATGCACTGCTATACCATAAGCAGTGCATTTATGTACTGCTTATGGTATAGCACACTGTACTATTATATTAACTGCTGATCAATGTACTTGTGGTACATTTTATAGTCATTGCTGGTATCCCTTGTGTGTTACATGTAACCTGGACTGAGTCTAATCAGTGGTCTACTTCAATAAATACGTGTATTAAATAAATGGATAAATACATTTTTACTGTGAATTTCTGCTACTATTTGTTGTATTATTACAGTTTTTGCTTTACTATTACTTGCAACCAAAAATATTTTGCTGCAGCTTATCTGCTGTAAGTTACTTGCTAGTCATAACTGTGTTCAGGCATGGCTTACTTCCATGAACATTCATTAGCTACCATCCGTGTTGCAATGATGTATATGGTGTGGCAGTATGGATATGTATAAATGTTGCTGTGAGTGGTATCTGGGTGAGAGTGGCTACTGCACACTAGGAGGGGAAGGGGGTAGTGTTCTATACCATCACTCATTTCTTAAAGTTGTGTCCTATGCAGTATAACAGGAATCAGTAGCGGGCCTGAGCAGCAAAAAAGTGCACTCACAACAGGAGTGGATTAACCACTAAGGTGAAGCAAAGGTACATATATTTACCCAGATTAATACCCCAGTGATCTAGCAGTGATTACTGTGTTGTAACAGAGTTATTATTTTAACTTCATTGTAAGGTCACATTCTTTTCTCTTCTTTAAGTAATGAATTATTTCAGCTGAAACATATTGGCGATGTACTGTAGATGCACACACTGCTTAATATATTAACACATAGGCAATACTTGGTATAAATTTAGTCTGTACCACTGAAGCAGTGAGATTTAGAGATTTGCTATTTTATTAATTTTGGAGCATGTGCAATTAGGGGACATCTGTAGAGTAGATTAGTTCATTTTTCTCTACAACTAACATTCTCAAAATGGTGGCAAGTTTACTTTGTGTATTTAGTTAAACATTCTTTTCCAGTGGTAATTGTATTTTAGCACAGCTTTTCACTTTGTCAAGTTTTGATTTTAGGTTTTAGTAATGGCATTTAACTATAAATAACTGAAGAATAAAGAATGGCAATGATTTCCTTTCTACAGTTTTAGTCTCAGTAATACTGTGGTGGATGGTGTTCACTATAACCTCACTAATTAAATTAATATATAAAGGCACAGTGTGGCTAAAGGGAGGTACCAGGACTCTTACAAGTAAGATTACAGAAAAAGAAGTGTTTGTTTTAAGGGAAAAAATGTCTTTTTCTACCTGTTGTATAATGAAAAAAGAGACCTTCAATAAAGGTTATACGGTTTTTATTTTCACTGTTGTGCTGTATAAAGAATGCTTGCATACAATAAAAGGAAAATGATGACTGAAAGCCATTTTTTTACTGTGAGAGTAAACATTAGAGAAGAAACATAGGTGGCATGGTGTAAGTTATGCATGCCATATTATTGACTGTTTAAAAGTCTGTACGGCCTCATAGTAAGAGCTTCTTTGGTTCTTAGTTGGGTTGCATTCTGTGTAGTCTGTATGACCTCATTGTGTTTGCATGGGTTTTCTCTGGGTACTTCAGTTTCGTCCTACATTCCAAAGACATGCAGTAAGTGGACTAGTAACTCTAAATGGTACTTGCGTACTATTACAACCAGATTTTGAAGAAGGCATAATTTGGACTGTTGTCAGGAAACAAGTGCAAGTAACACTGAAAAGGGATGTTCAAAGTCCTAACTAGTATTTTATCACATTGGTTAGGCAGCAGGTACAGGAATAATGGAAAAATTCCTCTTCCTGCTTAACCAGCATTAAGCATGTAAGTTAATGTCAAATGCAATGACGATGGCTGCTACTATAACAATCTTCTTCCTGCTAGAACAGAAAATAAGTCATCATTCTGCAAAATGACATATAGCAAGACACCAGTACTCCTACTTGTTGGATTTTGACTTTCAGGTGTGTTAGGGTTAATAGTCGGTTTGCTTACTTTTGCCTCGATACTTTCTACAGCTCGGCATACATATCAGTGGTGATGGTGCATTTAGGCAGTTATTCTTCTGCCGTGGCTTGCTTGTATAATCGTAAAATGGTATCAGTGAAAAAGGAATTTCCGCACATTCCCCAATTTTTACCTCTCATGTCCCTCATAAAATGATTTTCCCTAAATAACTGAGCTTTTCAGGCAGTCCTTTACATCAGCAAACACTGCAGTCAGGGAGCAATGTCATGCGTTACCATTTCATACAATTTTTAGTCTGCAGGTAGTGATCTCACAGCACGGTCGCTAGGTATGGCTTCATGTACCTGTCAATTTGTTAGCAAAAGAAATCGGGCCAAGGGATCTCAAAATAGGGACAGATTTTAAACACTGCTGTTATAAAATTTGTTAAAAACTACAGAACTGTCAACAACTATTGGTACTTACATATTATTGAGTTGTTTGACATCTGGTTGTGATAATATGTAAGTACCCTTTGTCTGTAGCTGTGTGTGCGTGTGTGTGTGTGTGTGTGTGTGTGTGTGTGTGTGTGTTATACAAAAGAAAGCCCTGCCAAACTACCTCCATTCTGTATTTGCATTATAAATTCTGTGGATAACTACAACTGTTTGAAGGTTCACTGCTGGAGTCAGATGCGACTTGACAGCCTTGGATGGATGGTCTTTTCAGGCTTGACACTATATTTGCATCAATGTTCTATGCATTTTACTCTTCAATGAAGTTTAGGATTGCATATCTCGTCCCCATTCCCAGTCTCTTCTCTTACTGATGCAGTTTTTTTTTCTTTGGCACAGCTCCAGACATTGTCTCCACAAGCTTTTCTTAAAATTGCAATATATCATGCATGAATAAAGTGTATGTATCCTGGAAGATTTTGAGCAGCTACTGCAAAGAAATATAATCAGTCTACTGCAGGTATTGAATCTAAATATTATACAGATTACAGATATCTGAAAATTTATACTCCAACAGATATAACAAGCAAACGGAGCTTGTTAAGAAAAACTGTATTGCAATTTAACAAATCTAAATTAATAATTATGTTAGAAGAAAACGTGTTAGCAAGCAAATTCACAAATAAAGCCAACTTAACAATATAAGTATATCCTAACTAAATAAAACACCGAAAGATCAGAGTACAGATGCCTATCGAGTAGGCTACCTATCACGTCATCAGTAATAACACTAAATATTCAAAAGAAAACACTGTGGGAGTGTAATTTAGAAATAAATAGCGCAATGAATTAAGCAGTGATGTACAGAGAGGGAGAATTCAGAGATGCGTGTAGGGCAATCACATTAGCAGAAAAAAGAGGTATGCATAGCATGCAAATAATTGTTCTGTGGCATACAAATGAGTATTAGTATGATGATGAGAGTCCTTGAATATGCAAATGATGAAATCAAACATGACAGTGTGATGGAGAAATGCATAAAACTTGTGAGATGATCCATAGTTATTAGTTTATCTGAACTCCACAATTTATCAGTGAGCAGATGTATCACTCAAACTAAGATGATAAGAAGCATCTTATTGAGCTTGTCAGCTTGTGTTAGGGACCACCTTGGGAACCTGCATCTGTGATGATGAGTACCACTGCCCTCTCTATCACAGAAAAGTCCATCATTAGCTGTCATTCCATGACAAGGATGTAGCCATCCTCTAAGGTTTCCAGAGGCATCCTATGAGAGCTTGCAGATATGTGCTGTCCTTACACTGGGTCAAGGTGAATGTGTGTAGTGCCTATCCCATTGGACACAAAGGTCTGTGTAGCATTAACCATCCTCAACTTTCAATGTCTGATAGGGGACATTTTAGGAGTGTTGCAGGCCTTGTGAATCCTACTCTAGTTCCTTGACATGGGATTGATGCACATGGAGGACCTTATTTGGTTTCAACAGATTGCAGAGGAGAGAACCACCACTCTGAAAGCATTGTTTGCCGTAGCCCATTTCCCTGAGGTCTGGGACCAATGACTGCAACCACATTTCTATCAAAGACCCTACCTGTTCCACATGGCACCAGTATATCAGTTAGAAGGGCTTCCACTTCAATTGCCAGGTGGTGTATAGTGCACAAGTATTATACACATGTCTGTGTGGCATCCAGAAAGTTCCCATGATTCTCACATCTGGCACACATGCAACCTGTACCAGAATTTCATGCAGGTGCTTTCACCATGATCATCTAGTTGGTAGGTGGACATATTGCCAAGCATAGAAGCCAGGAAGGTTCAGTCCCATGAATATAGGTTTGCAAACTACTCATAATGGTGTTTGCTGTTCTGAGTTGCTGGTGATGCTGGATATGACTTGAAGCTAAGGCTAACCACCATCCACAGTTGCCAGACCATGGCAGTGAAGGCATATAACACTGAATTGTTGTTGAAATGGAACATCACCAAATGTGTTCAGAGTGCTGAAAGTATGCTTTTGATGCCTGGATACTTCTGTTAGCAAACAACAGCATGCCTTGGAAACCTGAAGGAAAATATCTGTTGTATGTGCTATGTCACATAATATGGTGTTGTGAAAACTATTACATGAAGGGAACACCATAGCACTGTCTGACATACCTGTGATGACCAACTGAGTCGTAGCAGGAATTGGTTGCAGAAGGGCCCTCATACAAGACAGAGGTGAGTGCAGTGTATAGTATCATTAGCAGAGAGGCATTACCTGGTACACAGTTGTAGGCCAGGAAAATACAAACACAGAATAAACATGATAACTGCATCTACACACTCAGGCTTTGCTTTGCATTACAGTACACTGACTGGCCATGCTGTGCATCAGACATTATCATACCCACATTAGCCACAGAGGTGGACAAGGCACAGTCATCATCATCATCATTTGCACAGGGGTACACAATTATAGATGGCAGCAACACTAGTAAAGGTAGAGGGGTCATAGGTGATGTCCGTGGTTACCATGCATATGGCTTGTGCATTTTGTGATGTCAGGAAACACTTTCTCCAGTGACTGGGTGGCATATCAAGGAGCAGATACTGAGTGGGTATAGCATATGATCTGTAGAAGCAGCTGGTCTAGGGGAACTGTGAAGCACATCAGGTGTGTATGCAGGAATATCACCATAGCCCCCACCACATGCACTGAGTCCAGTAAGCCATGATCAGGCATGGGTAGGCATTACTTATAGTAAGGCATCAGGGCAATGGGCTGGCATTGAACTGCAGGACTCTGTGTGGGTTGTCCAGCGGCTTGTGCTTACAGTGGAGGTATACAATCATTGTCCATAGCCATGAAAGTATCCACTGCTAGGGGTGGAGGCCATAGTGGAGGCAGATGAGTGCTGGCCACGTTTGTGAGAGCACTGCCATGGTGGAATCCACAGCGGAGCTGAAAGAACAACATTTCCATGCAGGTGAGTGTGCAGAGCCAGAGGTGGAGGCAGCCATGGATATTATGGCCAATGTATCTGTCTTGGGAGCATGTGTATGTCCATCTGTGTCACCCTGGTGTGCAGTCCTGCAGTTTATATCTGTCTTGTAGTACAACCATGGCAGCTGGCAACCTGCAGCTGCATGAATACACTAAGAGATGCCAAGCAGGCTGCCACCACCAACAGGCATGTTTGCACCAGGTTTGCATATCTGGTGACACAATGCCTGCACTGCACAATGTTTCCCAGTCCTTGCAATGGTTGAAGGTCTTCATGCAGGCCACACAGCACACTCAACAGCTGTAATATGGTCTGATTAGTGACTGTCTTTGCCTGAATTAAAGATATGCACATCTGCTGACTGATCTCTAAGGTACCACCCAGGTCAGGTAATGGTCTGGAGTCATGGCACTAGATTAAACTCTATTTCTCTCTTCTCTCTGTCCTATACCCTCTACCACACTAGCTGTCCATCCTATGTCCACAACTTCCCTACCCTTGCAGCACCCACCTCCTTCCATTGTACTTCACTCACTGTTCTATCTGTCCTATACTATCTACCTTATCATCCTGTCTATAACCCAAGTTAACTTACAGTAACTCTGTGAATAGAATCATATATATCTTAATACTAGACAGATTCATACTTTGTTAGACTTCTATTATGTTGTAATCTTTGAATGCTGAATATTGTATTAGACAGTCTCCTGCTATGTTAGGCAGACTTCTGTGATGTTATGTTTCTGCATGTTTAATACTGCATTCATAGTCTTCATCTGTACTGTAAATTACTACTTTGTCTACTATTACATTGTACTTGTTTCCTGGCATGAGCCTGACAATGGTCTGTCTGGATCAGTGCACTATCATGGTCAACAAATGGTAAATAAGTACAATGTCCTTTAGTGGCAAACATTCAGATATGTATGCCTGAAAAAAATGCAAATGTGCTAGGCAGTCTTCTATAGTAATGGCATGTGCCACTATTCACCAGAGGCATCACTTACATACACATAGGCAGCTATCACAGCCAGTTCACCAGTAGCTATGAGGGTCCTCTTACTTTCACCACTGAGGGATAGCAGGCATTCCTCAGAGACTGTGAGTTGCCACTGAGTTGGAGTCCATCCCTGGTGGTCAACCTGCCCCTAGTGGTTTCCTGAGCCTTGGACTTGGCATGTAGGTATATATTAATGATTCTGCACTACACCTGAACCATTGTCCCATTATAGACACTCACTGCATGGATGTCCTGCACCAGTCTCGGCTGCACCTGGTTCTGAAAGGCCTTGTCTGCTTTACCCTTGTTGAGGATATGCCCACCATGTTTGCATGGGGTCTGTGGTAGCACCTCAGTCTCATGTGTGGTGAACTTATCTAATCGTTGATGGACTTTCAATCCCATGAAAGGTCAGGTGTACCTGTAGGCACACACATGAATTAGTGTGGATATGCAGGACAGTCCATATCAGCCCAAACCTGCCACCTTACTGTACCCAGCTCACCCCTGTGGGGGCCACAACTCTGTGCACTGTTATAAGGTAACTGTTCTCACACTTTGTCATAGTGTGGCAGGTAGACACAGATACAGCAAGACTGTGACTGAGCCTGCCTTTTGGCTTTGTGTCCTAGTTGTATGAAACCTCCCACAGGAATGCAACCTATCATGCCTGTTGTCAATGTGTCATGGGGGAATGAACACTTCCACACAGGACTGCAACCTGCTCTGCCTGTTCCCTGTGTCCTCTCAGTCAGAGCTTGACACCCTTAGAACCCTGTCATGGCTAGTGCAGTGTTACCGCCTACACCACACCACTGTGTGACAGTGCATGTGGCTGCCATACTCCCTTGAGCAGTGACTGCAATCCTGGAGTCCATTACCAGTTATCCTGTCTGCTGTCATTTTCACTATATGGCAGTACATTCTGATATCCACTTTCTTTAGATTCTTTTCATTGCTCACTGTAATGTGGTGTCCTCCAAAATGGTGACCATGTTTTTGTTTTAGTAAACTGGGACTTATAGCAGTGCTATTATGCTAAGGAGGTGATTTAGGAAGGTAGGCTCTGAATCATGCTACCAATACAATGCATTATCACCCCTATTCCTTACTATGAGACTTAGTCGAGCTTGTTCATAGGCTTAGAGTCAGGTGTGTTGAGGAGCCTGGCCATGCTAATCACAGTTCACATCAGACTAATGACAGTGCTCATCTTGCTACTCAGCTGCCTGCCCTACTTATGCATAGGCATGGAGGCCATACTGTATGTGCACACTTATGGAGCAAGGCCATGCTAATGTCACCCTTCCCTGTGCATCATGGTACTCTAGATATATATCATGCTAATGTGTTGATAGTCAATATGCATCAAGTGGTCTTTATGGTGTATAGCAATTAGCCCTAGCTGCCATTTTTGCTACTAGATTTTCCGTGGCAAACCTCAACAGGATTAGGCTCTGGTAGAGCTCCTAGGTGACACAGCACTAAGTACGAAATCATTTTACACCTGCAGCACATGCAATATAAGGACTACCCACCAGGGGGTTTAGGAAAGTCCTATATATAAAGTGGATGTCTGGCATGCATTTGTTGAATGGAGTGATGCCATTGACATTACCCACTGTAGTGGGCAGTGCCAGCATAAATATAGTAATCTAAGGAAGTGTCACCCAGACTTTCTTTGTCAGTGAGGAGAAGAGGTTAGGGAAGGAGAGTGCCTCAATCTTAAAGTAACTAGTCTGTTTTTTCTGAGTCACTGTACAGAAGGCTGTCACTTATAATTGTAAATGCCATCTACTGCCATGCATATGCTAGGCTCATTAATGTTTTTTTTCTGTTTTGCAATGACACAGAAGATTTAAGAGATCAAGACAGCCTGCCAGAGGTGGTAGGCCATGCCATCCAGGCTGCAGGGTAAGTGTACTACATTACTGGCAGTACAGTACAGTACAACTATACTTAATCTGTTAACTATGGCAGTGAGCATTTTTTTAATAATTAATCAATACTTAGTGTTTATTGGCTTTGTATATCCAGTTACTGTGCTACTGTCCTAAAGTGTACCAGTTATACCTGCATTGGTGTAGCTATGTTATCATGTGTTGCATAAACTGTGCTGCATTGCATTGTTTTACATTTCTTTGAGGATTGTATTTTTCTCCTTTCAGATCTGTTTTTAATAAACTGTTCCACATCACACTTACTAATGCATTTTTTAGCCTGTTTTGTTCTCCTTTCGTTTTTTTTTTTGTTTGTTTTTTTGCTTTGTTTTGTGTTTTTTATGTTGCCTTAATTTGTTTTTCACCATTTATTTTATTTTTCTCTGAAGGATTGGCCATGGAAGTAGGCAGAGCTTAGATGGCTTTGTTTTGTGTTTTTTATGTTGCCTTATTTTGTTTTTCACCATTTATTTTCTTTTTCTCTGAAGGATTGGCCATGGAAGCAGGCAGAGCTTAGAAGGCAGCCACCATGCCATGCACCAGCCACAGTGCCAACCACTGGGCCCCCAGCAGTTCCCAGGCCTTCATGTCTGCAGGGTGATGAAAGTCACCTTCTGAAGATGACCTATAGGACTCACTGATGTGAGTCATTCAATGCCCACATTGGCACCCTGGACTACCTCCTCGTGCAGCTAGTAGAGTTACATAACCAGCTAGCCCCAACCATCAGACCACCAGTGGTAGAGCCCAAACCGTGATTTCAGCCATGAGGAGGCAATTTATTTCTGGGTAGGTTCATAGGTAAGTATTAGACTAGCTGTCCTTGTGGACCATTATAAGCCTAACCAATTTCCTTTAGTGGGAATCAAACTCTGTACTACTTGTTTGTGAGATAAACACCTTAACTATTATGTCAACCTCCAACCCCCCAAAGTCATTTTTTTGGCCTTGCAGGCTATCCTCTGTCCACCTTATATCCCATCATTGTGTTCCCCTTCCTTGTGTGTCACTCCTTATCCCCTCTTCATAGACCAGTCTTCCCCATCACCAGATGGCACCTTCAGTCTGTGTATCTTAAATGCCACCCTCTTTTCTGTTATCAGCTTCCCTATCAGTTTTTGTGTCATATGTTTGTCTGTCTGCCATTGCTACCATTCCTGAAGTGATGTAGCAATTGTCTTATGTATACTGACAACCAGTTATTCCTAAAACAAACAAATACAAGAGAGATGTATCTATACTATGAATTTGGAGTCAATTTTCTCACATAACTGTTCCAGCAGAGTGGAAAACAGCAACAGTAATTCCCTTGCACAAAGGGAAGTCCATCAGTCGACCCTGGAAACTATAGACCCGTAAGCTTAACCAGCCTTATCTGCAAAGCCATGGAGAGAATCATGATGGACCTTATCGACAAAGACATAGGTGACCTTTAAACTCTTGACTCAACCCAATTTGGCTTCTTTAAGGGTAAATCATGCTTATTAAACCTAGTGGACTTCTTTGAGAATGTCACCAAAGCCCTAGATGAAGACAAACCAGTATATACAACCTATCTTGATTTAACAAAGGCTTTTGACACAATCCCTCACACAGGAATTAACCCATATGTCACTAGCTGGGTAGACAAACTGCTCACTGACAGAACACATACAGTCAAAGCTGGGGATTCCACCTCTACTAGCAGACCAGTTACCAGTGGTGTACCACAAGGATCTGTGCTGGGCCCCCTCCTGTTTGGAATCTATTTCTTAGAAGTCCAGGCAAAAATAGGTGGCCTGTGGCTGGCCAAGTTCGCCAATGACTGCAAACTGGCTGCAATCACTGAGTCCCCTAACGATGTTGACATACTACAAAAAGGGCTTTCACAGACAAATGACTGGTGCCAAAGCCACAGACTTAAGCTAAACACACACAAAAATGCTTTATCATCCCTTTCAGCAAAGGGGAAGTCCCTGCAAATTACAATGTTAACAGTACCCCCCCTTAGCTCAAACCTTGTGGTGAGAAATTTGTGAACACAGGTTGATAGCAGCCTTAACTTTGATCACCATGTGTCCCACAGTGGTAAGGATGGCCTTCTGTTTTGCACATCTCATAAGTAAGGGCATCACATCCAGAGCTAAGGATCTTATAACTCCCCTGTACTCATTCCTCATCAGACCACTAATAAAGTAGAACGCTCTCTTCTGTATGTACCTCACCAGACAACTGCAGCAGCTGGAGAGACCTCAGTGGTTTCTCATCAAGAAAATTCTGGGCCTTCAACACATGATCTACATAGACAGACTAAAGGTCCTGTCACTGTATTCTGCATCTTATAGACTGCTGAGAGACGACTTGTGCCTGGCCTGCACAGCAGTCTTAGACCCTGCCCTAATGGAAATGCTGCATATTCACAAGTCAAATGGGACAAGATTCACTCACTCTAGGGATATTAACCTAGCCTGCAACATTAACAGGACATGCTGGAGAGACAGATATGTGTCCCAGAGATTGCCACTCCTCTGGAACAAACTCCCAATTCCCGTAAAAGAGAGCTCCTCAATGATCCTGTTTTAAGCATAACTTAGACAACTGGATGAGAGACTGCAAATTTACCCTGGGGGTGTCACCTATGTCCCTCTTGGATAAGGACAGTTGGTGCTGATGACAGACTTGCACTGAAAATATAGACCATACAACTTGGTCAATAAGTGACTAAGGGTATAATATGGCTCGGCTTATAAAGGCCCTAGGGCCAATACCCTAGTAACCTCCTATAAACCTATACCCACTTTTCTGTCCATAACTTCTCCATGTAACCTTCCCCCTCTGCCTTTCTTATAAAAATGAAAAAGGTTCTCGTTCCACAAAAATATAACCTTCTTCCCCCAACCCAACAGCAGTTTTCCCTTCCCATTGTCCTTCTGTCTGTTTTTCTGCTTGTTCTTCCCCCTTTATGATTTTTCTATCACCCTTTTCTACACATTTCTATAACAAAATTGTCTGGAATTCTGCTGTGTAGCACTTTTATGTGCTCTCAGCTGTTCCTGTGTTGCAGCGTTGATGCGAGTGGGAACATGCATGCCAACAGGCACTCTACCTGCATGCTGACATCCCCAGGTCATGTGATCATGCATAGCGAAGTCCACTCTCTTGTGTGGTGACTGACATTTTTGCAAATGCATGGCTTTATTATGCAGCACTGTCCTAAGTGTGGCCATACTTGTACATACCTAATCTCCATCAGGTCTTGTCATGTTGTTTTCATTCTGTAACTTATCACAGCAAGATCACGTTATGCTTCTTTCTGAATACCCCACAACTTAAAACTGTATTCAAAATTTTGATACAGAAATTGAAAATTTGAATAAATATTAAGTTCATGACTCGAATGAAGCTGGAAATCATACTGTTAATTAAGTAAATACAAGTTCTACAAATAATAAAAATACTAATTATTGAACTGGTGTTAGTAAACTCTCATTTACATTCTTGGCTAGAGTGCAAATCTTACATGAAACAAGTCTTTATAGCTCTCCAAATAAAAAAATGACATTGTAGTATATCATCCAAAAATGTAGCTGTCTGTAACAGTCTAGAATAACAGATATTATAATAGCAGCAGGATATGGCCATTGGCACTCTAATGGACAAATTTAGTGAAGCTGCAGAATCTGATTACTTTGACTGCATCATGTAAGGCCCTCTCAAGCACCCAACCCATGTTTGCCTCCCCCTTGGTTACCCATGATTATGCCCATAATTCATAGTGGCTTATTTTTAGTAATATTTGGAATTGTGATATAAGCTGTATAATCTGATTGAGAAGGTGTCATAGTTTAATCGATGCATGTGTTTGGACAATGTGCTATCTGAAACATAAATCACTGAATACTGTTTTACTGAATATGACTTATTGAAATGATTCTTGACTAAAAATAAAGTAAAACATTAAAAATATCATTTTTATGTGGAACAGGTGAGCTACCCATATACTCCCTATTTGAGGAGATGCCCTGCCACCAATGTGACCAGCTCAGAGATCTCCCCGTCATGGGGAAAACAGTTATTTTCTTAGTGTTGTGAGTTTGGTGAAATGGAAGGTAAATGTGTTGTTATGCTCACAATGTTATGCAAACAATGTTATATCTGTGTTTCATTGATTAATTTTTTTTTTATATGGCAGGGTGATGAAATTACATTTAAGATTCTTTTCAGCAGTAAAATGTTTATCACTTTATCCATTTCTTCTCCTTTCAAACAGTACCACCCTGGTGTGATGCTATATCTTGGTTCCTGCTCTTTGACCAATGACTCAGTATCCTCTCCTCCCAGGTACTGCATTGTCTCTTTTTACAATGGGGATGGGAGTAGCTCCCTCTGATATTTAGAGCTTTCAAACTACTACACACAAAACTTCAAATTCTGCCTTGAGCATTGAAGCTGAGTGGTATAATTGTGTATTTTTTAATACTTGCATTCACACACATATGGTGTGTGTGAGTTTATACCCAAACAAAGAAAAAAAAACCTGCCTTTCAATCAATTGAATTTTTGAATGGAGCTGAGCCCCCCAGCATCCCCACACCCCTACTACTTACATATACCAACTCCAAGATCACATAACAGTGCAGGAAAGGGCAAACACTCTTACCTGTACTTTGGAATGATTGCACAAAGTGGGAGTGCACATCAAATAAAGCATAAAAATGCACCCCTCAAGACTACTAAACCCCCCAATTACAACACTGTGTCCCATAACCTAACCAAATTCTACACAACAGAAATTATTTAAAAAAATCTAAAAAGAAAAAGCAATACTTGATGAAACAGGACAGTGACAAAATTCACACTGGTCTCATTTCATTAAATTATACCCTGACCAACAAGTAGGAATCCTGGTGTTAGTATATATAGTTTGGAGGGGGTGGGGGCACAGCCCCCCCCCACATTGGGCAGTGTGGGGGGCATAGCCCCCATCTAGTTCGTTTTTTACAAATAATGTAAAATAAAACCAGACAATAGAAAACCAAATTAAGTGGGGGGGCTACACCCCATACACCCCCCAACTATATATACTAACACCAGGATCGCACTTCAGTTGGGAAAGGACATATACCTTTGACTTGCCTTAGAGTACTACTTGTCATTGAAATCAGTTTTAGGTGAAATTAACTTTCAGTGAAATGACCTTTAGGTGATTTGGTCTCAGTGAAATGGGTTTCAGTGAAATGTTTTTTTCAGTGAAGTGATACGAATCCACACACACACACACACACACACACACTATATATATATATATATATATATATATATATATATATATATGGTTCCACTTCATATAATCGAAAGCTCATAACATCAAACTGCAAAACAGCGAGACCAAATTATTGAAAATTCATAACATCTATAACTCATAACACTGAATCTCACAACATCAAAAAGGACTAAAATTGAGTAGTGTATCATCAGATATGTGAATGTCATAGTTTATTCTGTTAATCTGTATATAGTGTTTATGATGCCACTGTGTATGTGTGTTTAGGCCATACAGGTAGTGATTTAGACATTCTGTGTACATTCTTTATGCTGATCGTGGTACAGCAGGGCTAGGAAATTAACTTTTTCTCACTGCAGTGCGATCTCGAAGTTGGTATATTTAATTTACGAGGGGTGTGGGGGGGTGCAGGGGGGTTTGCCCCCCTTCATAAACATAGTAAAAAGTGTTTGGGATGTTATTTACATTTGCTTTGTAGTTTTTGATGTTGTGAGATTCGATGTTATGAGTTTTAGATGCTATGAATTTTCGATCATTTGGTCTCGCTGTTTTGCAGTTAGATGTTATGAGCTTTCGATCATATGAAGTGGAACTATATATATATATATATATATATATATATATATATATATATATATATATATATATATATATATATATATATATATATATATATGTGTGTGTGTGTGTGTGAATACATGTATTTGAGTGAACAACCTTTCATCAATCAGGTACAACACCGACCTGCAATGTCGAATCTCCCTGTGGCGAACGGTCGGAATGTCGAACAAATCACTGAATACAACAATTCCGACCGTTCTACCACCTAAGCAAGCACTACCATGGGTCACAAAGGGGGGGGGGGCATGTTGTTTTTGCTTACTTTGTGTTCACATTTATGCAAACTCACAGAACTGCATTTGAACATTTCCCGATTGGCCATCTACTGGCCGATCAAATGCGCGCGCGCATGTGTGTGTGTGTGTGTGTGTGTGTGTGTGTGTGTGTGTGCTATGTTTATGTATGTTTGTACGTCTGCAAGGATAATGGCCCCATAAAAATATATTATATGTATATGTATACATATTTTGGGGATGAGGCTCAGGATAAGTGGCAAAGCCATGAGTCCTTAACTGAGTTCTTTAATCCTACAGTGCAAAATATTTAACTTGCTATATTAACCGCCATCATATTCCACTTATCATTTTCCTTGTATTTGTATATTTGAATTCCAAGATAGCCACAAAGTCATAAAGGCCATAACTTAAAGATATAAAAACTAAATAAAAAAAGCTTCATTATAAAAACAAATGGCACTTTATTCCATAATAAAATGACAAATTTCAGTAAGTATTTTCATCCTGTTTCACAAGACTTCTTCAGACTGAATTAACTCACAATTTAACTCCAATAAATACTAGTAAAATCACATCAATAAACTGACTAATTAGTTAATGTTTTAACCCTTTCCTTCTTAGATATGCTGTGAACTCTTCTCTATTGCTCAAGTCAGGTGGATACCAGGCATTCAACATAACCTGCCACAAATTCTCTCTCCAACTTAGCTCTTCCTCTGCATCAAACATCCTTTCATAATTTTCTATTTGATCCAAAACTGTGAATTTAAAATCAGCTTTACACTTACTACTCTTATAATGCTTACTAAATGCATTTCTTTCATCACATTTTGATATTGCATACCTGTGCTCATACACCCTTCTATACAATTCCCTGGTGGTGCGGATTACATGAAAGGAAGTGCAAGAGTTACATGCAACTAAATAAACCACAGACTTCAATTTGCACATGTATTTGCCCCTAATCTTGACCTTAATATTGTTCACAATAATTTCATCTACCCCCGTATGTAAATATTAACAGTAATTACAGTTATAGCATTTATACATACCAGACTTTTTACATTCGGTTTTGGGTAAGCTTAACTTAGATTGAAAATCATTCTTAAAGCTCTTACCTTTTTTTAACAAATACTGGATGATCTCCAACTACTTCCTTTACTTCAGGGGAAACTTTTCAAAATTTTCCAAATTTTTGTTATCAGATTTTTAATAGCTTTTTCATCAATGCTATTGCTAATTTGCATTGATATTCTATAATCTACACTCTTCTATGTTTTGGGGCTGCTATTGCCACACTTTCTAAGATCACAAACGTCTGAGAATTTATCTTTGACCAACCTGACTGGATAGCCTCTACTGATAAGTTTACTGCACAAGATAGCTCCTTCTTCCATGAAATATTGATCTTTGTTTGCAAGCCTATTAACTCTCATCAGTTGGCCTTTCAGGTCTACATTATGTCAGCAAAATGGCATTACAGCAAATGCAGTTTCCCCAACACATATAGACTGAACTCCAAAAAAAGTGAAAGCTCAGGTCAGCAATTTTTTTCCCAGGGAAAAAAAAAGCTAGGCCTGAGCTGTGACATTGCCCTTTAACCCACTGTAGTGCAATCTTGGAGTTGGTATATTTAGTTGGGGGGGGTGAAGCCCAATCACTTTGTAATGTTTTACGTGGTGTGTTTTGTTTTGTTTGTCGGTGACCTGGGGGTTTCACTCTTTTTGGAGTTTGGGCCATATGTGTCGGTCAAATGGCATTCGCTGTAATGTTTTTTTGCTGACATAATATAGACCCAGCCTTTCACCACATTTTCTTTAGTTCTTTTAGAGTGCATGCTATTATACTCCAAATATGAATTATTTTAAACTTTTTAAAAAATTCTAGTCAACAATTTTCAATTTTCTTTGAACGCAGTAAAATCCAAATAGTTTATTTTTTGATCACCTACTTCTTACGTAAATTTAAGGAAGGTGCTGACATTGTTCATATAAGCCAAAAATTGATTTAACAAATTGATATCCCCTCTCAAGACCAAAAACACATCTATAAAACATTTATACAATAAAATTTTGCTGTGGTAAGCACTTTCAAACAGACTTATTGGTCACTTTAGATATTAAGTCACTTTACACTGTAATCCCAAATAATGAGGGAATAGAAGTGGTCAAACCGGAGTTGATAAATTTGAAACTTCTCTTTGAATACTGTGCAGTTGTTGATGGAAATGTTAGACATCATTCTCAATTACAATTATTTTTAAGTATGGTTTATATTGTCAACCAATGGAGTATGCATGGTTGGGAAAAAGCCATTTGGTTTGAAAGTGTTTACCGTAGCACAATTCTATTTTATAAACATTTTATAGGTATGTTTTTGGTCTGGAGAGGGGATAGTCTGTCTTTTTGGAGCTGTGGACATGGCTGACCAGGACTGCTGATCCTCCCCTCTTAAGATGGACATGGTCATCCTTTCCTATGTGCTCTGTCAAGTCTCCAAACTGCTAATCACCTGAGATATATTCAGGGCTTTATCCCTCTACACAACTGAAGCAGGCTACATCAGTTGATTTTATTTATTTATTTTTTGTATTTATATTAGTGAGTGGTATGTTACACATCGTTTAGCTAAGTTACATTTCTTACTTCATTAAATCTTTAGCCTGTAATTACTTTTTCCATTTGGTTAGCTGCAGTTAGTGGATGGTATTCGCAAATATGGTATTCTATTGTCCAGAACTACTATGTGGTAAAAAGCACATTCTAGAGCCCTATGCAACCCACAGACCCCTAGCAAAAGGAAAATAAGTACTGCTAACCAGTCATTTACCTGGAGCAGTCTAGGTATGGAGTAGATATTCAAATGAGGTCAGGAAGCCCTGGCAAAAATTAACAAAGCCCATGACTTTTTTTTTTGGTTTCAACATCTTTATTTACTAATCACATTGTTAAACTGTGTAATGACATTCATTCATCCACAACCCCTTTTTCCCATTTCTGCACATGGGGTTGCAGTTCACTTCAACTGTGACAGTCATCTAGAGTCAAAGTTTACATGACCAGGTGGCTACCCCTGCTGTGGTAGTTCTTCCACATCACACACTTTCATGAACAGTAACACCAATGGCCAATTTAGGGTGTCCAAGCCACCTATTGCATGTCTTTGGAATGTAGGAGGAAACTGCAGCACCCAGAAGAAACCCATGCATACACATAGAGGAGGACATACAGACTCCACACAGAAGGCACCCCAGATGAGAATCTAAATGGTGAACCTCTGGTGTGGCAATGCTATCCATTGCGCCACTGTGCTGTCAAACTGTGACATGCACACACACACTTTAATAGCAATGAAAAAAATCAAAATTAAGCTTTCCATTGTAGTAGGCATGCATTATACATGGTTTCCATTGTAGCTCTGTCTTTTATTTTTGTGTATTAGAACGTACTCATGCACTTTTTGGATCCTACAAACCTACGTATTTTAATCTATTTGAGCAATATTTTGTGTATATTGTTCCCAAAATGCATCATTTATTCTTATGAAAATTGCTTCTTTCATATTTTAATGTTCCCCTCTTAAGAGTTTTATTTCCTTTACAATGTACAGTATTTTGTTTATAGCTTGTTTAATCTTTTATGTAATTTTTATTTTGGTTGCTAGGAGCATTAAACCTAATAATGTCTGACCATGTCTCAACGGTTCCAAATTCATTCTAATCTTTCCTGCCAGTCACACCTTACTAATTAAAACTTTCTTAGCCTCTGTTCTTGGTTCCACTGAAAGCATACCAAAGCTGATGTTTCACTTTATACTCCCCCATCTATATTCTGTCATCAGTTCCTGATTTAGACAAATTTCTTTGTCCTGTAGGTCAAACACCTGTTTGGTTTCTTCCCAATCTATCACTTTTCCCTTCCAATTTATTTGCTCTCAGTAATGTGGCTGCTTGTTTTTAAGTTTCACCAGTTACTTCCTGCAATTTCTTGCCTGTTTTCTATAATTTTATTTATACGTACTCTTATTAGCAAAATCTCCTGTTGGAACCCCCTATATATATATATATATATATATATATATATATGTGTGTGTGTGTGTGTGTGTGTGTCTGTGTATATATATATATATGTATATATATATATATATATATATATATATATATATATATATATATATATATATATATATATATATATACATACACATATATAAAATATGTATGTCTCAGAGGTACAGGCAAGCACAGGAAGACTATGGCTGACCAAGTTCGCAGACGACTGCAAACTAGGGGCTATAATTGACTCTCTGGCTGACACAGACATTCTCTAAAGGGGTCTCACTGAGACGGATACCTGGTGTCAAAATCATGGCCTCAAGCTAAATGCCAAAAAGTGCATAGTCATCCCCTTTGGAAAAAACAAAGTACCCACAAACTACCACATAGATGGTAGTCCCCTAAATACAGAAAACGTAATAAGGGATCTGGGGACCCAAGTTGATAGTAATCTCTTCTTTGATAATCACATTGCCAAAGTGGTTAGAAAATCCTTCTATGTGGCCCAACTAATCACAAAAGGATTTGCATCCAGATCAAAAGCGGTCATTGTGCCCCTCTACTCATCACTCATTAGACCCATCATAGAGTACAATGCCCCATTTGGGATTACCTTACAAGACACCTGCAACAGCTCTAAAGACCACAGACGTACCTCACCAAGAAGATCACTGACCTCAAACAGATGCCCT
This sequence comes from Protopterus annectens, assembly GCF_019279795.1. Classification (NCBI taxonomy): domain Eukaryota; kingdom Metazoa; phylum Chordata; order Ceratodontiformes; family Protopteridae; genus Protopterus; species Protopterus annectens. The sequence continues at coordinate 640,771,912 of NC_056733.1, forward strand.
ATGTAGCTTGACTGAAGAAACTTCAGCTGTACTCAGTTGCATACCGCCTACTCAGAGGTGATCTCTGCCTAACATACTAGGCCATGTCCAACCCAGAATTGATGGACATGCTCCAACTAAAGAAAACCTTATCCCCTCGAGCCACATGCAATAAACAAGACCTGCTGGATGGATAGATTCCTGTCTCAGAGACTTCCCATGGTTTGGAACAAGATTCCAATCTACATTAGGCAGACCTCTTCGCTAACACTCTTCAACAGAAACCTTGATGAGTGTATGGGAAACACAAAGTTTACCCCGGGGATCACTTCAGTGGCTCTGCTGGACAGAGGCACAGGGAACTAATCTAAGGGGGCGGCGAAAGCCAACACATTCTGGCTAGGCTTATAAATGCCTTTGGGCAGATGGCCTAGTATCTACCTATGAACCTATGTGTGTGTGTGTGTGTGTGTGTGTGTGTGTGTGTGTGTGTGTGTGTGTGTGTGTATGTATATATATATATGTATATATATATATATATATATATATATATATATATATATATATATATATATATATATATATATTCTGTTGGTTTGGTTGACAGTGAGTTTGGTCAGCATATGTTTAATCAGTTGCATTTGGTCAACTATACAGATTGTCAACAGGTGTGCGAGATCGACAATCCCCGGGTAAACAAATATTCCCTTTCCCTGGGATTGTGCAATCTCTGAGTTAGTATATATAATTAGCAGGGGGTGTGAGGGGTCATCGTTTGTTTTTTTTTTTTGTTTTTTTTTTTTTTTTATGCATGCATACTAAGAAGTCAACATTTTCAGATAGAGTGGTTTACCTTCAAGATGCTGACATTCATGTTAGTCAACCAGCAGAAGGTAAATTGTGTGTGTGTGTGTGTGTGTGTGTGTGTGTGTGTGTGTGTGTGTGTGTGTGTATACACACAAACACATATGTAAGGATTCCATATAATTCAACATTCATAATACTGAAAGTCTGTATTTCTGGTAGAGGTGAACATGATTGTTTCTGACAGCATTACTTTGTGAGAGGTTGGTAACAGAGATTTTGTAATTCACTATTTTTGTACTTTGGTATTTCGAAGTACATCTATATATATATATATATATATATATAGAGAGAGAGAGAGAGAGAGAGAGTTCTGTTTTTCTTAAAGGCTTGCTTCCAAAACCCTAATCACCAGTGGCAGCTGGTGACTTCAAATTAAAGGAGGGCTACAGGAGACAGCTGAATGGGTGGGGCCAATGGGAAGGGTGTGGCCAACTAGAAAGGGGTGGAGCTATGTTCAAAATCACAACAACTGGAACTTTAATTAAATATGCTGCCCTGGGTGCCAAACAATCATTACGAGAGTCCAATCAAGACAAAATGAAGTGTAGAAGAAAAAAATATTTCAATGCATTGGCTACATGACAACTTACTTAATATCCAGATGGAAACAGGTTGTGAGGCATGAACAAATAAATTACTTTTTAAATACATTATTGGAATGCCAGTCAAAATCAAGTATAAAAAAACAAGCAGCACTCAACTCAAACCACTACTCCTTGCACTGCAGTTCTAATTATAATTTATATTCAGCTTTATAAAGTTACCAAGTAACATGCTGAAAGTAGCAATCTTTGTGATACCCCCACTTGTAAAAATGTTTCTTATCCAAAAATGACCCGCTGCCTGACACAACTATCTGCTTGTTTCATGGGGAAGACATTATCAAAGTAAAAAATGAACAGCAAACAAGAAACAAGTTCAAGATAAATTGCTTAAAGGATTCCTGCACAAGTTATGGACCACACATGCTAGATTGGCATTCTGTTTAGTTTGCGGGTAAAGCCTGCAAAGATGACTGCAAGTCTCCAACAAATGTAATGAGCTACTGAAAATACTGTAATCCTGTCCTTTTATTACAAATACTGTCATATGCATTTCAATACCCAAGGCTTATACATTATCTAGTTATGTAAATATTCTCTGCATGGCAACAACGAAAAGGCTTTCAATGCTGGCAATTCTTTAACAGTATGCTTATTAAAGCTTACTTGCATCTTACAATCTCCGACAAGCTTACCTGATGGCCATTAAATCATTGCTACTTAAACAGAGCAACAGGGTACTGTGACAGCATACATTTCCTGAATAATAAGAAGCATAAATCAACAGTATAAAAATATGACAGAAAACCAGAACATTCTACAAAATCAAGGACAGATGAAAAGCCATGGTCGTACTTGTGGTCTACCTTGGATAGAGGAATACTCTGCACACTTACACTGCGTAACTGCTCCTTGCCTTCCTTGAACACATCCAGAGCCACTACAATGGGGAGTGGGGTGCAAAAAGTATGTCACAATTTGAAATGTCTCTGGCTGACGGTGATGGCTCTGACACTCATATCTCTCAACTTCAGAGCAAGAAATCTGGACAAAGCCATACATAGAACTAGAAGTGGGACACAGGCCCAGAAATAAGGGCAATTATTAAATATTGCTCTTATTAACTTAGATAATAGAACAGTAGTAGGGCTTGCATTAGTACGAATTTTCTGAAGGGTATGAAATATGAAACTCAAATGTCTGCCTTTATTTTCTAACTTCAATCTTTAATGACTTGCCACTAATTTGCCAGAAAACCACAATTTTATGAAAAACAGACCAAAACTGTGATGCAAAAATATAAAGTTGCCACACAATACAGCTGGGAACCTGCCAAAAAAGGGACACCTTTTTAATATTAACACTGTTAACTTGAGCAGCTAACAAAATAACAGCATCTACATGCATTTCTGAAATAAAAGTAATCTATAACTCTGATCATTACAGTTATATATAATTGTAAACCCTCCACATTTTCTTCCAAAATTGCCATTTTGAGGAGGGATTATTAGGGGAAAGCAACATTTTGAGCCAAAATTGGGGACAATTGAGAGGTTTGGATATTCCTAATTCTACAAAGTGATTTGCACGTACCACTCAACCTCCTAATGCAGGAAATCTGGACAAGGCCAAATATATTGGGGGAACATACAAACACTTCTAAAAATTGCTCTTGCACAAACTTAAGACAGTTGATAGAATAACAGGTCTTGCATTAGCATGCATTTTTCTGAAGGTTATGACGTCTGAAACTCAATGTCTGTCATTTAGTGACTTCATTCCTAAATGATTTTCTAGAAAACCACAAATTTTATGAGGAACAAACCAAAAATAAGAAGCAACTATCTATTCATTCTGCAAAAATATGGACAACTGAGAGGTATAGTTCAACCCGGGCTGTCTAAGTTTGCTACCCTTCCCCCCCTCACAAAATCATGGTCGAATGGAGCCTCCCCCCTGCAGCCATTCCAATGTCCCATTCCTTGGTTATTTTGTCCCATTTACCATAAACACTGTAATGTGCATACTTGCTTTACTTCTCTGATGATTTAGATTTCATTTGAAAGTTTTATTTTGCATTTTACAGCACAAACCCTAATAGATCTCTGTTAAACAAAGCAATGCAGTCTCACAATGGAAAGAGACTTAGCATTAAAACTTCTCTGCCCTTGAAACTCACATGCATTGAAACAGCATTGAAACCCACATTCAAAGAAAATACATTTTGCCAGTGGCAGACAAAGATTAACTTTGGGCTGTTTTCAAAATCATAGGCCCCTTGAACACGAAACATACACATGCTCTTTGATACACCTTCCTGACTGTATTACATTATATTCCTTGTACACTACAGTACAGTTGTTATAGGGCATTTTAAATTTATTTTTTGAACATTTTCCAGTAAACAATGAAACAAAATGTATGCACCAATGGCAAAAAACTGCCCAATTCAGAACATTTCCATCATAAAAAGTATACTCAACCTTCTATAGTCCACCAGTATCAGTGAATATGCACAATCTCTGAAGTAGTAAAATCCACATTAAAGAAATCTGTAACTAATAAAGAGGTTGCTGCTAGCAAACAACTTTATATGTCAGTGTTTCATCTACAAATAAAGTGTCTGTTGCCCTTAAAGAATAAATTGCCTATGTTGCATGCATTACAAAAATGATAAGCTAGTAATACCGCAATAGGGAATGGATGGCAAACTGATAACAGGTTCATAGTTACTAGGTATCTTTGCCAAAAAGGACTGTAGCATCCACCCCCTTTACAACACAGTACAGTACCAGCAATGCATCTACCTACTGTGGAAGTAGAACCCACAGCCTTCTGCATCAAAAGTAGTACACTACCTGTTGTGCTATTAACAATGCAAGCAGACTTAGCATAAGCAGCACTAAACTTTTGTTCCCCTGCAGCTCTCAGCTCCTTGTAAAATCTACTCGACACTCAGCTATATCTCTGAACTCTACAGCACAAGAAATCTGGAAAAAGCCAAATTTATTGGGGGGGGGGGGGACAAAAGGCCAAAAACCAGGGACACATTTTAAACATTGCTTGTATAATTTTGGAAAGTTGCTAGAATAAAATGCTGTGTTACCACCATACATTTCACTGCCACGTCTTGAACCCAGGGGACCCTGTGCAAAACAGTCAGAGAAACATACCACTATGCCAAATCAGCTGAAACAGAGGAAGACAAACTTAAATGGCTACCATTTAGTGAATTCAGTTCTCACCATAGCTGTCAACCTCTTAGCAAAAAAAACACCTTAAAAAGCCAATAATGTGAGAATACAGCTGCCAAACATATTCAGTGAATTCAGTTCTCACCATAGCTCTCAACCTCTTAGCTAAAAAACATGTGGACAAAATCAGTAATGGGGGAATACAGCCCCCAAACATTAAGTGAATTCAGTTCTCACTATAGCTCTCAACCTTAGCACAAAATACCTGGACGAGGCCAATAATGGGGGAATAGAGTCCCAAAAATATGGGCAAATTTCAAATATCCATGTTATAAACTTAGACAATTGCTAGAATAAAAGGTTTTGTTTTACCATGTAGTTTCTGAAGAATATGAAGTCTGAAATTCAAATGCCTGTTATTTTTAAACATTTGTTAACCAGGAAACTAGTCTGACATGGAACAAAACAAAACCAATTTTCAGCAGAGCAGGGAGAAACACTCCAGACACATCTTTGTAAGGGATGAGAGGACATGCAGACTCCACACAGAAGGCACCCCAGCCAAGAATCAAACCATAGAACCTGTAGCTGTCAGGCAACAATGCTACCAGTGTACCACTGCACTACAAACCTTTGCAAGGAAAAATGAAGATACAGAAACTACAGATTTTATGAGGAACAGAACAAATATGAGGCAAAAATCTGCAATTGTTTGCAAATAGTGGTGGGTAGGGAATTCAGGTCCTTGTCACCTGCATCCAAGGAACAGGGTTCAAGCTTGAGTATCTCTACCCACCACAATATGTTAACAGGGGCATTACACACACACACTTAAAACTCAACTTACCTCTCTCCTGACTGAAGCAGCAAACCTCTAAACCCATGCTCAACTTCAACGCTTCCCTGCAAGAGCTAACTTACCTCTCTCCCGATTGGTCCTGCCTGCAGATCAAGCAGTCTGGAGCTCCTCTGTTCTGTGCAGTTGTCTACCGCACAGATTCCTGGGCATCTGCGGGGCAGAAAATACCTTTCCTGTATCTGGACTGCTGACTCAGGCAGTCAGAGTTCGCACAGATTCCTGGGCATCTGCGGGGCAGTCTGAGTGTAGTTCCGGTACTCATAAAAAATATATATATTTTATTCATATTATGTTTCACATTTATTATTTCTTTTGTTTCTAGGTGGGAGGGCTGCAGTCCTACAGTCCGATAGCATGAGCCACCCCTGCTAATCACTTTGTATTGATTTATAGCCATCTGCTTGTGTTATATATATCTAGTCTTAGCTGTATAGCTTTAAAATATCCCTTCAAAATATGGTAGTTCCAAATCATCCTGCTCAATAGGAAGAACAAGTTCTTCACACTTTACTTGTGCCCTTGCCCTCCCAACTCATTCGACTCTATCATTCACAAATTTTCTTCTGGCAAATAAAAGTATGCTGACCTGTGTACAAGACCAAAGAAGCTAAAAATGTTTTCATTGTCTGTATTTGACTGTCCATGTCCATGGTCACTAATTTTCAGTCTCTTACTTTTTTTAATAGTTTTCTACTTGGTCTCTTCCCACATATCCTTAGCTGTCCCAATAAAGTCATTTTTAATCCATATGCCTAAATACTTCTTTTCATGTCCCTATAAATATGGGTATTGTTGAACTAATTAATGTATAAGCACATACTTTACTGTTAAAGCCTTTGTTTCCCCTTCACTTTTTTATGCACTGAAAATACGTGAGACTGTCTTAAAATATCTTACAAAACTCTAATCCCAGATTCAGGATTTGTTACGTTGAAGGTAATATCATCTACAAACAAAGCTATTTTTTGACAAACACAAGTTTTATCGATTGTGTGTGTCTTATTTTTTCAGCTAAAGGTTCCATGTTAATAGCAAATAAGAGAAGGGAAAGGGGCCATCCCTGCCTGCTCCCTCTGTTCAAGTTCAGTTTATCAGAAAGGACTCCCTTCCATCATTGCTTTTACCTCTGATCCAGCATATATTCTCCCTATTAACTCTGTGTACTATTTGCGGATGCAAACATTAACATTGCTGTACTCATGAATTCCCAACAAGCCCTATCAAATATTTCCTCTGCTTCCAAATTAATCAACAATAACACTTTTTATATATTCTGATACATTCAGAATCATCATTCTATTAATATTGTCAAATGCTAACTTCCACAAAACCACACTGATCCATATCCATCAACTTCAGTAACGGTTTTGCCATTTTCTTAGCTAATATAGGTGTAAATACTTTGTAACTGTGGTTTAGCATTAACATTGGTCAATATGAGGCAGGGTCTGAAGGATCTTGCCCTCTTTTGGAAATACTAACCCTACTGTCTTCTTCCACAAATCGGATATCCCAATTTCAAAACATTATTAAACATGATACCCAAATCTTCAGAATCCTCCTTCCTCCTAGTTTCCAAATTTATGTGGGAATTCCACCCATTCCTGTCAAATTCTCTGTTGATTGGTTATACATCACATTTTATTTGTCCTTTATCTATTGGGACTGTTAATTGCTGAGCTTTCACTTCAAGCTTTGTAATGTCTAATATTTGCAAAACAATCTTTTAAATGTGTCTCTTCCTGATTTCCCTACTCTGCTGCTCTGTATACATTTTCATGAAACATTTCTGTGTGCCAGGATTATTGTCAAAAAACAGCTGTTAATTTTCCCAAAGTTTCCTTATTTTAGTCTTAACATTCTGCAATTGTGTTTTTTTTCTTCATTTGTAAGCTTCCACCTTCTCTGCAACATTTCTATATTTCTTACACTATACTTTTAAAAATTATCTTTGTTTTATCCCAAGCCCTAGCCAGTCCTTCTGGAACAATTTCTATATGGCCTAATAAGTCTTGAGTTATATTTATTACCATTCCTTACATTCTGCTCCTTTGAATAAATATGTGGGGAAATGCCAGTGCTTTTTTTTTTTTAATTTTAGTTTCATATATCTTTATCTTGAGTCTTATAACATCATGATTGGATATAGTTATTGGCTGACTCTCAATATGTTCAACCAAATACACATGGCCCTGTGATGTACAGTTTCTGTCCAAACTGGCACAGTTATTGTACCATGGATTAATTGCCAAATGTTCTGCTGCTCCTGAAATAACACATTCTATATCAAATACTTTCATATACTTTTTTTTAAAATCTATCCCGTCCAGTTAGTTTTCCCTTCTAGGGCTCCATGACACATCTTCCATGCTCCAAACTAAACTCCAGTCATCACCAGGAAATAAAATTCCCCACTGGAAGCTGATTATTTCTCCCATAATCCTTTTAAGCTCAGTAACTGCAGTTTTTTGTTGTTGTTGGGGGGGGGGGGGATATAGATGTCATACAAGATAACTCTCTTTCCTTGTTTGCATCCTGTCACTGCCATAAAATTTCCATTATTGTCCCTCCATCCACCGCAATTGTATTGCCTCTTCCCAACAAAATAATAACACCCCTTTTCATTTGTCTCTGACATTATGCCAAATATCTGCACTGAGCTCATCTTTCTATCAAACACATATGTTCATTTACATCCAAATGCATCTCCTGCAACATGACAATTTGTAGTGTAAATTTTTTAATATAATTTCAATAATCTTTGCTTTTTTTTCTATGCCTGTAAATCCATTTATACTTCATGTTAATACTGACAAAGCAACCATTATTTTTGTTTTAAACATGTAATCACTGATGCATGTCAGGTCTGATGTGTGTGTGTGTGTGTGTGTGTGTGTGTATATATATATGTGTATATATATATATATATATATATATATATATATAACATATGTAATTAATGTGTGTATATGTTAGAAATACAGTGATCCAAATTGATTCCACTAAACATTGATGAAACTAACGTTGACATGTTAACTTCAACAAGCTTCTGAGCATGCTCTGAGGATTAACCTTGAACAATGCAAAGTAAAAAGCATCTATTAAGTCCGTGATTACACATTCCTGGGAAAAGGACACATTCCCCAACTCCGGGAACTGTTGATCTTGCACAGCTGACAACCAGTTTGTCAACAAAACAGAGGTTAACTAAGACTCAAATAGACAAGTGTGTGGCAGTGTAAGTACGCAATAAGCCACTATATCTATCTATATATTTTATAACACTTGAGTACCATAACATTTACTTTGCTGCATTTGCAGACATTTGTTTGAGATCATGTCACATTTTTCCAAACAACTCATTTCACTATAACATTCTTCAAATCCCTTTAACAAACAAAATAAGAAAAATAACTATATACCGTTTAAAAAAAACAGCCCCAGAAACATGAATGTCTCCATGAAGACAGCCTGCACTGGGATCCACCCTAAAAAAATAAGGGTATTCAAGCTGTGATGCACCATGCTTGGGCTAGCACACAAACATATCACTATTTCTTAAAATGTAATGTGTTTTCCCCTCCCAAGTGTATATTCAACTTAGCTCTTTGAAAAATAAAAATCACAGACTAGCCTTGAAAAAGAAAAATAGTCCTGGGACGTTGTACTCTGTATATTCCAAAGCTGCTGGGAGACAACTGATTGATTTAATGACATTTTCCCTGTATTCATGTTTACCTTTCCAGTTCACTCAAAACATGCCATTATTGACATTCAGTATCCCTTTAATAAATTCACTGAAGGTCACTGAGTGCAAGCTCTCAACATCTCTTAATGTCTTTTGTATATCAAGTGCATTAGTTCAAATCCCGTCAATTACTGTTCAAACAAGCCAGACACCTGCAGTCTGCCAAGATATCTGGTTATGGAAAGACAGTACAGTTTACTTTCAGTATTTGACAAAAGCATGTTTATTTTATGGAACTGAAATAAAACATCACCCTTGACTAATATGTATTCCCTTGGTGTGCTCATGTAACATACAATGTGCATATGAACATTATTTGATTATACCCTTCTAATTACATTTTTGCCTGTGTCATACTGCAGTATGACAATGTAAGAAAGTAATAATCCGCTTTTTTAAAACTCATTTATGGTTAATTTGTCTACCTCTCGAGAAAACAGTTACTTACCCATACATAAAAATGCATCACTCTTGCCTCCCCCTCTACAGTTACAAACACACTTTATACTACTGTTGTGCATGTCATAACAATGTTAAAATATTCAACACAAAATATGTAAGTGAAAATCTATTTTACTTACATTTGTTTCTAGAGAAGTTTATTTTAAACTATTTACGCTATCTTTATAATTAGTCCTCTGTGTAGTCCTCACCCTCTAACCATATCAGCATCTGGTTCAAATTTCAGCTTCCTATGAATGGCAAAAACCAAGACTCCCATTCTTCAGTCTTTCCCATCAGTTCAAGTAATTCAAAATGGGACTAATATTTTCTATTTCTGACACTGATCCATAAATTCATTTAACTAATACTCTTCCCATTCCTCAACTTTCTGCTGTACTTACATCTGGTTCAAACATAAGCTACTCCCAAGTCTTTTGATCCTCTCATGGTCTTTTCTTTGTTGCTCAAGCATTTTCTTTTGACACAAGGAAAATGGTTCTACTGATGCAGTCTTTCTTGGACCCCTTTTTTTCTTTTGTACGGTCCAGAAACAGTCCTGCTCACTTTGCTGAATGCAGATCTGCTGGCTGAACTTTTTTTATCTCCTTCAAAGTCAGATCTGCCTTCATATACATTTTTGACCCATCTAGAAAAAAGTATTCTCAAGAGTGCTGGGAATAGCAGTTTGAATTTCACCCCAGCCTGACAAAAGCACTTGATGACTGAAACAAACCTACTCCTATTTTATCTAGTATAACGTGAGTAGTCATTCTCCACAGTACTTTTCCCTTTTACCATAGTTTTGTAAGAAGCATCTCCTTCTGCTGGTATTACTGCATTTTAATATGGGTCTCTGCTTCTTACTGGAAGTTAAAATAGGAGCATATATGCATTCTACCCTCTCATTTAACAAATCCTTCTGTGGAGCACCAGTCCAATTACTTAACTGTGCCTTCATAAAGTTAATACAATCCACTCTCACCTGCTTATGTTGTACTACAGAAAATCTCAAGCTTTCATGCTCTGGCCTCTAGGTCTACAATTTTCTGAAAGATTTCTTCATGTAATGCCTGTCTCTGTCACTATTTCTGACTTCTTCAGACTTAGCAGTTCATCAAATTCTCTTTTTAATAGTACTTCTACTTTTTCTAATAATTTTTTATTTGTTCTTACAGTCATTCATAGTTACGCTTATTTAAACACTTCTGATTTCATGTGATCTACTTTTTTCTCCTAGTTTACTGGTAGCCGTCTTTTGCATTGATGCTGCACAAAAGGGCTGCTTAGTGCTGGATCAGCCTTATGTTTTTTCTCATCTAGAACGTTTTCTTCTTCTTTTTTTTTGTAGTTGACGTTTTCATTTTTTTCCAGATTTCTACCTTTGCTGATGTATTTGCTAGACAATAGCTGAAGTTCTCCCAGATTTTAACTTTTACTGGCATTTTAAAACTTTATCAATTTTCTCACTGGGAGAGTGCTAGTTAGTATACGTCTCAGCCAGCCACCATCTTTGAGACAAAGCACAACGTTTTTAAATATACTTCTCTACTGCAGCCAGAAAATGAGTCAGAAAATGTGGAACAGCCACACTAAAAATATATACAAAGTCCCATACTGAAAAACTAATGTGTTATTTCGCACAACATAGCCAGGCTCAGCATGTTGGGTAATAAAATGACTGAAAACTGACAAAATGTACAGGCCATACCTGTTGTTTAATGAAGAAGACTTCTGTGAACACAGCACAGTAGGTCAACAACTCTTACTTCTCCCTCAATACAGTAACAAAATAAATCTTCCAGTAATGGTAGTTAAAATAAAACCTGACCACTTCTTGTGAATAAATATAAAATCTGACGTCTTTTTTTTGTCTAGTCCTCTACTAATGGGGTCTCAGATCCAACTTTGTCCACTTCTAAAGACTTAGATCTGTAGCTTGAGCTCCTGCCCTTACCCATAATTCTCCTCTTTAACAACATTACTCCAGAATTTGTTTGCCGTTTCTGAAAATGGATGTGGTCTCACTAGCTCAGGTGTTTTTTTTTATATAAGATTAGATAAGTTACATTTATATTTGCTCTTTTTTATAAACGTATAGCTTATTTTTTTGTTCTTACATCTTTTCTGTTTCTTCCTTCCCTTTGGTTATTTGTGGTAGGCCTCTACTCTCAATCTTCCCTCCTTTTGCTACCTGTGTTCAGGTACTCTAGGTATTACCATTATTGTAACAGCTTGCCTTCCTCTACCATTGTTGGTAATCTTTCCTTTTCACTTAATCTTTTTTCTAACGGTTTTAGATAAAGTTAGACAAGCCAACCAGCTTTAAAAAATGCATCTCCTGTTGGCTCAAAATACCAAACTCCAATGCCTGCCAGGAATGTGTATATTATTTGGGTTATTCCCATTTGGACATGGATTGTGAAATATGTGCAGGCTTCAACTATCCTGCTCTGGCTGAATGCTACAACAAATTGGCTTTGAAGGGTATTCTGCCTTCTACTTCTTCAAGCTGTTCTACATCTGCTTTTGTTTCTGCTGGAGCTCCCCCTTCCAAAAAGGCTCCAGAGAAGGCCAAAAGGGATTCTTTGAGTAAGAGTAAGGAGGAAAGGAGACGATCCCCTGATCATTCCTCTTTTGCTGTTCCAGATTCTTCTCCACCTGAAAAAAATTCAAAATCATTGGATCTGTCAGGTCCATCAAATCTATAAACAAATCACTAGCTAACAGTCCTTCTTACTTCATCCTAGAGCAGATGCCTTCCTGTATCCACTCTCTTTTTCTCCAGTAGACAACAAGAAGTTGTTCCAGGCCACCCTCCACCTCCTCATCTGTTGGGTCATCTAAGAGCCTAACCAAAGTGGATGTCAACAGGATGATGAGGAAGTTTCTTCAAGCACAGATTCAGTTGGGAGTTATAACATTTCAGTCTCCCATCGGACCCATGAGCCTGCCATAGGCCCCTACCCAGTTGTTGACTCCTACAATCTAACATGGTTTCAGAGCCATGGTTCCCAAGAATCCCAACTCTATATATGTTACATCCAAAGGCTTGGCCTTCCTAGATTCCAACTACATTTCTGATGCAATCAGCTCTGACTTTGTCAGAGGAATCTCAGAGCTGAAAGAGTTGGTGCTAAATCCGGGGGGGGGGGGGGTTCAGGTCAACTCAGATGTCCTTGGAGTCCTCTGTTCCTCTTGGAGCCTCAGCACTGGACAGCTCAGCTCAGACATCTACAACATGTCAGACCCATGATGATGATGCTTTGAACTGTCCTGGGTAGCTGTCTTTGACTCCTGCCAGGGTGATTCTTGCATCTCCTATGTCTTTGGCTTTCAAGGTAGCAGAAAGAGAGTTTTCTCCACCTCTGAAAATAAGACATACCCCCCCCCCCTTGGATCCACCAACTTCTCAACTGTCTGCTGTAGTCTCAGAGCCTGTACATACATCCTGTCACATTGGGGCAGCCGGCCTGCTTGAGTCTTGAGACGATCCTCATTTAGGACACTCCTCATGCTCCCGAGTCCTCTCCAGAACATCCCACTGGAGAACTGCCTGGGACGTGTATGTGAAAGCCGAGGCACCTAGATTGCCTACAGAAATCCCTCAAGGAGGACACTGACAGCAATTAAGGGGAAAGGTCACCCAGACCACCCCTTGAGGATATCTCATTCAGTGAAATACTGGAGCTTTTGAGACAGAAAGGTGATTGGTCTTCTGATCCCCCTTCCCAAGAGGAGTCAGTGTTTCTTGAGGTTTTCTGAGCTGGCTCAGCCATGTCCTAGGTATAGAAGGATCTGGATGTAACTGAGCCAATCCCCAAATGACCAGGTGGATATTTAGTTGCACCAAAGATCGGGCCTATTGGAGCAAGGGTCCACCAGTCAATGCTATGGTTGTAACAGTGGTCACCAAGAAAGAACTTGCAGAGCAAAGTTCTTCTGTCAATCCCCCATCATATAGTAGAGGGAGTTGGACAGATTTGGGAAGTGCGTGTATGCATCAATGATCTTTGCCCTTAGGTTATTGAATTATATGGCACATGTAGCAAGGTTTCAGAGGGACTTTATCAAGGAGTTTTCCAGTGCCTTCTCTTGGTCCATGTCTGTGGAGGGCAAGAAGACTGTTTCTACACAACTGGCCACCCTACAGTCTCTATCAGATTCCTCTGTGAGGCTCATTTCACATGCTTCAGGAGCTGCAGGTTCATGAATAACTGTGAGGCAGCACATCTTGATGCACATTTGTGACTTTGCAGAGCCTTTCAAGTCATCCTTCATCAATGTTACCTTTGATGGATCTACTTTGTTCGGTCCCAAGGGTAAAACCCTGTCTAGGAGTGAACAAGATGAATAGACCTTATCTGCCATAGGAATCCATTTTTCTACACCTCAAAGAACCTTTTCCAGGAATCAGAGAGATGGCAGGAAAATGTGGTTCCAGAAGTCGCAAGGATCTTCCCAGAAATTCTATGGGGACAAATCCCCCCCATGGTAGAGGGGGGAGGGACTCTAATAATAAATGGCATCCATTTGGCAGAGGAATCCTGCAAATCAGGGTTTCAGAGCTCCTTTTTCTGAGAAATCCTATCACTGCCCCTGAAGGGTTGATTGACTGCTGCACTTTGGAGCCAGTCGGGGTTCACTTATCTCTGCATCTGCAAACCTGGACAGCCATCAACATAGGCAGTTGGGTACATAGGATTATCTCCAGAGGATACTACATACCCTTTCCCTACAGCCCCCCAATCATTCTACAAAACTCCCAGACATCTCACTGAGTCAGAGGAAAGCAGCAATCATAGAAATTCAAAAACTGCTGGAAAAGGCAGTCATCCAAATGGTCCCCCCCCCCCCCCCGGCCAGATCAACAAGGATTCGGAACTTATTCAAGGCTCTTTTAAGTGCCATCCTGGATCTCAGTAAATTAAACCAATATGTACCAAATGGTCATGGTACAGTCCTTTTTGCCACTTCTGCATAAGGATGATTGGATGTTCTCGACAGTATGCATCCTGGAGATCTATCACATAAAAACAGAGCCAGTCCAGGAGAATCCTTTACTTATATCTGTGAGTCAATCATTATCAATTCAGAGCTTGGCCCCTTGGTCTCACCACAGGCCCCAGGGTGTTAACAAAGTGCATGGCAGTGGTCGCAGCTCACTTGAAACTGCTAAGATTCCAGTTGTTTCCATATCTCAATGACTACCTCCTCTATCCTCCCACAAGCATCTTCTAATTCAGTCCAGGGTCTACCTGCTCCAGCTACATCTCCAACTGGGCATTATAGTGAACTATGCCAAATCTCAACCCCCCCCCCTCCAAGGTCTGGAGTTCATTGGTGCTGTTCTGAACACAGTTACACAAATGACAAGTCTCCCTCGATAAAGGATAAACACCTTATGGGACCAAACAACGCAGTTACTATCTCATCCTTCCCCACCAGCCAGGTTGACTTTACAACTTCTAGGATCCATGGCAGCTTCCATAACACTTAATACCAACAGTGAGATATCATAAAAGAGTACTTCAGTTTACACTGGCACTGCAAACGGTCTATCAGATGTCATCCTCTCACTGCTCCAATAGGTATTATGGGAATTTTTAAAGAGCATGTTTCTTGGTGGATCACCATAAGATAAATTTCTCAGGGATGCTCTTTTATCCTTCCACCGCTAATAGCCACAGTGACCACGAACAACTCCCAACTTGAGTGTGGGGGGGGGGGCATTTCTTGAAAAGGACAGTTCAAGGCACTTTATCCACTCAGGCTGCCAATCTTCATATCAATATCTTGGAAGTGAGAACAGTTCTATTAGTGTTACAGGCCATTCCAAGATGTTCCTCCTCCAGGGATGACTGCTATATAGACAGACAATATGTCAATTGTCTGTTACATCAACAAACAAAGGGGGAACTATCCTATCCTCCATGTTGAGAAGAGATGAGAGTTTGGCAGTGGGCAATCTCTTCCAGCCATTTTCTCCTAGCAACACACATTCTGGGGAAATCCTATGTTCTATCAGAAAAATTGAGCAGGTCTATATTACTACCTCATAAGTGGTAAAAATGATTTTTCATCAATGGAGTCAACTATGCTGCAATCTCTTTTTCTCCCCACTCAGATCTAAGTGCAGCAGGTACTTCACCCTGATACCCCCAGAAGGAGAGTCACCGTGAGACTCTCATTTCTACAACTATCCCTGGGACTCCTATATGCTTTTCTTCCCGTTACAGTGATCCCAAAATTCCTTCAGATAGTGTCATACTGGAAATGCAAAGTAACCCTCATTACTCCTTTCTGGCTTTGGCAACTGTGGGTGCCCTTTATGTGGCCTCATCTCCTATACATGCCTCGGATGTTAGATCTGATCCAGGATCTTTTCTCTCACCCAGCAGGAATGAATCACAGACATTCAAACCCTCAAACTGACTGCATGGTTTCTCCACTTTCAATGATGTGAGAAACTCCAGGTTTTCATCCACAGCTAAGACACATCCGTATATCTTTTCAGGAAGATCCTAGAAGAAAGGTGTATAAGAGTAAATGGAAAAGATTCTCCATTTGGAAGGCATAGAGAAAAATAGATCCCTTATCAACACCTATTTAAGCTATTCTGGACTTCATTGCTTCCATTTTTAACAATGGTACCAATTATTCAGCTGTAAATATTCAACTAGCAGCTATCTCAAGTTTTCATATAGGACACAACCAGTCTTCTTTGGCTTCATCTAGATTATGTAAAGCCCTTATTAAAGGTACCATCTTACTTTGACCTTCCATTAATGATCCTACTCTAGCATGGGATCTGAATATTTTCCTACAAGCCTTGACTCAACCTCCTTTCAAACCTGCAGTTAAGGTAGATATAAAGTTTTATCATGGAAAAGCATTCTCCTGGTTGCAATCACTTCAGAGTATCAGAACTCCAGATCCTTTCATCCAAACCAACCATCCATCCATAATCCCGTTTTTCCATTTTTGCACATGGGATTGGGGTGTCACTTTAACAGTAACAATGTAGAGCCAAGGTTTACACCACCGGGTGGCTAGTCCTGCCATGGTAGTTCTTCCACACCATACACTTGCATGCACACTCACATCTATGGCCAATTTAGACTGTCCATTCCACCTACTGTATGTCTTTCATCAAAATCACCATATCTAATTTTTCACAAGGACAGGGTCTCTCCCCACACAAATCCTTAATTTGTGCCTAAGGTGGCCTCAGAAACAGTTATGGACCAGGCCTCAGAAACAGTTATGGACCAATCAGTCAACCTATCATTTTTTTCCAAATATTTCCAATAAAGCAGAAAAAATGTTTCTTCTAGCTATGCATAGGCAGCTTTGATTCTATATCCACAGAACAAAAGATTTCAGAAAATTACACAAAATATATATATATATACATATACATATATATTTTTTTTAACTTTCCAAAGCCAAGATAGGGAAACCTGTCTCAAAGGCCATATGGCTCAGTATTTGGGCTCATTTCACAAGGTTGCTGGCCAAATCTTCTGCCATTTGGTCTAGGGTTTTCTATAGATGACATTTGTGGAGCTGCTACTTGGTCTAAGTCATAGACTTTTGCTGCTCATGGCAAATTGGACATATTCTGTAGGAAGAGAGCAGCATTTGGCCCCACTGTAGTCTGGAATATCCTTTCTTGAGGACCATCCTGGCTTTCCTCTAGCTAAGGATCCTTCTTATCAGTTGAGGAATGGATGAAAAAGTTAACATCAGATATAAAAGTTACTGTATGTACTCAACATAACTATGCTTCTGTGTGGTCTCTTTTCATCCTTCCTCAACTTCTCCCCCTCCATTTCCCTTCCTATTTCACAATTATTTCCTGTTTTTCAAGGCTCCTAGTTTGGCCTTAGGGCTATATCTTGCTTGACTGATTGATAAGCTCTAGCTACTCTATTCTTGTTCCTCATATCTATATAATCTATCCTTAACATATTATTATGTGATCTTTCTCTGTCATACCCATTGTTAGACACTCTGTAGAGTGAAGGGAGGGCAAACTCAATCTGAAGTAATGTTGTTACAGAGGAGGATTATGGGTAAGGAGAAGAGCTCAAGCTACATATCCAAGTCTTTTAGAAGTGGCCAAAATTGGATCTGAGACACCATCAATTGAGGAAGAACAAAAACAGACAACACAGATGCATACTGATAG
Source organism: Protopterus annectens (assembly GCF_019279795.1). NCBI lineage: Eukaryota > Metazoa > Chordata > Ceratodontiformes > Protopteridae > Protopterus > Protopterus annectens. Next base: position 640,789,736 of record NC_056733.1, read on the forward strand.
TGAGCACATAACTTTTATTTACCTATCCTCTGTAGTCAGATCCAGTGAAATAGAAATGTCTGTGAATGGCCCAAGACCAGGTATGCTGTGTAGTCCTCAGGCCATGCTGTAACTGGTATGTCTATAGTGCCACTTAAAACAGATACCGGTATGTGCAGTATATGCTCTACAAACCAAGTATTCTTGAATAGTATAAGTGTGTGCACATATATGACAACTCTGTACTGCATATCCCCTGCAGATTCTATAGTCTGCATCTCCAGTGTACCATTATCACGCCATTGCATATTCACCATCTCAAGAACCACCATCACCAAAGGCAACATACAGTCTCGTTAAAGCCATTCAAAACCCAAACCTGATTACAGCATTAAGTAAACAAATGTACTCACAGCGCTGAGTTACCAGACAGGGAAAGTCATGATATGGAGGCATCAAGGCTGAGTGAGAGATTATTTGCATATAAAGACACACCAGGAAGTACAGGGCCATAGGTATCAGAAGCTGATGCAATGGATACAAACAATGTGTAGCAATAGGGGGGTACTGTCACAACCATAAGACAGCAGATCTCAGATGATCTGGTGTTACATGATGGAACACGCCAAGGTGGAATAATGCAGTAGGATGAGAAAATGGAGAGTCAGTGCAGAGGTGATATAATTAATAACAGGGTTAAGTCAGATGCATTCCACTGATGTCGGTATGCTCATACACACACTCAGAGAACAAAGGAGACAGGAAGTTGCAATACCCAATTTCATTCTAGTGAAACCTATATTGTTCAGTGGTGTGGGGGCTTGCAGATTCTGGACAGTCAATTGCAGGGCAGTAGAGCAAATAATGTGGACGGAAGATAGAACTTGCAATTTTTTCCATCATCATGGTCTCCAAGTCATTGCCCACATCTTTGTCCAATTATGGAGGTCAAATGATCCTGTTTTGGGGCAAACGGACTTTTGGTGGTTATTGGACACATTATGTGTGTAGTTTCAGTTTCTCAATGGTAGAGGCAGTGTTGAGAAGCAAAGTATTGCTTGCATTGGGTATGGGCAAGTGTTTTTTTTTTTTTTTCAGTTTGATTATGTATCTAGTTTAAGCCTCAGGGGGTGCATGAGGCTATATCTTGGGTTCATACTAGACATGCAGATAGGTTCTAATCTTAGCCAGTTATGCCTGGGTGATAGCTATGACACAAATGAGAAGGAACTGTAATAGAAGGATGAATATTACTGTGTTAGAGTAGTGTCAGTATACACTACAGTTGTATAGCCTGATAAAACTAACTCAGTTGACTTCCAGTCAAGATGGGGGCTAGTTAAGAGACGTGTGTGTGTGTGTGTGTCTCCCCTTGATTCAGTTTTAAATTTAATTCCATTCTTTTACTGACTTTCTGGGATTCTGCTCTTTTTTTTCCACATTGGAGATTGTCTGATTTTGATTAGCACCTGGGAAGAGAAACTGATTGCAGAACAAAAATAAATCTCCTATATTGGAACTACCTCAGAGTTCTGCCTGTCTATTACAAGCACCAGACTACCCAGGCTGCAAAGCACATTCCCTGAAAATGTGTTCCCAGTTTCCTCTCTCATTCTCTGTACATCTCCAACATCTGCTCACTACTTAAGAGAAACTCCTCTAAGGCCTATTAGGAGTATAAAAATATCAGTGTAAACATTTCCATGCACATATTTTAAGATGATCTGGGTTTTGTAGCATACCAGATAGGGCCTCAATGACTCAATCTTCATCCGCTTCCTCCAACATAAGGCAGGACTAGATAATGTTAGAAATGCATAAAATCAATGCAGTTCTTACTCAATATATGGAAAAGTCAGATAAAAGACTGACAAAATACTTTTTCACAACATTAGGACCATATGGTATTTGCTAATTCTTCCCTTATGTCATCAGGTCATCAGTTGGCTGCAGTGGAAGTTTACCAACAATTTCTGGAGTTGAGTTTAGTGGATATGGAAGATAGAGTAAGGAGAAAAAACATTCATTTTTTCTGTTATACCAAAAAATGGATGAGAACTGAGATTGTGTTGCTTATTTCATAGCTAAACTGTGAGAATGTAGTGGTATCCCTGCTACTCTTATCACAGCAGAAAGAGCAGACAAGATTTCTCTCCCCCAATCATTGAGAAAGTACATTCCTCATCCACTTCTGACAAAATGGTAAACTTGTCACTACTCTAATTGCAGTTTACTGAATTACTTAACTGTAAACTGCTTTTTCATACCGAGAGTTGTATTTTCTGTTTGTGAGTGCTCGCTGTGCTTTTTTATGAGGTTTCTGTGTTCTAGTTCGGTATCATATAACTGATTAGTTTGCAGTTAAATGCATTCTCTAGTCTCCTTGTTCCTTTACCTGTATAAAACTTTCATTTAATGGCTACAGCTAGTACCTGTAATAGTTCCCCACCCACTCTCCCTATTGGTGTCTTATACTTATACTTGGTGGCTTTGCAGTTGCCCGCCCATACTGTAAATTTGATCTGGAACACTCCTCCCAGTCTAGTGTCATTAGCTCATTCTACCCAATACAGAGAGAACATTTGAGAAGGCCAACCCACTTAGGTTCTTAACCTTGAATTATCTTCTTTCCTGCTTTCTCCTTTTCCACTTTACTAAAAGAAAAAAAATTCTAAGGTTGTTTCCTGCATTTCCTGTAACTAGTCTAGTCCAGATATAGACTTGCTGTATCCAGGACTGTTTGTAAGCTCCTGAGCGGTACCAAAGCTGCTCTTCAATTTGTCCTTTAGATCTACTAGTTCTCTCCTCTCCTGCATTATACTAGCTTATTAGTCTAGCAATTTACCAGAATTCTTATAGCAATTATTGTAGCACACAAAAGTGCTACCAGCACTAAACGTTCTACAAGGAAACAGATCCAGTACTTATCAATGCCCACCCCTCTAGGCATATCTAAAGGTCAGTTCCCTGTGCTTTCTCCTATTAACCTGGTGAACTTGGGCACCCTGAGGCAATGTAGCAACTGCCTCATGTACACCGACAACCCTCTCCTCTTACCTCCCAACACTCAGACTTGCAAGAGGTGCACTTATACATCCAAATTGGAAGCCACGCATTCTCCAGCCAAGACCGGAATAGCTATTCAAGAGGAGAAGGTCAACACTTGCACCACACCACACGGAACACATAGCCCCCCAGAACACACACCACCACTGCCTTCACATAAAAACACAAACCACACACCCACCTTCATGGAGGCTCTCAATAAAAATCTACTCAAGCAGCAGGGACCTCCATGGCAGAAATGCACTTGACCACCACAGCACAGCACTAATCACAAGACACATAACTCTCCTAAACAGTGTGCCACTCAACCAAAGCCCCTAAGGCAAAACAGCATGCCCAACACACTAGTCATAGGTGACTTGACAGTGAGGCACACTGATGTCCCACTCACTAGGCTGAATAAGGAAAAAGTAACAGTCAGCTGCCTGTCAGGTGCCAGGATCCATCACATAATGCATGCATTTAGGTCCCTTAACAACAGGTACAAATATGACTCTGTCACTGTACATGTGGGTGTGAATGATCCGAGATGTACCTCCCTGGACTACATGAAAAGAGACAAGGAGGAGCTCTCGGATTATGTAGCCCAGGCAGGTATGACCCTAGCCCTGAGCAGCAACCTACCATCACCCAGAATGATACCACAATACAAGCATAAAATCATTGATTTAAACAATTGGCTAAGTTTCTGGTGTCATTCTAAGGGGATCCAGCATCTGTCTGCCTGGGATGACATGACTGACAGATCTCGATGCTTTGCCAGAGATGGCCTGCATCTTTCACCCCTGGGCTTACGAATACTGGCCAAGGTTCTTGCCACCCCTATAGTGCCTTTTTAGGTGGTGTTCCAAAGACCAAATTACCACCGTAACAGCTACAAACAAATGCAATCTGAGGGTCATGCTGCTCAATGCTAGAAGTCTAAATCTTGAAATGCACTCACTCAAAGCACTCCTTAAAATGGAGAACATTTACATTTGTGCTGTAACAGAGACCTGGTTCAAGGCAGCAGAAAGCACCCCTGCACTACCGCTATAACTCATTCCACACCTTTTGGCCCCTGAACTTGGACCGAAGCTCCAAAGGTGGTGATGTTTCCATATTCATAAAGGATGCGCACACCTCCAGACTGGTAGCCCAAAATAATGCATCAGAGATATTTCAGGTGCAGCTAACACTGGGTAAGACAGTGATTCGGGTTGTAGCCTGCTATAGCCATGTCCCAAGACTCACACTCCACATTCCTAAGCACCCTGGAGAACAATAGGGTCCAACCTAACACTCTCTTACTAGGCGACTTCAACTACTCCTCCATTAACTGGGAAAACTACTCAATGTACCAATACACTTGCCCAACATTTCCTGGAGTTCATTAATTCCAATGCCATGGACCAGCTCCTACGCCCACTAGCGGTAGCAGCATCCTAACCTGATTACTAACATGGGTGACCACTGCTCTACACCAATAGTCAGCTCCTCCCTGGTTAGATCCGACCGCAAACTAATCACTTTGGAAATCCACAGCCCTCCCACCCCACCCCACCCCACCCTGCAAAGGTAACCACCATGAAAAACTTCTCCAAAGCTAACTTTGGGGTCCTAAAACCAGAGGTGGCTAACTTCACGGCACACATGCAAATGGAGAATAGTTTATGACCACTGAATCATACACCAATGCACTGTACGAACACATACACAAATGCATGGGATCTCGCTATACCCAATAGAACCAAGGCGCTCTCCTCCAAAAAAAGGAAGCCAATCTGGTAGTTCCCTGCCATAAACAAACTCTACAACAAAAGTAGGAAACTGATGTGGAATAAGGTGAAGTCCCGAGACTGGAAAAACTCCCTTATCAGCCTCAACAAAAGTTGAGATCCCTCATCAAATCCTCTAAAGCTAGCTATGGAAACAGAATTGCAGCAGATAGTAAAGACAACCCCAAGGATTCTATAGTTATGTAAAGAATCTCCACGGCAATACCCAGATTTGCTCTGAGCTACTGCACAATGGTACCTCCTATACCGAGCTAACAGATATTTCCATTATACTGTCCGACAGATTCAGCGCTAACTTTACCCCACCCCCCAAAGGATCAATCACAATACCAATAGATTGCCAGGCACTAAAACAGCACTGTCCAAGGCCAAGAATACAGCTTCTATGGGACCTGACAATATCCCTGGCTGTGTTCTGCATGAACTACAAAGTGAACTGACACCTTACCTGTGTACCCTGTTCAATCACAGCCTTACCTCAGGTTTTGTCCCTACTGAGTGGTGCACTGCTACAGTCATCCCTCTCCACAAAGGAGGAGCAACTACAGACCCTGGGAACTATCACCTCATTAGCCTGACGAGTCTGATATGCAAATCTATGGAACACATTGTCATGCACCTAATAAACAAGGCTATAGGGAATCTCTGGTCTATGATGTTTGCAGATGACATTGTGATCTGTAGAGAACAGGTGGAATAGACCCTGGAGAGATGGAGATATGCTCTAGAGAGAAGAGGAATGAAGGTCAGCAGGACTAAGACAGAATATATGTGTGTGAATGAGAGGGAGTATAGAGGAATGGTGAGGATGCAAGGAGTGGAGGTGGCAAAGGTGGATGAGTTTATATACTTGGGATCAATAGTTCAGAGTAATGGTGAGTGTGGAAGAGAGGTGAAGAAGAGAGTACAGGCAGGATAGAGTGGGTGGAGAAGAGTGTCAGGAGTGATTTGTGACAGACAAGTACCAGTAAGAGTGAAAGGGAAGGTCTACAAGAGGGTAGTGAGACCAGCTATGTTATATGGGTTGCAGACAGTGGCAATGACAAAGAGGCAGGAGTTAGAGCTGAATGTGGCAGAGTTAAAGATGTTAACATTTGCACTGGGTGTGACAAGGGTGGACAGGATTAGGAATAAGTATATTAGAGGGTCAGCCCAGGTTGGAAGGTTTGGAGACAAAGCCAGAGAGGCAAGATTATGTTGGTTTGGACATGTGCTGAGGAGGGATGCTGAGTATATCGGAAAAAAGATGCTAAGGATGAAGCTACCAGGTAACAGGAAAAGAGGAAGGCCTAAGATAAGGTTTATGGATGTGGTGAAAGAGGACATGCAGGTGGTTGGTGTGACAGAGCAAGATGCAGAGGACAGGAAGAAATGGAAACAGATAATCTGCGGTGTCGACCCCTAATGGGAATAGCCGAAAGAAGATGATGTTAGGGAATCTCCAAACTCTGGATCCCACACAGTTTGGTTTTGTGAAGGGTAGATCATGCCTGCTCAACTTGGTCGACTTCTTTGAGTCAGTCACCAGAGCTGTGTATGAAGGCAGGGTGGTTCATGCAGCCTACCTTGATCTGGCCAAAGCTTTTGATACCATTCCCCACTCAGGAATCATAGAAAAACTCACTAAGCTAGGCATCAATCCCTATATCACTAGGTGGGTTCAAACTGGCTCACAGATAAAACCCACAATGTGAAAGTAGCTGACTCCAAGTCAGACTGCTGACTAGTCACGAGTGGAGTCCCACAGGGTTCAGTCCTGGGTCCTCTCCTGTTTGGTATCTACTTCTCTGATGTCCAGGCCAACACAAAGGGACTCTGGCTGACAAAGTTTGCAGATGATTGCATGTTGGGAGCTATTATTAACTCCCCAAGTGATGTTAACATCCTGCACAATGGCCTCAGTGAAACCAACTGGTGTCACAACCATGGCCTTAAGCTCTGCCAAAAAATGTGTCATCACCCCCTTTGGGAAAAACCCAGTTCCCATGAATTACCACATTGATGGTAGTCCACTGAACACAGAAGCCATTATAAGAGATCTGGGAACACAGGTTGACAAAGTCCTTCTATGTGGCACATCTCATTACTAAGGGTTTTGTATCCAGGAAGAAAGAGGTCATTGTCTCCCTCTACTCTTCTCTCATTAAGCCAATCATGGAGTACAATGCCCCATTTGGCATGTACCTCACTAGACACCTGCAACAACTGGAGAGGCCACAAAAAAGTACCTCACAAAGAGAAAACTGGGCCTTAAACACTTGTCCTATATGGACAGACTCAGAAAACCCCAACTATTGTCTGTCTCATATCACCTACATAGAGGTGATCTCTGCTTGACTTACAAAGCCATGTCTGATCCAGCTGTGTTAGAAATGCTACATCTAAAGAAATCCTAATCCCTCCACACCACACGCTCCAGAGACCTCAACCTCATTACCACAATTAACAGAACATGCTGGAGGGACATGTTCATAGCCCAGAGACTGCCCCATCCTATGGAATAGACTTCCCATACATGTCAAGCAGAGCACCTTGCTGACCCTCTTCAAGATAAATCTTGATAAGTGGATGGGAAACATAAAATTCACCCCAGGGATAACTCCAGTGGCTCTACTCGACAGAGGCACTGGGAACTAAGGTCAGGTGGCACTATGCCAGGGAAATCCTATGGCTAGGCTTGTAAAGGCCCCAGGGCCATTAGCCCAGTACACACCTATGAACCTATTTCTTATAGCTTCATAGATTAGTACTAGGCTAACTGCCCTTATAGGCTGTTTTAAGCCTAGTTAATAACCCCCAGTGAGAATCAAACCTTGCACCTTTTGTCGGTAAGGTGCCCACCTTTACCATTATGCCAACCTCCCTCATTTAAATGATATAATACTTGTTACCCTTTGATCAGATAGTAAGGTTATAATGCTCAGAAATGATCCAAACTACTATGTTCCCTTTTTTCTGAAACGAGAAGGAAGTCTAGGGTCTTTCGTTCCACAATGAAGCACTGTAAGCAATGCCATTGGAAATTTAGTGTAAGCAATGCCATTGGAAATTTAGGGTGTACGCTGATCAGGCAAGACATGTATGTTATCTTCCTCTTCTGAGAAAGCTGATCTGAAGTTACAGTGAGTGACTCAGGCTTCTACTTTACAGGAATCCCAAAGCCATCAAACAGAAGAAACATCAGACCAGGGAACTTGGAAGACTCTGAGGACCTCTAAGTCTTGCTTTTCCTCTCTTCAAATGTAGAATACTAAAGAGACAGAAGGTGGCAGCAGATGCTACCAAAACAGCTTCTTCACTTAACTAAAGAACTGATTTTGTAAAGACTATACTGGAGTTTTGGAAAGTTATGTCTTTTTTTCTGTCACTTTGTTTATTGACTGATAAGCTTCAACTGGGAATTTTTTTTTCACTTTGTTCTATTAATTTTTTACATATAGTGAGAATGGGATAGTAAATGCATATTATACCCTGACTGCTAAAAGAGCTACACTGCCTTAAGATCCTCTTAGAAGTTTGGGCTATACTTAGTACGTGCATTCCCTTAAATGAGTTTTGATGCACTTTTCACTGCTAAATTGAGTGGTGACATTTTGGTGGTCTTAAAGGAGGCAACCATAGCAGCATGGTTTTGCATGCTCTTTATAATTATGTGTAATATTTCATTATTCTTTATCCATTCATTTAGATGGAAAGCTAATCTTGCAACTGTTTATCCTTTGAAGACTTTCTGGTAAAATGGAGGATTATGCACAAGATATACAATACATTATAGCTGTTCAGTCACTCAGTCTTCTAACTGGTTGCCTGTTATACTTGCTTAATGTTAATGGTTGAGAAAGGTTGCAGAAATCTTGTGTAACAAATATTTTGAAATTGTAACTTCAAAAGTAGTCACTCACATTTAAATATTTTAAGTGGCACTGTGTAAAAGTATAAATATTAACCTTCTGTTTAATAACAGAAGAGCCCATTTTGGGATGGTACATCGAAGTGGAATATATGTTCTTCCTTGGTACATACTTTATGGTTGCAGATTTCCTTCCTGGATCCTAATCTTAGTAGATGCAAGACCCACCCTCACCTTCTTGGAAGCATTTTGTGAATATTTTCAAAGCACATTTTTATTCCAGCAACTTTCTAAGTTTATATGAGCAATATCTAAAATTTGTCCTAAGTTTTGGGCCTTTGTCCACCCATTATTTTTAGCTTTTTAAACACCTTTATTGATTTACCACTCAAGCCATAGGCAAATAAACCATATTAACATGTTCCAGTTACAAATATTATAATCACTTCTGTTCTTTTGTATAATTATCATCAATCCAACATTACATAAATTGCTCAATTCCTGTAAGCCTCACTTCTCCACAAAAAAAAAAAAACATTATTCTGCATGTATTGTTCCCACAATTTAAATTTTTTCTATGTAACTTGCTTCTACCCCTTTCTAAAAATCCAACTTCCAGGTCTTTCATCTCTGTTACAATATTAAATACTTCAAATACATTTGGTTTAGACTTTGATTTCCATTTTCTAGTAATTGCTTTTCTGGCAGACGCCAGAATTAAACTTTACAAGCTATGTTATGATGTGTAGGCAATTCAAATCCAGTATCTTAGCTAAAATAAATTTCCTTAGTTACACCCATTTGCTCACCCAATATTTCTGACAGAGTACTCTGTATAGAATTTTTAAAGTCTGCAAACTCATTAAACTCCCAAAACATTTGTTCCCAGTTATCTCTTTTTTTCCCATCGCACTTCCAATATTTGCTATCTACCTGAGGAAAAATTCTTTGGAGTCTGCTTGGTGTATAAAAACCTCAATGCAAACACTTCCAAGCAAAAATCCTACATATTTGAGTTTCTTGAATATTTCAGAGCCACATATATGCCCTCCAATTGTTTCCTTACAAATTGCTCCAATCTCTCTTCCAAATCTTTCATAACCACTTTTGATTGATTCCTATAGATATTGTGCAATATTTTATATGCCCTACCAATTATCCCCTTTTTACCATTCTAGATTCAGCTACAAACGCTACCAAAATAGGTTTCTTACTTGAGATTCCACGTTTTCTGCTTGTCTGTACTCTGCTATTGATCCCTAGTAGCTTGCAGTCCAGATGTCTTCTTGGCCTCTTCCCATTCTACCTCTCCCTGTCTAGTTATTTTCTCCCAGTATCTTGGATCCTTTGCTAGTTTTCTCCAGTAAATCCCAGCTCCCTCTTGCCTATTCTCTGTATTCCTAATTGCAGTCATCCTTATCTGCAAAATCTCCTTTTACCATTCATGTGTTGGATTAGTTCTTGGAATACTTTGTGCTGCTTTATGAATATAATATTCTGTATGGTTATTGTTATTCTCCTTAAGGATCTGAATCTAAAATCCCACTATCCTTATTTCTTGAATTTCCCTCTTTTTCATCATTGTCCCTTTCCTCTTTGAATTATAGACTTCTGTTTGTGTTACATGAGCCCTAACCATGTAGCTCTCAAATATCCCTTCAAATCAGGCAATCTTAAACCACCTTGTTTTTTTGGAAGGACCAACGTATCCCACTTGACTCTTGCCCTTTTCCCCTCCCAGATAAGTTCCTTTAACTCCTTTTTTTTAAAACAAGAAACATCTTTATTAAATTATTGCTTATGAAATAGACAATTATACACTTTTATAAAATGAAAACAAACCATATTGACCATACTCCTAGCTGCAAACATATCAATTATAATCAACCCAATCATAGCTCATTCAAAATCTTGCCTTCTTTTAAACCTCATTCCTCACCTGTATATATTGTTCTCACAATTCCCATTTTTTTTCTTATGTAATTTGCTCTACCCCTCTCTAAAGATGCAAATTCCAGTTGTTTTATCTCTGTTACTATATTCACTACTTCTAATACAGTTGGTTTAGACTTTTGATTTCCATTTTCTAGTAATTGTTTCTTGGCAGCCACCATAACTGCACTCAGCAAGGCCTTACTATATCTAGGCAATTCCGGTTCTGTATCATAGCGCAGAAAAGTCATTTCCCTAGTAACACCAATTTTCTCACCCAGTGTCTAACAAAACAGTCTGCAGAGAATCCTTAGTCTGCCAACTCATTCCATTGCCAGAAAACATTTGCAATTACTTTTTTCTTCCCCATCCCAGTTCTAACATGTGCTGTCTCTGGAGTCTACTTGGGGTATAGAAATATCTATGTAAACATTTCCAAGCAAAAATCCATAATCTTCAGGATTTTGTTGCATATTTGGGAGACATACATCTATTCCCCCCATTACTTCTTTGTGAATTGCTTATCCAATCTCTCTTCCCAATCCTTTTTTTAACCTGCTCTGATTGATTCTTATAGCTATTGTGCAATATTTTATATGCTGTACTGATTATTCCTTTTTTAACAGCAGCTTCTTTTGTAGATTGTACTTAAAAATACCTACCAGTGCTGGTTAATCACTTCAGATCCACCATTTTCTCTTTGCCTGTACTCTATCAATCCTTGATCGGGAAGGCAATCTCAAATTTGCAGTCCAAATAAATTATTGGTATCTTCCCATTCTACTGCCTTTCCTTCTCTAATTATTTGCTCCCAATAACTTTGTTCCTTTGCCAGTTTTCTCCAATAAATTCCAGCCCCTCTTGCCTATTGTCTGTATCCCTAATTGCAGTCATCCCTATTGGCAGACTCTCCCTTCTCAATTTCTGTGTTGGCTTAGTTCTTAGAATACTTTGTTACTTTACGAATATGATCAATATAGGTTTGCATCCAAAATCCCAATGTCTCCTTGTTTCTTGAGCTTCCCACCATTTCATCATCATCTCTTTCTACTTTGAACTATAGATTTCTGCTTGTGCTATGTATAGGAGCATTAACTGTGTAGCTCTGAAATCCCCCTTGAAATCAGGTAATCACAATCCACCTGGTTCTTTTGGAAGAATCTTGTTATCCCACTTGACTCTTGCTATCTTCACCTCGAAGATAAAATCCCTCAGCTCTTTATAAATTGCTATCCACAACTTCTCCTATACTTGATTAAAAAATATGCCTGACCTGTGTATAAAACTAAAGGGACTAAAAACATTTTAACTGCTTGCATCTTATAACAGAGCTTCCAATTTCTCAGTTTTTATATTATCTTTTGTTTAGCTTCATCCTATGTATCCTTAGCTGCCATGCCAGAATCATTTTAATCCATACTGCTAAATATTTAATTTTATCATGTCTCCATAAATATGGATATTGCTGAACCAATTTGTGTGTGGGTACATAATTTACCATCATTTCCTTTATTTTAGCTTCATTAATTTTGTATCCCAAAAAAGATCTGAAACTGTCTCAAAATGTTCCACAACACTGTAATGTCCTTTTCTGTTTTTTTTTATCAGTTATAAGATAATATCATCTGCAAATAGAGCCAGCTTTAATTTACTACCATACCAATTATATCCTTGAATTTCTGAGTTCCTTATTTTCTTTGCCAATGGTTCTAAATATAATGCAAGAAATAAAGGGGAAAGAGAACACCCCTGGCCTGGTTCCTCTGTTGAAGCAGAAATTATCAGAGAGGAACCCACCCACTTTAATGTTTGCCTCAGATCCCCCATGTATCATCCTAATTAACCTTATAATTTTATCAAGGAATGCAAATGCTTGCATTGCCCTGCTCATAAATTCCCAGCTTACTCTGTAAAATTCTTTCTCTGCATCAAGACCCACAATGACAGTGGTATTTTCTTACATTCTGCTTCCCTCTGGATCATCAATGCTCTGTTAATGTTGTCAAATGTTTGCCTTCCTCCAGAAAAATACATTGGTCCATACGTATCAATTTTGGCACCACTTTTGCCATTCTTTTAGCCATTATAGACATAAACACTTTATAATCATGGTTTATTACTGAAATGGGCCTGTATAAAGCTGAATCTGATGGATCTCTACCCTCTTTAGGTATTAAAGCTCCTACCGCCTTCAAGGATGTTTCTACTTCTCCTCCCCTTAAAATGTTGTTAAGCAAAACCTTCCAGATCATTATCAGTTTTTTCCCTTCTAGCTTCCAAACTCCCACAGGAATACCATCTCTTCCTGGGAACTTTGCTGTAGATTGGGTATACATCACCATTTTTATCTCCTCTACTTCTATCCTGTTAGTCATTGACTGTCATCTACCTCTAACCTTGGCATATTTAATTCTTCCATAACCATTTGTACCTTTTCTTGATTTCCATATTTCTCTGCTATATACAGACTTTAATAGAATTTCTAAAATATTACTAATATCTCTGTAGCATCTCAGTTATCTTCACTGTTATAGGCTCCATAAGCTTAGCAACAGCCCTTTCTACTTCCTGTTGCCTGAATCATTATGCTAAAAAGTTTATGTGCTCTAGAGTTATCAAAAAAAAAGTTGCTTAACAGCAATCTTTCTAAACTCATGCATATTATCAAGGTAATCCCTTATTTTCAGTTTAGCATTCTACAGTTGCTCCTCTTCTTGTTCTGTGAGATTCCCCCTAGTCTGCAATACTTTAACATTTGTCAGCCCCTATTAATAATTTTTGTTACTTTTTAACCATATCTCCCTTTCTTTTATTTCCACCCTATTTTTTAAACTCCACTTTAATTTTATCCCACTCCCTAGCTATATTTTCAGAAGAAATTTCTATCTTTTCTAATAGCTCCTGAGTAAGTTCCACTACCCATTCCTTAAATTTCTCTCTTTTCAACAAATAGGTGGGAAAACACCAGTGTCTCATTTGTATTGCATTACCCTATGTTTTGATTTAGGTATTATTGGAGCATGACCTGAAATAGTTGAGTGTTTCTTAAGTCCTTCATTCAAAAGCACACATGTTCTTCTGAAATGTAAATTCAGTCTAGCCTAGCCCAGTTTTTGTATCTTGGGGAATAAAATGTAAATTCACTCCAAACTCCTAGTACTGAATTCACATCTTCCATGCCAAATATGTTCATAAATTTATTCAAGTGTACCTTCCTTCATTATACTTTCCCTTCCACCCCAGACTCATCTTCATTGCTGCAAATCAAATATATTCCTTGCTGAAAGCTGATTATTTCTCCCAGAAGTTTCCTAAGCTCCATTATAACAGTTTTATGTGGAATATAAATACATGCCAGTGTAATCCTCCCTTGTCAGTACCCCCTTAGTACTACAAATCTGCCATTACTATATCTTTATCTTAGTCTATCACTATTAGAGCTCCTCTTGCAATTAATATAAGTACTCCTTTTTTTCCTTTGTCCCAGGTATTCCACTGAATAACCATCCTGAAAAGCCTTCTTTATCAAATTCACATGTTGAATTCTTTCCAAGTGTGTCTCCTGCAACATAGGTATTTGCACTCTATATTTTTTTAATATACTTCCCTACTGTTTCTCTTTTGAATTCATCTTTGAGACCATTGGAATTTAAAGATATTAAGTTATTATTCCCACCTTTTATGTATAACACCTTTTTTGTTAAATGTCAAGTTCCAGCTTTTGTGTTGCATGCATACACTGTTTGCAGGTTGAACTTTTATACAGTTGTTTTTTGAAATAGCCATTTGAGCTTATGTCACATCTTTCAAAACTTATTTTATTGAAAGCCTCCAAAAAAAAAAAACATCCAATACCCCCTAAAATCTATTAAATTAATACTAGCCCAGATAGCTATGTATATCTTCAAACATTGAAATTTTACCCTCCTAATAGGAACACATTGACAAACTGACAGGACCATCTGCTTTCTCTTAAAACTTGTGATTTGATCAAGCTAAGGGCCTTAATCCATTCATTCTCCCATGCAAAAACGAGAAAAGCACATTAATTTTTCTTTTGTCATGCTCTTTTAACCAGACTTGTCTTCTTTTTTTCTGTTTTACATTGCAGTGCCCATACCTCTCAAAACTGAACAAGGAAAAAGAGAAAGGAAGGGAGAAAAAAAACAGGAGCACCTGTCCACAATACTATCCTTATTGCACTCAAAAACAACTAAGAAAACTTCACTTTATAGCATGCAAATAAAATCATGCACTATAAAAATACTATTAAGAAAAAGTTTTGTTCTACTTGCAGTTAACTTTCTTCCTCCTCTCCCCCACCCCCAGGTATTATTCAGGACATTAATGACATATACTTTAGAGTCCCCCACAAGTCCAAGAAAGTAAAAAAAAAGTCCAACATTTTCAGATTTTCTTGTTTTGTCATATTTTACAACTATAATTATTCATTTGTAATCCCAAATTTGTCAATTTCTAAATTACTGCTTTTATTCCTGTTCATCTCCATCTCAGCTTAATTTTCAATGTACTCTTGATTCTTCTAGTCAATCTCATGCTCCCTTCCTTCTCTCCAGCATTTTCCATTGAAACACTGGGAGAGGTTTCACTGGCACAGTCTCTCCGTGGTCTTTACTTCCAGAACAAGAAGCAGATTCTTTCTGTTTTACAGCTCATTTTTTGTTGGACAAACCCTTGTATTTCCTCCTTAGCATGTACTTTATCAAAAAATTATTTTGTCACTACAGGGAAGAATATTTTGAAGATAGCTGGGTGCAGCAGTTTGAATATCATGCCTGCTTTTCGACATTCTCTGAATAGCAGAATAAATTTACTCATCTTCTGCCTTCTCCACAAATACTCTGCTGTCTCCCACTTCTAGTACTTTGTCATTCTGCCATACTTTTGTTAGTATCAACTCCTTCTACTGGTAGGATTGCATCTTTACTATTAAAGGTCTAGGTTGCTTTCTCATAGCCAGGTTTGGAGCACACACACAATGTGCCCTTTCAGTTAACAACTCCTGCTGTGGAATACTAGTCCAGTTGCTTATTTCTGCTTTCATAAAATTAATGCAGTCTATTCCTTCCAGCTTCTCTGGTACAGTTGAAAATCTCAGACTTTCCCTGTGTATTCTGTCTGCTAATTCTATTTTTTTTAAACATCTCTTCTTGAGTAGTGTCATATTTAGCCAACCATTTCTTAATTTCGACCTCCTTTAAAATGTTGTTAATCAAAACCTTCCAAACCTTTATCATTTACTTTCCTCCTAGCCTCCAAACTTCCTCAGGAATACCATCTATTCCTAAATATTTTACTGCAGATTGATTATACGTTATCATATCTCCTCCTATCTTAACTGCTGAGCCTCATTTACCTCTAACCTTGGCATACTTAAGTTCTCCATAAATATTTGATTTCCACATTTCTCTGCTTTATACAAATTTTCATAACATTTCTGAAATATGTCTACTTTACAGGATCTCTAGTTAGTTTTCCTGTTATAAGCTCCGTAAGTTTGGCAACAACCCTCCATTAATTTTGCCTTTGTCCACATTTCTAGAGCTAAGAGGCTGATAGGTATGATCCAGACAAAAATTTGATTGCAAAGGAGCACAGTAATTTCATAGATAGTATTTAAATCTTTCCAACTACCCTTTCTGGTCATACTTTGCTTAGCTCAGCACATAGAAGTCAAGAGGGGTATAAGGCACTGAAGCACCAGTTTGCTTTTATGTAAGGGTGAATCATTTCAGATGGTAATAGATGAGTTGTTTAATAACTGGATTGAACTGGGAGAGGGGATCCTCTTAATTGCTTGGAGGCCTGGGAACATTTTAAGGACTGCTTAACAGTAATTCTTAAATAGATTGAGGTGCATAGGCATGAAAGAATTGTGTTATTTTTTTATCTCTACAGAGGTACCTTTCATAAGTCCAGTTTAGGTTGGTCTGTCATCTTTCTGCAACTTCAAGTTGTGAAAAAAGTGGAAAATTATTTACAGTGTAAAAACAGAGGTTGCCAAAAAGCTCTCAAGCTGAGATATTTTGAAGTTATCACCTCAAATTAAAAATACTTGGTCCTAAGCTTAAGACAGCAGGCAGGGGAGTGAATTATATAAAAAAAATTAAAGATTCCAGTTCAGATGAGCTGGTTGTCTCCTAAAAAAATTGTTTTTAGGTTTATATGTGGACCTCTATGCAAAGGAGGTTTCCCATAATTACCATGCTTTGCTGTATATGTGCTACCTGTAAATCACTTTAACTTTATACCACCATCTTGTTCTCCTTGAGCTGGTTTTCAGACAAGGTGAAGAATGAATAAAGGGAAACTCTAGCTCCTGATAACAACCCCCTTAAGCTATATCAGACTGTAAAGATAAATGTATTTGTAATTTGATTATTTAGCAAATTGTGTTATCATCAGGAGAAATACCCAAGTATTGCGATGGTGGTGCTGTGGTAGCGTTGTCGCCTCACAGTAAGACGTTGTCCTGTTCAATTCTCAGCTAGAGCATCTTCTGTGTGGAGACATGTGAATGGGCATACCTTCGTTGAAGGTTGTGCTTCAGGACCGGCAACTCGTCACGTAAAAATCTACTGCCAATCATTAGCAGACCGGAGTTCCGCTGTGGCGACCCCTAACCATGAAAAGCCGAAAGACACAACAACATCAGGAGAAATACCCAAGTCCTGGAAACAAGCTGTGATGTCTGTTATATTGAAGCCAGGTTAAGATTCCTCTTTGGTAAGCTTGTACAGGCTTATTTTAACATGAACTCATGATTATAAGCTCCTCTTGGCTATTTTGGCTGAAAGGATTTAGGGGGTTCTACCATAACTGATTCATGGGCAGCAGACTGCATCTGTATCTGGCTGGATAAATTCTTACAATTTACTTAAATCTGTTTTGCTCATTAAAGATGCAAATAGAGATGACAAGTGCCTTACGTTGATCAGCTTAGATGCAGAAAAAGTGTGACAGGGTGCGTTAGGATTTCTTGTTTTCACAGTATATATATATATATATATATATATATATATATATATATGGGATTCCCTATTACTTTAGTAAGATTAATAAAAGCACTTCATTAGTATTCAACTACTTGTATAAAAGTAGATGCAAGACTGTCCTCTAAACACAGAACTATTTTGAGGTAACCATCAAGGATGCCACCTTTCTCCCTCTTCTTTTAATGGTATGTGCATTATACATTATCTTTAGCTATCAAATTAAGGAATTTGTCACACAGGAATATTTCATAAAGGGCCATCAGATTAAGCTCTCATTTTGCACAGATTACTTGTTATTATATTAAACAGACATTGAGCACATTCTAATTGAACTCA
Organism: Protopterus annectens; assembly: GCF_019279795.1. NCBI lineage: Eukaryota > Metazoa > Chordata > Ceratodontiformes > Protopteridae > Protopterus > Protopterus annectens. Next base: position 640,807,693 of record NC_056733.1, read on the forward strand.
AAAGCAGGTGAAATATGTGATGGTAATATGGGAAGAATGTATAGCAGTGCACTGGAGCTGTACCATTAATTGCACTTGGTCTGTGGTACATTAAACTCAGCAGCTATAACTGGAAGGGTTGGACTGCATATAGTGATAATATCCAGACCACATACATCATGAAAAGCCCATTTATGGGGCTGCACACACGGTTTGTGAATCTGCTTTAAGTTTTTTCTTTAATTGTATTATTTTTTTATGCATTTTTATTATTTTTTAATTAAAATATTTAGAGCATAGTTATTTGGGATGTGACCTGGTCCACCTTTCTAAATCATGACTGCAGCCACAGCCATAGCATAGCACAAAAAGTCAATTAATAATGAGCAAAAAATAGTAATTTGTTAACTGACCATGCAAGACAACTGTTATAAGTGCAAAGGAGGATGACAGTATACATATTGACATATTATAAGGCAACATGTTTATCCAACATTTTGTACTACAAACCTATTATGTTCAATTAGTTTGTATCAAACAAAGTTGCATACAACACTGCTGAAGTCCCTTTTTTGTAACGGTGTGCAGTGCCAAGGAAGGAGTTCTACAACATAAGCCAACTCTTAGATCTTTGGGGAATATCTTGGGAAAAGTAGGGCAGCTTGAGAATGTGTTCTAAGTAAATATGAGACTGTATAATTTCTTAGATAATTTGCTAGAAGATAGTAATACTCACACAAGTAATTTGGGATAAAATGAGTTGGTTTGCTCACAGTGCAACTGAAGATAGTTGTTCCCTTGCAGAATATGGAGTACAGTCAGATATCTACTTCTGTGAGTACCTCATACAACTGCACTTTCACATAAATATTTGAGGTTTAAAGATAAATGGACAAGTTGTCCTTCCCTGATGTTTGGTTATGGGCCATTTTGCTACAGTCCGATATCACCAGTTTTGGTGTAACTAATCTTTTGAAAACATTGTTGAAACAAAGCTTTTCTATCACCAAACTCCCATTATGGGAGATATCTCCCCTACTTAATTTAACTCTGAAATGGTTACAATTATAGAAAAAAAGGACAATTCCTTTAGTCCAGTGGTCTCTGTTTACTGGGACAGTCATTCAGACACATTCACATACAAGTGCTGCCAGACAAACTTTTCAACCAGAATGCAAACTGAAAAGCACAGTTTTCCTTCAGTTTTTGAAAGCAATCTTTGGTATAGAAAATTACTTTTAAGACAGTTTCACTGAATGACACATGATCAACTATCCTAATTCTTTTATACCGAGTTTACACAGAGATATGCATTTTAAATTTTGCAACATAAACACATTATACTGACTATGACACCAGAGCTACAGAATAAAAAGTACATTTGAGGGGACTTGTTTTGTTCCACATGTGCTAGCATTCACAGTTATTATGTGGGATGAAGAAAAATGGCATAATTTTAATTGCTGATAAATCATACATAATCTTTTAAATGATAGACCAAAACTAATGTGCAAAAAGGGAAAATGCTTTAGATATCTAGTGGTTAATATAAGCATGGCAAAACTAAAAGAATATTAGCAATAAAATGGACTTACTAGTCAAAAATTGATTTGTCACTATATCCCACATCTCCATTTATGAACTTACCCCCCCCCCCCAAGGATTAATACTCTCTCTCTTATACTTTTCTTCGTATTCATTAACAAGCTTCCACCAGGTCACCCCCCACCCCCACCCCACAATTCTCTGCACAAATAGCATGATAATTTGTAGATCTCACCCATTCCTGGCTACCATAAAAATGATCTATAGAAGAATCTCAGAATGGTCCAAAACTGCCTCAAAGGACATTGTTTAATTCTCAGTACCAAAAAGAAATAAAATCCAAAGTCACGTTATTTGGAAAACTACAAAGAATAGCTAAAGTGACCAACAACTGGTCGACACACGAGAAATGGAATTCTATCAAAACTGTTCAGTATTTTAGATAGAACCAAACTTCAGCTTTTGACATCACATTTTAATTACTAAAACCAAAGTAAATAAACTTTGTTTTGGCACCAATAAGATCTCCCACTTCTTTCCCTGGAAGGCAGAATGGCTGTTGGCAAAGGTGTCCTACCACAGTTAGATTATGAACTTCCATTCACTGCCTCACTCTCAGAAAAGAATTTAGCCTTTCCAGAAACAACCTCTAACAATATATGCAGATTTTGTAACCGTATCACCACACTGAGAGCATCGCTGTTCTAGGCCCTCAAAGGCAGTCATGCAAAGATCTACACAACTAATTGAATTTTTAGTGTATAAACTTCTTTGCCAGAAGATTATCTAAAAAAATAAACCTATTACAACATAAGATCCTTCACCCCTTCACCCACAACTTAAAAACTTGCTAATATAAACTCCATTCTGTTGAACACTCTTAGTTATAGCCCCAAAAGTGTGAAAATCATGCCTCACACATTACAAAAGTCATTCCACCTTCTCAAAATTTCACCTAGATTAAAGAAGTACCTTTATAAAAAAAATTACAATACAAACGTTTTCTCAGCAGGGGTATAATCTAATTACTAGACACCTAGTCCCATAGTATCCACCTCTCTAACTACTAGCATAAATCATACAAGTCTCTCTGCAACCATATTTTATACCTCCTCTATTTTTGCCCAATGTCTCACCCTCTCCACAAAAATTTTAATCACTCTCCCTTATTGTTCTTCCTACACTTTCTTTCCAGATTTCAAACTCTCATCCCTTTCTATATTCTTCACCCTCCCTCTCTACCTTATTTCAGTCTTTTCCCATCCCTAAAACCCAAGTAAAATTCACATTCTATGTGCATTTGCAAATACCTGTTATATAAGATGAATACTGAACAATGTAAACAGCTGCTGTAATTTATATTTATTGTACAAGGTTGTAATAGGTTTATTTTTGGATTTATTGTCTGAACTCTGTACACTGCTTGTTACTGCAGATTCTATGTTCTATGCTTCAATTTTATTTTATCTTTTTGATTGCATCATGTCAATGTATTCTTACTTTTATAACTCTTGGGAGAACCAGAAAAAAAGTCCTTGTGAATCATTGTTCTACCCCAACTGACAAATAAAATAAATGCACAAAAAAAGGTTAATGGCTGAAAACTGATGACAAAGTCATTACTCACACAAAATCCTTAACATAAAGGACCGCAGTATTCAAAATTCTAAATATTAAAATGTTTATAGAAATGATGAAAATACACAGTACTGCAGTAAATTAAACCCAAAAAGATTTTAAGATCGTGGTTAAGAAATTTGTTGTGCAGCCAAGATCAGAAAACAGATAAACTGGTAAAGAACTACTGTAGCATGAGACTTTAATGTAACACTTTCAGAAGTGTGTTTACTTGAACCATATGAATAATCTTATACTTGCTATGATTAAGAATGTGGAAATGCCTTAATTGTGCTTATACTTAGTGAAATGATTCCCTCTCCAGCTTGGAAAGATTATGCTTTTATTAAGGACCTTAAATGTTATATTTAGATAAGAAAAGTATGCCTGGTGTATAATCTCATAGGTAGGTACTAGGCTATTGGCCCTAGGGCCTATATAAGCTTAGCCAAAAATGTACCCTGGCTTTCAAGTTGGTTACTTTCTGGAAATGCTGTGTGTATGACATCACAGTGCTTGCTAAATAAGAGTTTCATATGAGCCATTATAGGTTGGTTTTGTCTCTAGCAAAAATCATATAAAAAAAGATTAGAGATGGAAGACATTCTAAAGGCTCCTCACATAACCCAAGACCACCTGATAAAGTCATACAGTGTTGTATTGTTTTGCTCAGAGTTTAGCTAACAAACATTATGAATTAAAGGGTATTATCATAGCAAATGATTATAAAGTTGCAGAAACAGGAAATACCAAACATATTAATTTCCCTGGTTTTATTAAAATGAATCACAACTCCATCAATTTTGGAACTCATCAAGAAACTCATTGGGGATGAGTCCTTATTTTAATTCATGACAGCATTAGACCATCACGGTGTGTGTTATAGTCCAACTTCAGGACATTTTTCCACACAATTCACTCAGATGTATTATTTGTTATTGTAGCCCATCCTTAGATTCAAAAAAACATTAGGTCTACATAACAAGTCTATTTAATATACTGGGGAATAAAAGCAATCTGCTGTTGGGTGATTTTGATTACCTGGATATAAACTGCGATAGGTTGACTGCTAATATTTATTCAAAGACGTTTACTATGCTCAATGTTTTCAGTGACTGCAGCAGCTGGTTATAGACAAAATGAACAAATATACTTCACTTTATTGCTACAGATGTTCCAAATGTTATTACTGATGTGTCTGTTTTAATTCCCTTAGGACTTTCTGATCATAACTCCATCAATTTTGAAACTCAAACTTACTTCTTCTAAACCCTTGATTACAAAAATTATGACTATGGGAGAATACACCATCAGAAATTGCATCAACCTCTGGATGTGATTGACTGGAACTTGGAAAGCAACCAAGAGGGTTGAAATTATGTCTATATAACTCGAGGGAATTTTGAAAAATGGTATAAAAAGTATTGCATTTTACAAACACAAAAATCTTCTAGTAAATTTCCATTCTGTTGGGACACTGGACACCGAAAAAACTCTATAATAAAAAGAAAACAATTTTAACACTTCAAGTCATAAGAGCAAAAATACTGAATTCCATCAGCAAGCAATATTGTAATGTTTGCATAAACAATGCAACAGTCTTCCACATTATTATGCCTTTCAGTATACAGGTCCTCTGCCATTAGTGTATCACACCCAGCAACAAAACATGTTTTACAAAACCTGCATTTGTCTGTTTATCCTACATGTTCAATGGACTCTGTAAAACAACACGTACATAGTCCACTATCCTGGGCTACCAATATTATCCTTTCTTCCTTTGGTTTAAATTCACCTCTCCTTAACCATTCCAGCATCAGATCCTGATTAACATGAGGTTTTGTTCCAGTAGTTTTCTGTACTTGCAACTATATTTATGCCTTTTCCACATTTCTTGACTTCAGAGGCACTGGAAGCTGTTGAAGACTGGGAGAGCAGAGGGTGAGAGGGGCACCTAGTGATCTAAAAAAGGGCAATTTTTAAAAACTCTTTACTACCACAACATAGGTTCACTTGGAAGACACTTTAAGCTTAGCCCATTTCCCTTTTGGTGCTTGAATTAACATTTCCTGACTGGTCTTACCTATCCCATGGCTGATAATTGTACATTAGCCCTAATGAGAATAAATGTGATCACACTATAGATAATTTGAGGGGACCCATGTAAGGGATGCAGCATTTAGGAACTGCCTCTATCCATTAGTGGCATGAGGGGCAATCCTGGAGTATATTTTCTATTACCCATCCTTAGATCCAAGTTGCATTTGAATGTGGACAGGGATGAGCTTTGCTTTCCTTGAATGTATAGTCTGTTCTGGAACAGTGGTAGCCTCTGTGATATATATATATCCATCTGTCCACAACATTCAGTTTAGATACCTGGACTGAGTATTTCTGATGCCATTTGACTTGCTGATGTTCAGTAGCTCCATCTGTATTAGTTTGCAGGATGCCTTGCATGCTAGACATGTCACCTCTAAGCACTTTGTAGGATACTGAATATAGTGATAAATCTTTGAGGTGGTCACCCTTCTCTACCAGTCTTCACATCTCTCCCCCTATGGAGAACTCAAGCTAGGTTTTCAAGTGACCCTTGATAAACACCGCTTGAGAGAGTTAGGACTGAGTACCTCACCCCATTCCCTGGCTTGAGAGCCCATCTACATTGGCATTGCTAATCCCACTGTGGTGCTGCACTGACCTTGCAACCCCATGCACCATCTTAGCAACTTGCCATTTTTGCTGACTGGCTCTGTTTAACCATGTTAGAGAGTTGTGATCTGTCATTACAGTGAATTTTCTTCCATACATATAAGGCTGGAGTTTCTGCAGTGCCCACACTATGGCTAGACATTCCTTTTCTACAGCTGCATAGCGTTCCTCCCTGGGTTGGAGACTATGACTGAGATAAACCACTGGGTGCTCTTCTCCCTCTGAAGAAATCTGGTTAAGTAAAGCCCCCACCCCATGGTTCAAAGCATCCACTTGCACAACAAATTCTTTGCTGTAATCTGGATTGGCTAGCACAGGGGGTCCTCCCAAAGCTTCTTTAAGCTTCTGGAATGCCTGCTCACATGCTGGGGTCCACGCTACCTTACCTGGACTGTTCTTCCTTGTCAGGTCTGTGAGGGGAGCAGCTATGGTACTATAACTGGGGATAAACTTTCTGTAGTACCCTGCTGTCCCTAAGAATGCCCTCACCTGATTTTAGTAACAGGTGCAGGCCATGCCTGAATGGCTTCCACTTTGTTAGGTTCTGGCCTTATCTTACCCCACTTTATGTCCTAGGTAGGAGACCTCTGCCATGCCCACCTGACATATGCTCGGCTTAATGGTCAATCCAGCCCTCTGTAATCTGGCCAGCACCTCCCCGACATGCTGAAGGTGCACTGGCCAGGAATGGCTGTAGATGGCAATATCATCTAGGTAAGCAAGGGCAAACCCTCCAGCTCCTACTAGGATATGATCCAACAGCCTTTGGAAAGTCGCTGGGGGATTCTTCATCCCAAAGGTCATCTTTACAAACTCGTACAAGGCAAAAGGAGTCACAAAGGCTGACTTCTCCCTAGCACTGGGAGTCAAGGGCACCTGCCAGTAACCCTTGGTAAGATCACTGGTTGTAAGATACTTAGCCCCACCCAGCTGCTCCAGGGCCTCATCTGTCCTAGGCATGGGGTAAGCATCTGACTATTTAATTTCCTATAGTCCATACAGAACCTGGTGCTGCCATCCATCTTTGGCAACAGCACCACTGGGGAGGCCCAGAGGCTGTTGGACTCTTGAATCACCCCTAGTTCCAACATCTCCTGTACTGCTTTCCTCAGAATCTGACTCTCTCAGACACCCTATAAAGGGCCTGCCTAGTAAGCCTTTGGGGTCCTGTATCCACCTGGTGCTGCACCAGGTGGGTGCACCCTGGTTTCCCAGTGAACATGTCCCCAAATTCCTGCAACAGTGCTCGGATTTCTCAAACCTCTGTAGGAGATAGCTGCTGGGATATTGCTACCCCTCCCACTGAGGTGTCAGCCCGAGCCTCACCGAGATCAGTCGCCAGATCTCCCTCAGACTCCTCCTGCAATCCACTGCAAATGCTCAGCACAAGGGCCTCCCTATCATGGTAAGGTTTCATCATGTTAACATGGTACAATTTGTGCCCCCGCTGTCTGCCTAGCAGCTCCACCACGTAGTTAACACTTACCTTTCTTATCACCTTGTAGGGTCCCTCCCAAGCTGCTTGCAGCTTGTTGTGTCCGACAGGAATAAGAACCATTACCTGCTGCCCCACAGCATACTCTCTAGCTGGAGCATTCTTGTCATACCCCACCTTTTTCTGTTGGGCTTCTGCAAGGTTCTCCTGGGCCCAGCCCATGAGTTCCCTGAACCTTGTCCTGAGGTTTAGGATGCATGCCACATCAGACTCCTTGTGAGACTCACACTCACATTTACAATCGTCTCTAATTAAATCTAGAGGTCCCTTCACCCTATGCCCATACAGCAACTCAAAGGGTGAAAAACCTGTAGATTCCTGGGGAACCTCTCTGTAAGCAAACAGATGGGGAAAATATTTGTCCCACTCCCTCTTAAACTGATGTGCACATGCCCATGGCATGGACTTGATTGTAGAGTTTAACCTCTCAACAAGACCATTAGTCTGGGGATGGTAGGGGGTGGTCTTCATGTGCTTCACCCCACAGGACTTCCACGGACAAGCCAGCAGGTCTGACATGAAATCGGCACCTCTGTCAGACAGTATTTCTTTTGGGAAACCCACCCTGCTGAAAATCTCTAACAAAGCATTTGCCACCTTCTCTGCCTCAATGGAGGACACAGCCACTGCCTCAGGGTTATCTTGTAGCACAATCTACAACCACTAGGATATACTTTTTCCTGTGGAACTTGGGGTACTCAGCAGACCCACAATATCCATAGCTACCCTCTGAAATGGCTCCTCAATCACATGCAAAGGCATCAAAGGAGCTCTCACCTTGTCTCCTGCCTTGCCTGCCTTTTGGCACTACTCACAGGTCCTGCAGTACCCGGTTACATCTCTGGTAATTCCAGGCCAATAGAAGTTCTGTATAATATGCCTCTTTGTACATTTTATGCCCATATGACCTGCAAAGAGAATATCATGGGCTATGGCTAGAAACGCCAGATGGTAGGCTCTAGGCACTACCAACTGCTGTACTCTCTCACCTTCTAGCCCTTCCTCAGGGGTCCACTCTCTGTATAGTAACCCTTTGTCCCAGTATACAGATTCCCCCTCTCCTTGAAAATCAGATGCCTTCCTAGCTACCTGCTTCAGGCCTTGCAATGTAGAGTCTGAGAGCTGAGCCTGTCTCAACTCTCTCCTTGTAACCCTTCCCAGCTCCCCTTCCACAGGAAGTCTTGCATCCTCTGACAGTGGTGCCTCACTGTCAAGCCTGGGTACTATTACTCACCTCTACCTTTGCAGTTACCCTGTCCAAGGGAACATCAGTACCCACAAGCAGCTGTGGCTCACCTTCAGTCTCACTGCTACAGCGTAGCTCACTCCCCGAAGTAACCACCACACCAGTCCTGGCTGCAAGTTAGCAGTCTGTCTGAGTCTCCCCCAGGCAACCTGACCCACATGCTTGTCTGATAGCCTCATTGCATGTAACTGCATAAGTACATGGTACTGCCTCATCCAAATCCTTCCCTCTCAGGACATATGCAGGATGGTAGCTTAGTATCCCTTTTGTCTCAAGACAACCTGCTATTGGCATTTTGTCTTTCCCACTTACTGGCTCCCTCACCTTTGGTTCTCTGCCTTGCCTCCATGGACACCTGTATGCCACATGGCCCCACAGGTTGCATTCGAAACATTTAACCTTAGACCCTGGACGTGTACCTGGACTAGTGGCTTCCCCTGCTACTGGCAGATTCTGTTGGGGGAGTCTGTGCTGCCCACCATGGGATCCTTTAGACCCAGGAGCAGTACTGGGGGGTCCCCTTCCTGTGCAGGGCTGCCCTGCTGGCCTGGTATAGGTCTCCCTCCTCCCTCAACTCATCTGAAGTAGCACATTGTCTATCAGCTAACCAGAACCTCATGTCCTCAGGCAAAGTGCTAAGGGCTTGTTTCCTCAATAAAAAGTCTGCCAGCCCTTCAAAAGTGGTGACCTGACATCCACTCATCCAGCTATGAAAATAAGTGCTCAGTTGAGCAACATATTCACACACACTTTCATCTGCCTTGCGTCTATGCTCACAAAATGTTTTCCTATACATTTCAGGTGTTAGCTTAAAACATTCTAAAAGACATTTTTTACAGCAGTATAATCAAAACAGACAAAGTCAGGCATTTTTGATAAAAAAGTTACAGCTTTCCCATGGAGTAAGGGGGTCAGGAACCATACCCAGAGCCTTTGGTCAACACTATACTGTTTGCATACCCTCTCAAACATATGAATGACACTATCAAAATTATCCCCCTCTTTAAATTGCGGAAGAAATTTACTGACCTATTGTGCTTCTGGGGTCCAGTTACTCCCTTCCCCATTACCTCCATGACTCTGGCGAAGAGTCAGCATTTCCCTCTCATGCCTCCTCTGATGCTCCTTTTCTTCGGCTTCTACCTCCAAACGCCTGGCCTCCAGCTCAAGTCTCTTTAGCTCCAGCTGAATTTTTAAGTCCACTGCAGAAAGGTTGAGCTGTCCATTTTCCGAGGATACTGTATCTCCACTGCCAGTCTGATTGTTCTTTGCAGAAAGGTTGAGCTGTCCATTCTCTGAGGATATTGTATCTCCACTGCCAGTCAGATTGTCCTCCTGGATGCTGTTTTCTGATGCAGCTGTAACCAAGGCTGCAATCAGGTCTGCCTTAGTCAGGTTTCCATGCACCAGTCCCCTAGCCTGGCACATCTCCACCAGCTAGCTCCTTGTCAGCTTCCCATACTCCTCTGCTGACATGCTGCCTGTTTACCCTGACTAACTAAGCTAACAAAAAAATATAACAATTGTGATCTGAACTCGAGTATTTACTGTGTGGTTGTTTTAGAGTACAAAACACCTTCAGAGATCACTGTACATAAGCTACAGGATTCACTCTACCCACACCACTACAAGCCAATTAGTATTTGCCAACTAATTACGTGATGTGGATATCCACCTCCACCACAAATGTGAAGTGGATCCAAGAGGAAAGGATAACAAATACACACAGTAAAGTACAATTACCCTCAAGTGCACACAGAGATCACAGTCAGTCTGGGGCTGGTTGCTCCCTTGCGTCCCAGGTCCCCAATAAGACTCCTCACTGCCACAGCTATAGGGTCCAGATCTCAGCCTAGCTGGCAAGCTAACCTCCAGCACCCTCTCTGTCCAACCAGTGCTTCGTGTCCCTGCCCAAGAAGGCGACACACACTCGAGATAAGTATTTATACAACTTCACAGACACTCTTGGGAAAGGCTGACACAGATTCTCCAGCTGTGCCCCTTTACCCAGACTATACAGTAGTAATTACTGTCACCACCAGCTAATAATCAGCTACCCAAAGGCCCTTAAAAGGGTGTCCAATTATTACTGTGCAATATTATCCAACTGGTGATGATCATTCTTAAGGCTCATTAGAGTGGCTTAGTTCAGGATCACTTATAAGCATGCAATGTACTCTATAGCTTACTTATCTCTACACAAACCAGCCACAGGTAAAAGGTTTTTAAAAGATTTAATAATAAATACTTAGACAAGACAATACTACTACACCACAGAGCTATTAAAGAGTTCAGAGATCACACAGAAATGTAAAATAAATCAGTAGTACAGTCCTAACATAACAGAAAAACACTTTAGTTCTAAGCTTTCTAATTTCTAGCTATTTCTACAAGAAAATACACTTCTAAGATAACTAAAGACAACAGGCAGTGCTGAGGTTGGATATCAAGACATAAATGCTTTAAAGCCCTGCTTTAAATGCAAAAGGAATACCTCCGGCCATCACCTGAAGACACCCTGAATTGGCCAGCTTGCCTGGCACTTAGAAAAATACTACTGAGAAGGCCCAACAAGATTGTGTAAATTAATCCATCCTGGGTGCTCCCTCTTTGCTTTAAATGCAAAAGGAATATCTCCAGCCATCACCTGAAGACACTCTGAATTGGCCAGCTTGCCTGGTACTTAGAAAAATATTACTGAGAAGACCCCCCAACAAGATTGTGTTAATATATGTTGCTTAACACTAAATGTAGACTTGATGTACTATCTATAGAGTTTGCCCTCCCTTGTGCGCGTTCTAGCAGCCTACAGCAGACCGTTTGCTCTCTCCCCCTCCTGTTACCTCTACCCTTGACTATATTTAAACCCAAGTCTGGTCCAACTATCCCTGCCGTTTGCTAACTCCTTCTACCATTAGGTAGCAGCATCTACCAATATAAATCCTAAATATTCTTTATAATCCCAAGTTTTTTCCCAAATAGTTGGTTGTGAGTTAATATCCTTAGACTGTAAATACCCCCCCCCCCTTGCTAAACTACCCTCTGTAAAGTCAGCCTTTATTTTCTGGCTGGAAATATTTAGCTCATACCTTCCAACTACATCCTTTAAACTGCTCATTGCTGATATTTTTTCTGACATATCCCCCCCTCCTGGAACTTTTCTTCCAACTAATTTTCCACCCCTTTAGTCCCTCCTACCCTCTAAACCAACCACCTCCCCTCCCCCGTAGCTAGTTTCCTCCTGGAGTTTACTTATATCTCCCATGGACTGTGGTGCCATTTTTAAATCCTGTCCACAGCTCCTCTGTGCTGGTCCTGTGGTTTAGGCTGCTTGTTTTCGCCTCCTGGTAGGTCTTTTCAGCATATCTGTCTATCATTTGCAAGCCTGTATGCAACTATTGTGCTAAACTCCGTGTTTTTACTTGTAACTGTGTTTTAGGGTTATAGATGGCCTTGTGCTGATGGCTATCACTCCAATGCAATGTTTGTAACTGTTGTAAGGTTATTGTTTACCTTGTGCTGACAGCTTCTTTTATCTGTGACCTACATGTGTTTTTGACCTCTGCAACCTGCTTTTGGGATGAATGGGGGTTCTTTTCTACACTGACTAATGTTGCATTAATTTAGTATGGGTACAAGGGGCTTGACTGAATACTGCTGGCTTGTCACGACCAGAAACCTAGTGCAATGATGTCCAGTTAAAAGGACGCCAACCAAAGTGCATTGCTGAATGCTGGATAGCCTCTTAAGGTGAAATAACAACTCCCCCCCCTTCAAACCTTCCACTTAAAAATCAGGTTTAGCTGCCATTTTTCTTTCCATTTGTAACTATAAGAGCTCCGCACAACTTCTACATGGTTTTGGGGACTGTTTATGCCCTATATACTGTACTGTGTCATTTGCCCTTTGCTTAGGTTAATTACCAGCTTAACAGCTGTTAGCTGCTTTTTGGGATGAGTGGGTCTCTTATGTTATGCCAGCTGCATGACTTTAGTCTGAGTATACAGAAAATCGATTGCTGCAATTTGCTGGCCTAGTCTGCTCTCCAGATGTCCTGTTAAAAGGATGTCAATGAACGTATAATGTTGAAGGCCTTTATTTCTCTTTTAAGGTGGATCAATAGTCCAACTACAACCTTTAGCTGAATTACTGGCTTAGCAGCTATTTTCTTTTCCGTTTCTCTCTATAAGGGCACCACAAGGCTTTTATATTATTCCTAAAACTGTTCAGCACAAGTTATTGCACAGCATGAACATATCGTAGTTTACTGTGTTAGTCTGTTGAGCACTATATGTTGCACTGTTTAGAGATTTTATAGTATTACTTTATCATTTACCCCTTGCTTTCTGCTGCTTATATTTGGCTCTACTACTGTATCACCCTGCCCTCTCAAGTGGACTAGGGTCACTGATAGCATGCTGAACTGCTGAATGAATGTTTTGTTCTATTTAATGGAGCCTATATTGCCTAACTTGTATTGTTCATAGCATAATGTCTGCTGCTTTCCATTGTTAATTCCCTACACCTAATCTTCCTCTACATACTTGCTCCAGCCTCAGCTAACCCATAGCCTCTCTCTACTACTGTGCTTTGTTACACCCTCCCTTCCTCTCTAAACATCCCTTACCTTCTACCTTTCCCCTCTACATCTGCAATATTAACTAACTCAGTGTTGTCCCCCTCTCTACAGTAGGAATAGCACCGGCTATCACCTGAATTGGCCAGCTTGCCTGGAACTTAGAAAAATACTACTGAGAAGACCCCCCAACAAGACTGTGTAAGTGTATGTTGCTTATCACTAATTAAATGTAGACTTGGATGTACTGTCTATAGTTAGTCTGCCCTCCAGTGTGTGCGTTCTAGAAGCCTACCACAGACCATTTGCCTTTTCCCCCTTCCTGTTATCACTACCCTTGAATATATGTAAACCTAAGGCTGGTCCAGCTATCCCTGCTGTTTGCTATCTCCTTCTACCATTAGGTGGCAGCATCTACCAATATAAATCCTAGATATTCTTCATAATCCCAAGTTTTATTTTTTCACAAACGGTTGTGAGTTAATATCCTTAGACTGCAAATATCTTCTCCCCCCACCCTATTTTCCTAACCACTCATACCACTCTCTCTTTGCTCCAACATGCTCTCAAGTTATCACACTCTCCATTCCCTCAGCCTCCTCTTTCTGTTCCTACTTCCCTTATACTATGCTACCTCATATTCCACCTATGCTTGTCCAATACCACCTACAAAGACAACTACCATACAAACCCATCTTCTTCCTCACTCTTGCTCCCATTTCCACTCTATCTCCTCTTCTCTCATTCAGCCCAACTCTCTGCACCTATTCCACCCTAAACTCTTCTCCTCTAAAGTCAAGACACTGTCACTTGCTCTAATCTACAGTCTACCAAAATTCATGCCTGGCAGACCAATATGGCTAAAGGATATCTCCTTCAACAACCTAATCCAAGCTGGTGATATGCATCCTAACCCTGGTCCTACATCCTTTATTAACAACACTCATCCCTTACCCTCTTCCTCCTATCTCAGCACCCTAAAGATTTTTACAATTAATGCATGAAGTCTAAACAACAAAGTACACCAATTCCAAGCTTGTTTAAGCCATAACCAACCAGATATCTTAGCCATCTCCGAAATCTGGCTCAAGCCCTTTATCTCCAACTCAGATTCTGCCCCCAGGATTTCAATGTCTCAGAAATGACCGACTAAATAAAGGTGGAGGCACTGCCCTAGTCTACTCCAACCTTATACCTTAATTCCCCTCCAAATTCCAATTCCAGAACACTGAACTAACTGCTGGAATTCTAAAACTAAAACATAAAAATATCTGCATCATTGCCCTATATATCTCACCTGGTAACAATATCTCTACACTCAAAAGTATTCTCCTATGTGTCTCTACTGAAATTAACTATGAAACATATCTTTGGTAATGTGAATATTGACTGGAATGAAATCAATTGCCCCTCTCCCTCCCTATCCATTAACCTCTATAACTTCACTCAAATAATCCTCTAAATCACTTGACCTAACAAAATAAACCCTCCCGGTTTCACTATAGATGGGATCCTAGTCTCAGATCCAAATAAAATAACCAATTCTGGCAATATTTCTGATACCTTTAGCGACCACCTCCAGCCTTCATGCATCGCTCAACTAGTTCCTCCTCACACCAGCATCAATGCATTCAAACTCATAACCTCAGTAGCTTCAACCCAACTACTTTCAAACAAATGAACAAATGAACTGGCAATTTCTAAACATCCTTCCTCTTGACAAGGCTATAGAATACTTCAACTCTGTCTTCCTTGATACTTTAAACTCACTAGCCCCACTAAGAAACGAAAGGATAAAAACTAAAACTGCTCCTTGGCTATCCAAAGAGACAAAACAGATTATGCACCACAGAGATAAACTATGAAAGCTTTACCAAAACAAACTGGCCAATACCTTGCTCCAATAGAAACAGCTCCGCAACCGTGCAAAATGACTAATCACCAAAGGCAAAAAATCCTACTGTATCAAACTTCAAACCCACCAAAAATTCTGGAACTCAAACTCACTCCTCAATCCAGGCTCCAAGAATAATCCCTGTCCTGACCCAAGTAAATCTGACCTCGAACTACGCTCTGAATTTAAATCATTTTTCATATTAACTATTACTACCCTAAGCAAGACATTTCCCAACAATAACCCAACTGCTCTACACTCTCCCCCTTCTAACTCACCTCATCTGTTTGAATTCAAACCCATCTCCACTAACTTTATAAAAAAAACTTTTGTTCAAACTTAAACCTTGCTCTAACGCTGACTATATTCCCTCTTCCTTCCTAAAATGTGCTGCTGATGGCATTGCTCTCCCAATCAGCATCATTATCAACCGATCAATAAAAGAATCATATGTCCCCAAACTCTGGCGCTCAGCTTATATTCTTTCCTTTTCATAAAGGAGGCAAAAATACCAGCATCTCAAACTTTTGCCCCATTGCTTTGCTCTCACCAATCTCCAAAATCCTAGAAAAATGCATCCACCTCCAACTTATGCCTTTCCTAACCCAAAACAATCTTCTCACTCCTACCCAGCATGGCTTCCGTCCAGGTCATAGCACAATAACCACACTACTCCCTTTCCTAGAAGTCAGTCAAGCCCGAGCTTCAGGACACTTAGTTTCTACTGTTTTACCTTTGATACTGTTTCCCACAAGCACCTTCTCTGTCACCTCTCAAACCTTAATCTCTCACATAATACTTTATCCTGGTTCTCCAGCTATCCATCAGATAGATCACAGGCAGTCAAATGGAAGAACTCCATCTCTTCCTTCCTACCTACCCCAACTGGTGTACCACAGGGATCCATCCTTGGGCCAATGCTTTTTAACATCTTCATCAATAACTTTCACACTGCTATTTCTGATGCTAAAATCATTCAATACACAGATGATTCAACCTTAGTCTGCTCTGCCTAAAACCTTTCTGAATTGCTGACTAAAACCCAAACTGCCTTCTCAACAACTGAAAACTGGATGCGCCAAAACCACCTCTCTCTCAATGCAAATAAATCAAAGATTCTACTACTCCCTCCCACAAAGACCCACTCCTATGATAAAAACAACTTCAAAGTTTATAGTCAAACCAACTCACCTACAGAAGTGGTCCCCTCTGCTAAACTACTTGGCCTTACTGTAGATGAACACCTCAAGTTCGATATTCATATTCAACAAAATAATAAGAAAACCCACCAAAAGCTAGGTATGCTGTATAGGAATAATCGCTTTCTCTCCAACTCTACCAGGCAAACTCTGGCCTTGACTTATCTTCTCCTTCCTTATTATACAGAGCCCCTCTCCTAACCAACATATCCTACTCTAGCACCTCTAAACTAGAAAAATGCTACAACAAAATCTCTAAATTTGCCTCTAAATCTAAAAATACCACTCATCACTGCCTAACCCTACAATCCCTGAATTGGCTTGAACTCCCAAACTACCTAGACTATCTCCAACTCACTACTGCACACAGACTCATATTTCACCCAACAAAATGTCCTGCTCTAACAATCCATCCCTCCCCCTTATACACCCAACAGAGTTCTCAGATCTGACAATCAGAACTTAATTACTATCCATAAACCTAAATGTCCTGCTGGCCAACTTCTCCTAGCTTTCTCACTAGGCAAAAAATGGAATTCCCTTCCCTCCGCACTAAGAACCATACCAAACTCAGAAAACTTCAAAACCCAACTATTCAAACACCTGTCCACTAAATGGAAATCTACTTGCCTTCACACAACCTAATCCATGGGGGCTCTCTCTCCGATTCCCAAGCTCTACAACTCTCATAGTTATCCTCCTATGAGCCTAAGCTCTCAACAATTTCTATAGCTTCTCTTACTGCTACAGTTACCCTCACACAGACCAACCTTGTAAATAGCATTCTACTGTTGGTGTGCATATAAAGCGTATGTACATTTTCTTAAAAGGTTTGTATGTAAACTGTTTCCACACCTAACACATCTGTTTTCCTCAAATGAAATTGTATGATCCCTACCTTCAAGCTTAATGAATTCATTAACTATGCATGATATTGAACGCATTTATGAGTAACTAATCTACATAATATTATATTTAATATTAACTATTAGTTGTATCTAAATTGTACACTGCATCTTGGAGCTTTTCTCCCCGGGCCTCCACTGAAAATGGGTCAGTTTGGCCCAGTGGACTTCCCCGGTAATCAAACTGCAAATACAATAAAAATAAAGTGCTTAATAATTTCTGGTTCTCACTGTTTAAACTGAAACTGCAGTTCTGCTAAAACATTACATCATTTGTTTACACTTTCCTGGTTCCCAGGCTGACAGAAAATGCATTTACATTCTTTTACACTTAGAGCAACAAAGGACATTCCGCATGTAAATTCTGGTCATTAACTTTAGCCTTAAAACAATAGGCAGGTTGTTTACTCCAGACTCAGACTCCAAATTCTAACTTCAAAGGAACAAACAAAGTAATTTTAATTTCAAAGGACCAATAAGAAATGCTTGACTTAGTTTTCCTTACAGCAGATGGCAATATTGACACATCATTGAAACAGCATTTCTTTACATTTAAGACACAAGCCTGTATTTTACATTTATATTTACAAACGCCAGAATTATGTATCAAATTCTATTTGACTAGGCTGGCAGCCTTCAACCTTCTCTACCAGTCTTCACACAATGCAAGACCTATTGTTTAGGACTTCTGCCCTTTAATAAGGTATCTCTGTGGGTATTTCAATTATTGCATGGATCTGGACAGATACATGCCAAAGTGGGCATTATACAAAATGACTGACCCAATGAGGGCTTTGTAAAGGGGGACAATAACATCTCCAGATCTAGTCAAAATCATTTTTTTTTATAAGCGGTGATATATAGAAAGACTTTCTTAGGACTCTGGGCGCATTTTGGTCAAAATGACCTGTAAACACATGTTCCCAAATGCCAAACAACTGGGTCAGTTCTCAGGGGGTATTGTCAATCTGGCAGTTCCCTGGAGTAAATGACTTCCCAAAGGATATGATAATGTATTTCTTGGAGTTTGGTTTCAATTCATGATTCTGGCACCAGTTATTGTTTGGGCCAAACCTTCCTGCATGATAGCTAAGTAATTTGGGGATTCCATAACTCCTCCTAGGTAGCAGTCATCTCAAACTTAGTTGGCCAAAGCCCTTTTGGTATTTCCTACTATTTTTGAGATGTATATGCCAAACAGAAAAAAAGTCTCAGTGCCGAACCCTAGGGGACTCCATTGGTGATTGGTCTCTTCCTCTGTTTTGATCTCCTGCATCCTGTGAGCAAGCATACATGTATGCATTCTTTGATTCACCTTCCCGATTGTATTAACCTGATTGTATTAAACTATATTCCTTGTATAATAAAGCACCACTTGCTAGAATGTGTTTTAAATTTGTAGTTTGGAACAGTCTAAGCAACGAAACAAAATGTATGAACCAATAATGACAAAACTAACCATTTCAGAAAATTTCAACCATAAAAGGCCACTCAGACTTCTGTCATTACAACCCACCAGTATCAGTAAATATGCAAAATCTCATCCAAATAATTCCACATTAAAGGGATCTGTAACTAATGAAGAGGTTGCTGCTAGCAAACAACTTTATATTTCATTGTTTCATCTACAAATAAAGTGCCTGTTGCCCTTGAAGAATAAAATTGCCTATGCTACATTAAAAAATGATAAGCTAGCAATTTTGCAATGGGATATGAATCAGTAAAAACAAAATGAAAACTCCAGCAAAGCTAGAACTTCCACTGAGTGACCTCCAAAACCTCTTGTATCAGAGGCACATGGGATATATGCAATTGATTCTTATGAACATCAGGTGTTTCAGCTAACTAGCAATTCTGAATGCCAATGACTTGTTTCATCATTTTAATAGACAATTCCAGACCAATAAAGCCAAACCCTACTGGCTGTGGATATGCATATTTTGGCCTTATGACATTATCAGCACAAGCAGAATGTTTGACTAAGCATTAGAAACACAGGGCTGTTATACCCAACTGATGTCCATTATCATTAGGGTTACTACAAAAATATTGTAAACAACAAATGGGAAACTGATAACAGATACATAACTCCTTCAGAGGACATTCATAGGACTGCAGCATCCACTCCCTTTAAAGTACAACACAGTAGAGTATCAGTGATCCATCTGCATACTGTGGGAGTAGAACCCACAGCCTTCTGCATCAAAAGTAAGTATACTACCTATTGTGCTAATAACAATGCAAACAACTTAGCATAAGTAGCACTAAACTTCTCTTCTCCTGAAGCTCTTAGCTCCTTGTAAAATCCACTTGACTCAACTAAACCTCTCAACTTTGCAGCACAAGAAATCTGGAAAAAGCCCAAAAAACAGGGACACATTTTAAATATTGCTTGTATAATCTTGGAAAGTTGCTAAAATAAAGTGTTTTGTGTTACCATGTGTTTCCTGAAAGATAGGAAGACTGAAACTTAAATTCAGTGTATTCAGTTCTCACTGATTTGCCAGAAAAAACACAAATTTTAAGAGGAACAGACCAAAAGTATGAGCCAAACATTCGGTGAAAATCTAGACAGTTGAGAACTATGGACTCAACTCCTGAATCACAAGTGGTGGTATGGGTAGAGAATTCAGGCAGTTTCAGCCTGAGTAACACTAACCAGCAGGTATACCTAACTGGGGCATTTTATGCACACACACACACACACACACACACACACACACACACACACACACACACACAGCAAAACACCTGCAAATAAAAGAACAAACCTCTCCTTACTGGCATGACTGGCAGCACCAACAGAACAGTGGCAGCATAAGTCCTGTAACACAGAGAAACAAGAGAACAAGAACAGCTAGTTTAACAGCTTAACTTCAGGACATGAATCCACTTTAGCATGAAAACTCCACTTCATTAATTTTTGTTCCAACTGGTCTTGCAGCTGTAAAAGTGGGGGGGGGGGCTTCCCCTCCCCCTGGCTCTATGGTTCCAGTACCCATGTTTGACTTCTCATCTGATCCTTTACCTTATATTCTTTTTTTTTTGTTTGTTTGTTTTTGGCACATTCAGCTGCTGTCTGATTTTTGTCTACTTCTGGTTTGATTTCCATTCTCGACACCGATATGCTTCTGCTAAACTAAGCAGGGAAGTCATTTTAGACTATTCTCAAGTTTTAAAGCTTTCACTATGTTTGGATCTTGTGAGGTCAGCAGATATGTATGCAGTCCTGACTGAAGAATTAGACATGTAATTAATTTCGAGGAGGCCAATACCTCCTTCAGAACAGGGAATTTATAATCTTGGTATACACTGATTTTTATAAATCATTTGATAAACATGAAACATTTTTCCTGCCCCTAATACCCTTTGGGGCCAATCAATAACATCAACATTGTAATTTAGAATTGAAAGAGAAAACTGGTTTATAGCTTGGACTTCATTCCTAGATGTCAGGGCTCTTTTCACTTACTAAGTTTTGTTCATATTTTAATGTTGATCCTTCATCAATTCCCAAATATTTATACACTCCCCCTGCTCAAGTTCTTATATCACATTCCTGTCCCAAACTAGTATTTTTTGTTGCTGCCGCTTCCCTGGTTTAAAGGCTGCTTTTGCACATTTAACAAGACCAAATGATGGTCTTATATCTGAAAAAGTGTTGACCACTTGCAGTTGTGCTTTCAGTTTCTTGCCTAATGAACTGCAAAGTTTTAAAGCATCCACAAAAAGAAAATGAGACGTCATTACACTTTGTTTCCTAAGAGCCAAATTGTAACCATAATCTGATCTGTTAAGTAGACAGCTTAATGGGTTAGGGCAAGACAAAAGAGCAACACAGAGTGTCACCCTGGAATATCCACCTTTGAATTTTTATCCCTGGGATAATAATTTGTCTTATCATGGCTTGGCTGCAAAGTGGTTTACCACTGTTTCATGGTCACTGCATCATGCTCCTCCCATTTCTCCTTACTTTAGGAGCTCATTGTTCCATCATGCTGTAATATTACAAGAGTTGGATTTTAACACTCACTTTGCGGGTATTAAATAACTTCTACTTTATTGATCTTTGGTTCTGTGTTTCCCCCCTGTGATCTAATATTTCATATTGTCAAACTTTCCATACCTGGGTGCCTTTGCCTGAATTTCTCTTCAGATAACATTGGAGCTACTTTTTTTGTATTGATTAGCCTGGCTTTCTCCTTTGCATAAACATTAAAATATATCAGATCTCTCTCTCTCATGTCCATTTATACCTTTCAAAAATCTCAAGATTTTGTTCTTTATATTTTCACAATTCCCCAGTCGCTTCTTTTTCCAGAATAAAGTTTCTTGGTCTAGATAATGCTTTTCATGTAGCTGTTGTATTAATGAACACAAATACTGCTTTTGACAGCTTTTCTTGTACAAGTAATTTTCATTCATCTAATTTCTCTCTCTATCCTTTTGAATAACTTCTATCTGGAAATTCTGGGCTTCATAACAGTAACAATACATAATTTCTTTCTTATCCTCAGTTTTCCACTCATCTTTATGGCTTTTTTGTTTTGGCCTGTCAGTTTTTGTGGACTACTTCCTTCTACAATTGGGGGGGGGGGGGTTGCATCCTTCACCTGAACCTGGCCTAACTCCATTGTAGGAATGCTTCCATGTCTTCAGAATTCTACACCGTCATTTCTTCCAGTTCTGGCACAAATCCACCTAGCAGGATTGAGCACTTTATCCTGGTACTTGTACACCCAGCTGTCTATTTTTTAACCTACTTCTGTCCATATATACTATATAAAATATGGTCTATATCAGCATCATTTTGGTCAGATTTTGTAAAAACAGGGTCCACTTTGTGAAGGTACTCACCAAGACCCGAGGATGAATTCAATTTCAGCAGTACTACTCTCCTTTGCTTGCTGATTTATCATCTCTCCATTCAGACATCATCTCTCTAAATGATACAGATACAAGGCTTAATATACATTCAAAAAGTATAATTTCCATTTATCTGTAGTCTCCATACAGAAAGCATTGTAAAGTATTAAAACCCAAACATTAAAAGGACTTTATAATATTCTGTCAATATTGCTTTCCAATATTAAAGCCTATATACAACCCCAATTAAAATTAATTTCTGGTAAACTCTTGTAAAGTATCAGAATTTTGGAACATTTCTCATATTACACCAATTTGTAAGAAAGAGAGCTATTACCCTATTAGTTTAACATCACTTCTTGACAAATGCTTTGAGCACTGCTTGACTGATATTAAAAATATTGGCAATGAATTTGGTCTTTTGGGCATCTTTTAACATGTATTTATAAAGGGGACAATCCTAACCAATTTGAATTTTATGCCCAGATCACACTGGCTTCAGATATGGTCTTTTCATCAGGAATAAAGCCTTGATTTACTTCCTCATTTAGCCATTCATAAGAACCAATATATTAATCCATGTTACAAGTTGAATTATGTCCTGGTTAAAATGGCAGTCAGTGGTGTTACAAGATATCATATCAGATTTAGCAGCAAAAATTGGTGTGCTCCTGGGTTCATTCTTAGCTACAGTATTAAAATTTAACATTTTTTTAGAGAGAAGGCAGGAAAAAAGTAATGCTGGACAAGTATGTTGATGAAGTCCAGAGTGGATTCTTGATTATGTGTGAGAAAGATGCATATGCCTCCAATGATTTCATGAATAAAGTATACTGTTGGGCAGAATCCATAGGTCTTAAATTCAGTGCAGACAAATACTATGCACTATATGCTTACAGGGTGATTTTCCTCTATATAACTATCATAAAACATTTATAAGAAGTTAAGGTATTCAGGGACTTTGGTGTATGAATATCTAACAACTTCTCCACTGAGTCATCATGCAATGAGACAATTAGGCCTTATGATGAAAAATGTTGCAATTATCTGATTGCCTTATACAGCACATATATAAAGGCTTTTTTATCAAGAAACATTTTTATTAAATTATTACATGACATAAGCCAATCATACATTTATATTCATTAAAACAAACCATACTTTCATAAATTTCAGTTGCAAACATTATACATCACAAACCATGACATATTTTTAGTTGCAAACATTATACATCACTTATAATCTATCCATTCACTGACAATTAAACATTACATAGCTCATTCAAATCCTGCCTTCTTTTAAACCTTGTTCCTCTTCCACATTTATTGTTCCCACAATTCCCATTTTTATGCATTTGCTCCTACCCTATTCTAAAGATCCCAGTTGTTTTATCTCGGTTAATACATTCACTACATATAATACAGTTGGTTTAGACTGAGTTCCATTTTCTAGTAATTGCTTTTTTGGAAGCCACCATAATTACACAGCAAGACCCTACTGTCTATGCAATTCTGATTCCATATCCTAGCTCAACAAAATCATTTTACTTAGTTATACCAATTTCCTCACTCTGTATCTTTGACAAGAGTAGTCTGCAGGGAATCTTTATAATCTGCCAACTCATTGCACTCCCAGAAATTGTTCCCAATGTCCTCTTTCTTCCCAATCACACCTCCAACCTTTGCTGTCTGCCTGAGGAAAATTATTTGGAGTCTACTTGGGGTATAAAAATACCTATGTGAACATTTCCAGGCAAAGATCCTAAATCATCTAGACTTTCTCGCATATTTAGGAGACATACCTATATCCCCCCATTGTTTCTTTGTGAATTGCTTATCCAGTCTCTTTCCAATCCTTTCTAACCTCCTCCGATTGGTTCTTATAGTTACCATCCAATATTTTATATCCTGTACTAATTATTCCTATTGTTACCAGGTGGTAGGCAACTGCCATAAACCTAACTGACTGTTACCTACCACCTGGTAACACTATAGATACTGTACATCTACTTAACTGGGCCTCTAACTCACTACCTCAAGAAACCATAATACTAGTTGATTTTAATATTGATTAGCAAACATGCAACTCCTTCAGACTTACAAATTTCATTAACCCCCATGTTTTTCTCAACTTAGCCAAGCCCCAAACAGAAATGATAAAACAAAGAGAATAAATACCCAATTGGATATTAACAAATAGACCAGACAAAATTAATTTATCAGGCTGTCTCCAAGACAGTCTAAGTGACCATTTACTGACCTAGCTAATCAGAAGCCAAACCCATTTAGCAAAGTCCACCACTTTTCAATAAATTCATAGTAAAAAAATCCTTCAACCCCAATAATTTTGTTGGGATCTAGCAAGCTAACTGGCACCCCTTGAAAACACTTAATCTAGATGATGCTGTACCCTACTTTAACTCAACATTCCTCAGCATACTTGACCACCATGCACCCCCGAACCATAAGAATTAAATCTAACTATGCCCCATGACTATCTAGAGAGACTATACCTCTACTACACAACAGGGACAAAGCCTGGGCTAACTGGAAGAAATCAAGCACTGCTACAAACTAAAATATCTGGAGCTCAGAAATAAAGCAAAGAAAATGCTTAAAGGAGACAAAACTAGCTACTACCACAACATTCAAAATAGATATCAAACCAGCCCTAAAAAATGTTGGACATTAAACAAAGTACTCCACCCAGGAAAAGCTGACACCCCTGCCCCCTCAACCACTGACAGCTCTACAAGTTCTTTACATAATCCATCCTAAACCTAGGGAAATCTCAAAAGGCTTGTTTCAGGCCACCCAAAATCACCACCATATTCCCATCCTTCTCATTTTAACCCAACCCATCTTCACTGTAACAAAAAAAAAAAAAAAAAAAAAAAAAAAAAAAAAAAAAAAAAAAAAACTCTCAAACTAAAACCCACAGCCCTTGCCACTGAAACTACTGGCCGAGTTCCTAAAGGCCGCCACCAGTGCAACTGCATATTCTGTAACAATTCTCAAAGAAAGTACATAAACTTGCCATGCTATACAGAAAGAGGCCAATTCCTAATAGACTCCACCAGGGCCACTACTGAACACAGCCACCCCATCTCCACTCTATGGTAAAAATCACCAATCTTAACCAACTTCAGAAAATCTGATCCCAAGCTGCAAGTTTGTTACAACTGCCAAATTTGCAACAAATATCCCTCGCAGAACACACCACTGCATTCCCCTTAAATTACTTAACTGGTTGGAACTCCCCCACCTCATTCTTTACAATCAACTTATACTGACCCACAAACTACTACGCTACCCTGATAAAACCCCCACTCTACAAAACATGCTATAGCCTAGTACCAAAACTAGACTCCTATGTTCCAATCAAAAACTTCTATTAGACATGTCCACACCCAATAATTCTGCACTTAAAGCCATCTATAGTAACTCTATAGCCAAACAATGGAACAAATTTCCCACTAACTTATCACACAACTAATACTGCCTCCCTCAAAAAGGCATTTAAATCCCACCTACATCAATCATGGTTCTGCAACTGTAACCATCCTGATTAAATTATACTCCCCCCCCTGCTCTATTATCACTACCCTCTCCCAACTAACATATCTCCTTCATCTGTCCTACATTTATTAACTCCCCCACCCAGTCTTTCTACACCAAACCTCTCTATATCCTTCACATTTACATACCCCACCTCCGCACTGACTCTACATTAGTGTAAACCCCAAATATGTTTATGCTACCTACTGCACTTAAACACCTCCCCTTCTCTCAAGCCAACACTTCCTCACTAACACACACACTCCTACTCATTTACCTCTCCCCCTTCTTACACTAACTTTATTTCTCATTAAGATCCTGTGAATCAACATAGATTACTAGACATTTAGAGCATGTCTGCAGTGTTTTCTGCCTAAAATAGCTTCCCACCCTCCCTCCCTACTGGCATCTTGTCTTTAGACCTGCTGGCCTTGCAGTTGCCATCCCCTACTCTAAATTTGATCTTGGACACTCCTCCCAGTCTAGTGTCATTAGTTTATTCTACCTAATACAGAGAGAACATGTGAGAAGGCCAACCCACTTAGTTTCTTTCCTTCTGTTACTCCTTTCCCCCTTTCTTAAATTGCCCGAATCTCCTTGTGTTTTGTGCTTCTCAAACATTTTGGAAATAGAGAGTATATTTTAGTGCATTTATTAAAACTGTATTTGCCTTAACATTGCTACATCTCAAGTGCTCTAGGTTGCACTGCATTTGAATTGTTTGTGTGTTTTAGCTGCTTTTCTGTATATACAGAAGTTTCTGTATATGTAGACTAGCTACTTATTCTACTGTATTACTGCCTCTTAAATCATTCAGTTGTGCACTTGCCTTGCTTCATTTAAAAAGTTTCAAATTGCTAGCTTTGTAGAGTTTTAATTGCATTTACTGTTTAGGGCTACACATTCAAGTGCATTAGCCTTTTCTGTGTTTATTTACTATATTATTGTATTGTTTAGCCCGTTTTAACCACAAAAAAAAAAAAAAAAAAAAAAAAAAATACTATCTTGTTTGCTCATTTCCCACCTTTCCTAGCTAGTATAGTCCAGATCCCAGGCTTTGCTGGTTTCAGGACTTTATTTTCTGTGTTCAGAACTATCCAGACCTTACTGTGATAGAGGGAAGTCCTACTGTTTACCAGTGGAAGTGGTAAGCATTGTACTGCCTAACACTAGAGGAGTGGTTTCCTGCTCTGAAATTGTAATTTTATTAGCCAATTTCTATCCCTTTCAACTTCTGGCTTAAAAACACGTGTTTGCACATTTTTTGCATCGTGCAGCACTGCAAGGCTACGGTTAAACTATTCCAGGTGCCAGAAAGTCTGCTCTTCAAATTTTCCCTTAGAACTAGCTGGTTTTGCAGTAGTAGCACTAAAATCTGAACCGGTGGGACCAGCACTTGCTCAAGAACCTGCTGGAAAGCACTAGGAAGCCTTAAACCGATACAAGCACTCCACTCTCCTTGTTAATAAGGAGAAATTAATCATAGGCACTAAGCCTATAATTGCAAAGTACCTTGCAAAGGTAAGGGAAAACAGCTCTTGTATGTTACAAAAAAAAGTACCTAAACAGGCATGTCCAAGGTTCAGCTTCTGGTGATTTCTCCTGTCCACCTGATGAATCTGGGCACACTGGGGCAATGGAGCAGCTGCCTCACGTACACAGACAACCCCCTCATCCTGCCACCTAACACTACAACCTGCGAGAGATGCACTTACATAGCCAAATTGGAAGCAAAGCTTTCTCTAGCCAAGATTGTGCTAGACAATCAAGAGGAGAATGTTAACACCTGCACTACACCTCAAGCAATACCCACACATAGCAACACTAAACCCACATATACGGAGGCCCTTAATATTAACCTGCCCAAGCAACAAGAACCTCCAAAGCTGAAACGCAACACCAGTCACAAGCAAAGTGACACAGCTCACACCACCAGTGTGCCACCCAACAACAACCCCTAAGGCAAGACAACGTACCCAACTAGTCATAGGTGACTCTATATAGTCAGGCACATGTCCCACTCACCAGGCTGAACAAGGAGAAAATTACAGACAGCTGCTTGTCAGGAGCCAGGATCCGCCACACAACACATGCACTCAAGACACTCCACAACAAGTACAAATACGAATCTATCATTGTCCATGTTGGAGTGAATGACTTGAGTTGTACTTCCCTGGACTACATGAAGAGAGACATGGAGGAGCTCTCGAATCATGTGGCCCAGGCAGGTATGACCCTAGCCCTGAGTAGCATCCTGCCTTCACCCAGAATGACGCCACAGTACAAGGACAAAATGGCAATTGGCTAAGCTTCTGGTGTCAAAGGGGATGCAGTGTCTGCCTGGGATGACATGATCAACAAACCACGATGCTTTGCCAGAGATAGTCTGCAGCTGTCACCCCTGGGATTCAGGTTACTGGCTAAAGCTCTTGCCACCCCTATAGTGCCTTTTTTAGGCAAGGTTCAAAGGACAAAAACCACCATAACAGATACAAGCATGCAAAATCTGAAGGCAATGCTACTCAATGCTAGAAGTTTAAACCTCAAAATGCACCCTCTCGAACCACTCCTAAAAATGGAGAACATCGATATCTGTGCAGTAACTAAGGTTTGGTTCAAGGCTCCAGAGAGCACCCCTGCAATACTAGGCCACAACTCTTACCACACTTTTTGGCCACCAAACCAAGATCGAAACACTAAAGGTGGAGGAGTGTCCATATTCACCAAGGATATTCACACCTCCAGGTTAATTGCCCAATAAAATGCATCTGAAATTCTCCAGGTGCAACTAACACTAGGTAAGACTGCAATCCAAATTGTAGCTTGCTACAGATCTCCCACCATGCCCCAAGATTCTCACTACACCTTTCTAAACGTACTAGAAAATATGACACAACCCAATACTGGGTGTTTTCAACTACCCTGCCATTAACTGGGAAAACTACTCAGGCATCAACACCTTTTCCAAACAGTTCTTGGAATTAATAAAGTCCAATACCCTGGTTCAACTAATCCATTGTCCCACCAGGGGCTCCAATATCCTAGACCTGGTCATAAGCAAATCACCCTTGACATCCACATCCCACCCCCTATAAGGAAACCTCCGTAAAAAACTTCTCCAAAGCCAACTTCATGCTACTCAAGTCAGAAGTGACAAACTTCATGACACCCATGCAAACGGGAGCTGAAAGTTCAACTGCCGAATCCTACACCAAGGCACTGTATGAGCACAT
Organism: Protopterus annectens; assembly: GCF_019279795.1. Classification (NCBI taxonomy): domain Eukaryota; kingdom Metazoa; phylum Chordata; order Ceratodontiformes; family Protopteridae; genus Protopterus; species Protopterus annectens. The sequence goes on from NC_056733.1 coordinate 640,836,517, forward strand.
CCACTCATGCATGAATCGTGCCATCCCAAATAGAACCAAGACGCTCTCCTCCAAAAAAAGGAAGCCAATTTCGTGGTCCCCTGCCACAAACAAACTATACAACAGAAGATAGAAACTGTTGCAGGAGAGAGGAAAATCCCAGGATGCAAAAAACTCCTTTACCAGCCTCAATAAGAAGGTGAGATCCCTCATAAAATCCTCCAAAGCTAGTTACAAAAATAAAATTGCCAAAGATTCCAAAGCCAACCGCAAGGCATTTTATAGGTATGTCAAGAATCTAAATGGCAATGCTCAGATCTGCTCTGAGCTACAACATAATGGCATTAAATATACTGATCCCAAGAATATTGCCAATATCCTGACTGATCAATTTAGTGCTAACTTCACCTCCCTCTCACCCCCTAAAGGGCCCATCTCAATACCAAAAGATTGAGAAATTTCAGTAATCACGGCCACACAGGTAGAAACTGCACTCTCCAAAGCCAAGAATACAACATCCATAGGACCAGATGACATGGATGTTGTATTCTTGGCTACATGAAATACAAAATGAACTGGCACCTCACTTAAGTGTCATGTTTAATCATACCCTAACCTCAGGCTTCATGCCCACTGAGTGGTGCACAGCTACAGTTATCCCACTCCACAAGGGGGATCCACCTTGTATCCCAGGAACTACTGTCCCATCAGTCTGACGAGCCTGATCTGAAAGGGCATGGAACTTATAAACAAAGACACTGGCAACCTTCAAACACTGGACCCCACCCAGTTTGGGTTCATGACGGGCCAACCTGTCTCCTGAACCCGATTGACTTCTTCGAATCAGTCTCCAGAGCTGTGGATGAGGGTAAGGCAGTCCACACATCCTATCTAGACCTCGCCAAGGCCTTTGACACCACCCCCACTGTGGAATCAAAGATAAACTTACTAAGCTGGGCATAAATTCTTATGTCACTCTATGGGTTGCTAACTGGCTTACTGACAGAGCAGAGACTGTAAAGGTAGCAGACTCCAAATCCAGCTCCAGACAAAGTAGAGTACCTCAAGGTTCAGTCCTGGGACCGCTCTTGTTTGGCAGCTACTTCTCTGAAGTACAGGCCAACACTAAGGGACTCCGGCTAACAAAAGTTCACAGATGACTGCAAACTGGGAGCCATTATTGAATCCCCAAATGATGTGGATATTCTACAAAAAGGCCTTACAGAAACAGATGCTTGGTGCCAGAGCCATCGACTCAAGCTTAATGCCAAGAAATGTATAGTTATCCCCTTTGGGGGAAAACCATGTACCTATGAATTACCACATAGGTAGCAGTACAAACACTGAAAGTGTGATGAGAGACTTAGGGACACAGGTGGACAGTGGTCTCACCTTTGATAACCACATAGCCACAACAGGCAGGAAATCCTTCTATGTGGCACACCTCATCACCAAGGGCTTTTCATGCAGAAAAAAGGAGGTTATTGTCCCACTGTACTCATCCTTCATTAGACCCATTTGGTATGTACCTCTCAAGGCATCTACAACAGCTAGAATGGCCACAGAAACACCTCACTAAAAGAATCACAGGCCTAAACCAGATGCCCTCTGCTGACAGTCAAAAAACCCCCAAAAAACTCCAGTTATATTCAGAGGCAATCTCTGCTTAACATACAAGGCAATGTCAAACCCCTGAGCTGTTGGACATGCTCCACTTAAAGAAATCCCAATCCCTCAGAACCACACATTCCAGGGATCTAAACCTGGTCATCACAATGAACAAAACATGCTGGAGGGATAGGTTCCTGACCCGGAGACTCCCCATACATGTCAGAGTGCCTTCTTGGCCCTCTTCCAAAAGGAACCTTGACGGGGATCATGTCAGTCGCCCTGCTAGACAGATACCTTCGCAGGAATACCATTTGTATTAGTAGTTCAGCCTTATCTACTTCTAACATTAGTATATTTATTTTTTCTATAAAGGTTTCTATTTGTACCTTTTTTTTTTATTTCCTTATTTCTGTTTTATATAGACATTCATAAAAATGTTTCAAGTACCTCTACAGGAAATCCTGTTACAGGCTCCTTAAGCTTGGCAACAGTTTCTTTTGTTGCCAGACTCGTTGGGCTAAAAGTTTTTGTGCTCTGGAGTTATTTAAAAAAAAAAGTTGCTTAACATCAGTCTTAAACTCATGTATATTACTGAGGTAATCCTCTACTTTGTTTAGCATTCTGCAATTGCTCCTCCTCTTGTTCTGTGAGATTCCCCCTATTCTGCAATACTTTAACAATCGTCAGTCCCTCTAAATAATTCTTACTTAGGATCCTAGGATGTTACTAGGCTAATGGCCCTGGGACCCTAACAAGCCTAGCTAAGCGCTTATCCCCAAAAAAGAAACCTCAGTCAGAAGGAAACCACGCACACCACAAACCCAGTTTCACATAGAACTATCACAACTGCAAAACAAACACAAACACACAAAGACATACTCAGAGGCACTGATCAAAAATCTACCAAAACTACAGAGGCCTCCAAAGCAGACACCCAAGCAACTGCCACCTCAAGACATAAGACATGCAACACATAGTTCTCAAAGTCAGTGTGCTAAACAGTCACAGCCCTTAAGGCCAAACACAATGCCAGACACACTTGTTATAGGTGACTCCATAGTCAGACACACTGACGTCCCTCTCACCAGACTGAACAAGGAAAAGATCACAGTTAGCTGCCTGTCAGGTGCTAGAATCCGCCACATAACACAAGCACTCAGGTCACTCCACAGCAAGTACAAGTATGACTCAGTCATTGTCTATGCCGGTGTGAGCGACCTGAGACGTACCTCCCTGGACTACATGAAAAGAGACAGAGGAGCTCTCAGATTATGTAGCCCAGGCCGGTATGACCCTGACCCTGAGCAGTATCCTACCCTCACCAAGAATGATGCCACAATACAGAGACAAAATGATCAGCTTTAATAATTGGCTTAATTACTGGTGTCATTCTAAGGGGATCCAATGTCTGTCTGCCTGGGATGACATGCTTGACAAGCCACGCTGCTCAAGGGCGGCTTGCACCTGTCACCCTGGGCTTTCGGATATTGGCAAAGGCTCTTGCCACCCCCATAGTGCCTTTTTTAGGCAAGGCTCAAATGATAAACCTACCACCCTAGAAAACAAAAATGGAGAAAAACTAAGGGTAATACTGCTCAATGCCAGAAGTCTAAACCTCAAGATGCATGCCCTCGAAGCCCTCCTCAGTATGGAGAACATCGATGTTTGTGCTGTGACTGAAACCTGGTTCAAGGCTCCTGAGAGCACCCCAGGACTATCAGGTTATACCTCATATCATGCGTTCCGGCCCCAAAATCCGGACCGAACCACAAAAGGAGGGGGAGTATCCATATTCATAAAGGATACCCACACCTCCAGGTTAGTGGCAACGCACGAAGCATCGGAGACCACCCAGGTGCAATTAACTATAGGTAAAACTGCCCTACAGTTTGTAACATGCTACAGACCACCTTCTCAAACTCAGGAAACCCACACAGCCTTCCTGAAGACACTGGAGAGTATAAATGTCTCTCCAAACACCATCATATTGGGTGACTTCAACTACCCAAACATAGACTGGGAACATTACTCAAGCCCCAACACCCTAGCCCAAAGGTTCCTTGAGTTCATAAACTCAAATGCTATGGAACAACTAGTCACCATTCCTACAAGAGGAGAAAATATACTAGACCTGATCATCACAAACATGGGGACAAAATGCTCCACACGAAGTATATCCCTCATTGGTGAGATCAGACCATAAATTAATCTCACTGGAGATCCACATCCCCCCACCCCGGCAAAAGACCACAGTGAAGAACTTCTCAAAAGCAAACTTCACACTTCTTAAGACTGGAGTGGTATCCTTCAAGGCCCCGAGCCAGTGGAAACCACAACCCACGCTGCTGAAACCCTTACAAATGCCTTCTACGAGCACCTCCAGGAATGTATGGATCAAGCAATCCCTAATAAAATCAAGACCCTTTCCACCAAAGGCAGGCGCCTGGTCTGGTGGACTCCAGCCATAAACAAACTCTACAACAAGAGGAGAAAGCTACTACATGACAGAGCAAAATCCTTAAATGGGAAGGCATCTCTGATCAATACTAGCAAAAAACTACGATCACTCATAAAATCATCCAAGGCCAACTTTGAGAGAAAAATCGCTAATGACACAAAAGACAATCATAAAGCCTTCTTCAGCTATGTTAGAAACCTGGGTGGAAACTCCCAGATATGCTCAGAATTGGTCCAAAATGATAAAAAAAATAACTGAACCCACAGACATTGCCAACATACTGGCAAACAGGTTCAGTGCAAATTTCTCCCCTCCCTCCCCCCAAAAGGAGAAATATCTATCCCACCAGAGTCTAGCCTCCCAAACATCTCAGATGCCCAGGTGAGAGCTGCTCTCTCTAAAGCAAAAAACACAGCATCAATGGGACTGGACAGTGTCCCCGGATGTGTGCTACACGAACTCAATGAGGAACTAAACCCACACATAAGGCTGCTGTTTAATCTTAGCCTTACTACAGGATACACTCCAAAGAATGGCGTGCGGCAACTGTGGTCCCACTCCACAAAGGCGGTGCTTCTACGGACCCTGGAAATTACCGCCCCATAAGCTTGACGAGCCTTGTCTGCAAAGCTATGGAGAGGATCATAATGGAACTCCTAAATAAAGACATTGGGGACCTACAGACACTGGATCCTACCCAATTTGGCTTTGTCAAGGGCAGATCCTGCCTCTTGAACTTGGTCGACTTTTTCGAAACAGTCACTAAGGCCATTGATGAGGGTAAGGCAGTTCACACAGCCTACCTTGACCTAGCAAAAGCGTTTGACACAATACCCCACTCGGGCATCACAGAAAAGCTCACCAGCTTAGATGTAATCCCATATGTCACAAGATGGGTTGCAAACTGGCTCAAGGACAGAACACACAGGGTTAGAGTTGCTGGTGCCATGTCAGACTCTAAGCCGGTCATGAGCGGTGTCCCACAGGGCTCAGTCCTGGGCCCCCTCTTGTTCGGCATTTATTTTTCTGAAGTGCAGGCAAACATAGGGGGATTGTGGTTGACAAAATTTGCAGATGACTGCAAACTGGGCACCATAATTGACACTCCATCAGACACAGACATCCTCCAGAAAGGTCTCATAGAAATGGATAACTGGTGCCAGAGCCATGGCCTTAAGCTAAATGCCAAAAAATGCATAGTCATACCCTTTGGGAAAAACAAGGTAACCCCTAATTACCACATAGGTGGTAATCCATTAAACACGGAAGAAGTTATCAGGGACCTGGGGACCCAAGTTGACAGTAACCTCTCTTTTGACACTCACATTGCCAAAGTGGTTAGGAAGACCTTCTACATTGCCCACCTGATCATGAAGGGATTCACATCCAGATCAGGAGAGGTCATTGTACCCCTGTACTCTTCACTTATCAGACCAATGATTGAGTACAACGCCCCATTCGGAATGTACCTTACCCGACACCTGCAGCAGTTGGAAAGACCAAAAGTTCCTCACCAAAAGGATAAAGGGGCTCAAACATATGTCATACGATGCCCGACTGAAGAAACTCCAGCTCTATTCAGTCGCATACCGTCTGCTCACAGGTGATCTGTGCCTGACATACAAGGCCATGTCCAACCCGGAATTAATGGACATGCTCCACCTCAAAAAATCCAAATCCACCAGAGCCACGAGAGCAAGAGACTTAAACCTCAACACGGATATAAATAGGACGTGCTGGAGGGACAGATTCATTCCCCAGAGACTCCCTACACTATGGAACAGAATCCCAGTCCATGTGAGGCAGAGCCCCTCACTGACTCTGTTCAAGAGAAATCTTGACGAGTGGATGGGAGATCGTAGGTTTACCCCAGGAATCATCTCTGTATCACTGCTGGACAGAGGCACAGCAAATTAATGGGTATAGTATTCTCATCCTAAGGGGTGGTGAAAGCCACACACACTCTGGCTAGGCTTATAAATGCCCTAGGGCAGATAGCCTAGTATGAACATATGAACCATATAAGCACCTGTCAATGAGGGACAGAGGTGGAACCCCTGGGTCAAATTTGTGGTTTTCCATCCACTCATCAAGGTACTTTTTGAAATGTATGGGAAGTCTATTCCAGAGATAGGGAAACAAACCTGTCTCTCCAGCAGGTTTTGTTGATGTCGCATATTAGATTTAGGTCTATCGAGCAGTTACTGCATGAGGAGTTAGACTTACAGATATGGAGCATCTCTAGTAGGGCAGGGTCCAATATTGCCTTGGAGGCGAGAAACATATCACATCTGAGCAATCTGTATGATACTGAGTAAAGTGAGTGATTTGAACCCATCCGCACAAGACAGGTGTTGGAGAATATGGATTTAATTTGTGAAGTATTTCTGTGGCCTTTCTGGTTAATGCAGGTGTTTGGAGAGGTACATATCAAGCGGGGGCATTATACTCAATTACAGGTCTAATAAGGGATGAGTACAGAGAGGTAACCTTTTTTGGATGCAACAATTTACTTATGAGATGAACCAAGAAGGCTTTTCTGACCACTGCCACCACAATGGTCAAACGTGAGATTGTCGTCAACCTGAGTACCCAGGTCTCTCACCATGGGTTGTGTGCTTAGGGGTTGCTGTTGATGTGGTAATCTGTAGGGGCCATGTTTTGCTGAATGGTATGATAAACTTCTTTGCATTTTAAGGCCATGACTTTTCCATCAGTTATTTGTAGCTGTTGACACCCTCTTGCAATATGTTAAATGTCATTTGGGGAGTCAATGACAGCACCCAACTTAGTCATCTGCAAACTTGGTCAGCCACAAGCCCCTGACATTAGCCTAGACCTTTGAGAAGATGATGCTAGACAATAGGGGTCCCCAGACAGAACATTGAGGAACACCACTAGTGACAGGTGTGCTGTCAGAGGTGGTGGCGCCTGTGAGCCAGATGGCCATCCATCTGACGAGATGGGGATTAACACCAAGTTGTGTTAGCTTTTTAATGATGCTCAAGTGGAGGAGTGTGTCAAAGGCCAAGGCAAGCTGCATGTACCGACTCCCTCATCCAGGGCCTTGGTGATGGTCTCAAAGAAGTCAACTAGGTTCAATAGGCAAGATCTGCCCCTGACAAATCCAAATTGGGTGGGGTAGAGTGTTGAGATTGCCTGGTTTATGAGACCAATAATATGCTCCATGGCTATACAGATCAGATTTGTCAAGCTAATGGGGCGATAGTGCCACAACTGACCTGGGAAACTACCTTTGTGAAAGGGGATGACAATGGCTGTTCTCCACTCTGTTGGAATGAAGCCCGTAATTAGGCTGTAGTTGAACAGGATGCTCAGTGGTGAAGCTAGTTTTTGCTGGCGATAATACTATCAGGTCCTATGGAAGCTGTGGTCTTTGCCTTGGATATGGCCTTTAACACATTCTACAGAGATGAGGAGTGGGGACAAGTATTGAGGATGTCAACTGAGACTTTGGGGGTTGAAGTTTGAACTAAACCTATCAGCTAGTAGGTTGGCTAAGTTGGCAGGATCAGTGTAAGTGGTACCATTAAGTACTAATTCAGAACAAACTTGGGCTTTGCCATGGAGGTTTCTAATGTAACTGAAGGACTTGTGGTTTCCCTTTGTTTCAGAGGCTAATTTCAACTCATAATTGGCTTTGAAGTTTTTCACTACTGATCTAATTTGCATGTTAAAGCAGGAGGAGGGAGATTTTCTGATTTGAAATGTGTTCTATTTTACCCTTTGACAACAGTTTCTTCCTTTTGTTGTAAAACATGTTGATAGAGGATGTCCACCAGACAGGTCTGTGCTTCCTTGAGGAGCAGGTTTTAGTTCTGTTGGGTATGGCTGCCCATGGAGTTGTACAGGTACTTGTATATTGCACTGGCGTACTGCTCAGCATAGTTGTCTGCATCCTCAGAGGAGAGGTGGTGTGGAGCTGCTGATACCCTTCCTTAGGAGGGTGTAATCAGTTTTTCAGAAGGTTTTTTAGCTGGCTACGGCTGGGGGGTTGCTTGGGATAGAAACTTCGAATGAGAGACAGATCTGATTTCACCATGGAAGAACATACTATGGGAGTGGTGCAGCAGTCATCCATACTGGTGAGAACCAAATCCAGTATGTTATATCCCCTTGCAGGGGATGAGACCAGCTGGTGCAGTACCTTAGAGATGATGAGCTCAAGGAATCATTGGGAGTGCATTAGTGCAGGAAGAGCTCACCCAGTCTATGGTGGGGTAGTAAGTCACCAAGGATCAGGGAGTACCTTGGAGTCAAGTAGGTCCAGGTAGGAGTGGGTATCCTGAGACAGAGGGTGGGTCTATAGCTGGCTATAACTTGGATGGGTGTCTTGCCAGCTATCATGTGTAGCACCTGGAGTAATTCCAGTGAGTCATGCTGGTAAACCAGTCAAGAGGTGTGCCTGTCTTAAATGAAGCTACAGACTCCACCACCCTTAGTCTTTCAGACCTCATTTTGGGGTCAGAAAGTGTAGAATGAGGTACAGCCTGGTAAAGCAAGGGTGCTCTCTGCAGCTCTGAACCAAGTTTCCATGACTGTACAGACATCAGCATCTTCCAGTGGGAGGAGAGCCTCCACTGAGTGCATTTTCACATTAAGGCTCCTCGCATTGAGCAGCACGACCCTCAATTTGCTTTTTGACAAATATTTCATGCTGGAAGATTTGTCTTTGGGACAGTCTAAAAAAGGTACAATAGAGGAAGCAAGAGCTTTAGCCAAGATCTGGGGCAACAGGCGGAGGCCATCTTTGGCAAAGCAATGAGTCCTGTCAACCATGTCATCCCAGGCAAACAGATACTGGATCCCCTTGGAAAGACAACAGAAACTAAGCCATTTGTTGAAGTCACTCATTTTTTGTTGGTATTGTGGTATCATTCTTGGTGAAAGGATGCTGCTCAGGGCTAGGGTGAGAGCTCAATCATGTCTCTCTTCATATAGTCCAGGGAGATATGTCTCAAGTCATTCACACCAACATGGACAATGACAGTCATATCTGAACCTGTTGTGGAGAGACTTGCGTGTGTATGTGATGTGGCGGATTCTAGCACCTGACAAACAGCTGTCCATGACCTTCTTGTTGGCCTGGTGAGGGGGTCAGTGTGCCTCACTTCTGCAACACCAATGACTAGTTTATTGTTATGCCTTATGGGCTGCTTTGGTTTATTGTTATGCCTACTGGGCTGTGTTTGTGAGACACTGGTGTGCTGACTATGCGATGTGACTGGCATTGTGGGTGGAATGTTTGTGTTTTGGGCATCACTGCTTAGTTAAGTTTTTGTTGAGGACCACTGGATAGGTAGGCATGTGGCTCTGATGTAGGTGGTGTGGTGCTTGTACTGGCAAGCTCCTCTTTGTCAGGAGCACTGACTGTGGTGTGAGAGAGCATGGATTCCAGCTTACTGATGCAGATGCATCTCTCACAAGTAGAAGAATTATGTGCTAAAAGTCGACCAGACTGGCAGGGGAAACTGATGGGAATTGTCCAGACAGTGCTCCGAATACTTGGTGGACTTGGGGAGAGCAAGGTTTGATAAGGGTTTGTTCACAAAAACCCTAAATGTAAAATAACTGGCCTGAAGCACAAGTGCTAAAACCAAAACACTAACAAGCAGTAATAAGTGCAGAACACTTAAACACACAGAACAGCAAACTAAGTTAAAGACAGTAGAAGACAGTTACAGTAAGAGCAGCTGAATAAAGTGTGTGTGTATATATATATATATATATATATATATATATATATATATATACACACACACACATAGACATTATATATATATATCTATGGTTAGTGGAGAGGGATTGAACAGAGCAAGATTAAGAGACTACAGGAGTTGTCCTTCCCAAATGCTCTCTCTCTCCACATAGTGGATAGAGCTGAACAGATGGGACTGGTAGGAGTGTCTGAAATCAAAATATGATCTCACTGTACTCCGTTGAGTGAGCAAATGAGATGGGCCCAGGAGTGTTCAAACAACTTTACAGGAGGGACGGGCAATTCCAAAGCCACCAAGATTAATACCGCAACAAGAACATGGTGGCAAACTAACTGCAGAGAGACAGTGAAACCACAATATTTAATGAAACAAATAAAATGCAATACTATCTGTAACAGTGCGAGTGCAAAACAAAGTATACTTAACTCAGCTTCTACTTCAGTTGATTGCAGTTAGATAGCAGCCAGCCAAACAGCTCAGATATTGAGCAGAAATAAACACACAGATATATGACTAACACTTATAAGGCACAGAGAAACCATCTAGGCTAAGAGTTAAACACCGAATATCAAAGAAGTGAAACAATAACCCCCAATGAAACCAGGTGGCTACACTTCTAGCAAGCTATGAAACCAGGTGGCTACACTTCTAGCAAGCTAACTGCAGAGAGACCATAATATTCAATTAAACAAATAAATAAAATGCAATACCATCAGTAACAGTGCGAGTGCAGAAGTATAATTCTTAATATCTTTCTACCTTTTATATCCACCCTATTTTTAAACTCTGCTTTAATTTTATCCCAGTTCCTGGCTATATTTTCAGAAGAAATTTCTGTCTTCTCTAATAACTTCAGAATAATTTCTACTATCCATTCCTTAAATCCCTCTCTTTTCAACAAATAGGTGGAAAAATGCCAGTGTCTCATTATTTATTTTAATCATTGGCACAGTCTTATTGGATGTGCATCAAAATTTTGAATTAAACATACATTTCCGTGAAATTTAAGTTCTGCCTAGCCCAATTTTTGTGTCTTGAGGAATATGTAAATTCACTCTGAACACCTACTACTGAATTCAAATCTTCAATGTAGAATATTTTCATAAATTACTTCAAAATTCTATCCTCCCTTGTTATAATTCCCTTCTGCCCCCCCCCCCCCCACAGACATCTTTACTACTGCAAATCAAATTCCAGTCTCCATCTATAAACAATATTCCTTGCTGAAAGCTGTTCATTTCTCTCAGAATTTTCTTAAGTTCCATTATGTATGGCTTGAGTACAACAATGGTGTCACTGTTTATACTAAAGGATATCTTAAAACTCAAATCATTTCAGAGACAACTCACTAAATAATTACATAAATTCATGACTTGGGGTTTGGAGATTGTGTAATTTATACAGATGAAAAGTTGCATACAAAGCATTTTACAAGCAATTTTTAACTGAATTATATCAAGGAAGTTTATTGATAAGAAATAATAGTTAGTTACAAAGCATGGTATAACTAGACTAAGAACTTTTTTACATCTACAATTCCAACTTTATGGAACAGACATCCTGTATTAGAATTTCTTCCACATTGAGTAGACTTAATTTTAATCTTGACAAGCGAGTAGGAAACAGTTTATGACCCTGGATTAATGGAATCAGTGCTGTTTGTCTGACTGCAGCAAAGTATACAGACCTATGAACTTATTTCTTAATAAGGTAGCCCAGTAGGCCAGGGGCAATGCATCCATATGTTGTTTCATTGACCCAAGTTCAAGAATATTCTTGGGATACTGGAAGAGCTAGCAAGGAGAGAATTGGATGAAGCAGGCAGTAGCCAGCTCAGCCATCCAGGGAGTGTAAGGGTAAGTTTTTGACTACATGACCGTGTGGTAACCAGGGACTTTCTAGGCCAACTACAGTTGCTGGAGAGTGAGATGGTGTCCAGTGTTTGGCATGTGCATGGATTGTGAATGTCTGTTTGCAGTATAATGGCTCCCTGCATTCACTTGATTAAGTTCATGCTCCATGAACCCCCTTATGACTTTGTTTTCCACTAAAGCTGTGTGTCCTAAGTACTGCATCATTGTACTCAGGTAAGATCAGGTACCAAGGGATAAAGCCAGAGGTCAGCATAAATTGATAATTGAAGGGGTATAATAAAAAGACTGATTAACTATCACTTGCAAGACATTATGAAGCTTTGAAATCCATATTCTGACATCAAATATTGCAATATGCAAATCACAGCCAACATTTTAGCAATTAAAATGTTGCATGTTTCTCATTTGCTGTCATCAAATGCATACCTGAAAAAAATGTCAGTTTCATGGCTAACTAAAAACTGAACACGAGACTCAAAACTGTATATCTTATATATCCTTTAAACGTTATTTACAAAAATTGGCAAACCATTTTTTTATCTGTATGTGCATTTATTTTCTTGCAGATTAACTTATTTTTCCTAATTGCAAATTGAAGGCCAAACACTAATGTAAAAACAAGGTATCTTTGCGTTAGGCAAGTCACAATAAGTAATTACTTAGAGTGGTGCCAGATAAAAGTGATGCTAGGGCTGTCACTGCTTACAAAGGCCATCTATAAACAAGTCCTCTACACAAATAGTTTATAAAATAAAAGTGTGTACGACCATTTAGTTAAGTATACAACTTGTACTTTAACAGAAATCTTTCCTTGGACAATAAAAGGAATGCTGGCAAAATATTTTAGTCACACAACCAGCACTGCTGTTATGTAAAATGTCAGCCACTAAAAGAGGAGCAGTTAAAACCCAACTGCAAGCAATTTTTATACAAATCCTATATGCGAGATAGATTTTTAAAAAGGTGTTTGGGTATGTAGGTGGGAGACATATCCGATATAAAAGCAGAAACTATCTTCCTTAAATACTATCAATACTTTGGGAATACAACTGTATATCAGTTTACTGCAAACTAAGTTAAGTATTTTTACAACTCCTATAATCAAATCAAATAGAAACAGATGAACTTTAAAGTTCAGAATCTTGCACGTACCAGTTAAAAAAAAAAAAAAAGTCTGCTACTAGGGTTGCCATTATGAAAGGATTATCACAGAAATACAGACCACCACCAATGGGCTGGTAGACCTCTGGGTATACCACAGCCAATACTTGTCAAATTTCTTTATCCAGGTCAAGAAAAGATTGCACACAAGTCTGAAGGAAAAGGCCAGTTTAAAAGCTACCCCTGAAATATGGATGGTGCCCCACAAGCTTGAACAGGCAAAGGATCTGTGGAGAAACTAGTAAAACATAACCCTACTATTGTGATAAAGGCCATTTTAAACACTGGTGATTCAAGTACCATTTTAAGAAATCCTGCACTAAGGAATAATGCAACTAAAGCCTGGAAAGACTTGTGAATTAACGCAGTTTAACTTGTTCATTTTTTTTTTTTTAGTAATTCTTACTTCAGGAATACTAATCTGTCCCTTGCACTAACAAACAAAGAGCACAATGTCACCAAGACCAAAAATACTCTTATATGTGAAATTTTTATTTCTGCCCGTCAGCCTTCTATCATGCATCCATGAATATGTTACAGAAGTTGTGCATACTTTCGCTTTGGGAGAGCTTTTTTGTTATTCTAATGGTATTATTTACCAGAACAGGTGTATGCATTTAAAACTAATACATTTAGGTTACATACTTGGGTCAATAAAATAAGACTGTCATTATCAAAACTAAATGCACACCTAACAATATCATGGTGTTCCATGAACAAACTTAAAATCTTCTTTTGGTCATTTTTACCTACACAAACAAGGATTGCATTCTATTTGGCTTAAATTTAAGTAATCTAGGAACCAGTCTATCTAAATCGGCTCCCCTTAAAGCAGGAAGTGTACTTGGCAGTCCAATTCCTGAGTCTAGTAGCAAGACATAACATGTATGTCATCAATCCAGAGGTATTAACACTGGAATCATTTAGGACTTAGGACTTGGGGATGTAGAGCTTTAAGCACTGTTGGCAAGAAGAAAGTCTGTACTTGTTTCCTTATATTTTTAGCCCCCCCCCCCCCCTATACATAATGGTTAGCAAATCTGCATTATATCTCTTTTCCTTAATGTGTGTTGAAGGGTAATCAGTAATGCCACAAATTTCAGTATTAATTTCTTAATCCAGGCTTGTAATCTCTTGAGTTGGTACACAGTTTAACATGTGTGCTCAATAGGTTTAATTTTTTTTCACTGTGCAAAGTAAAATAAAGTTCTTTCATAATAAACTCGGATGTTACTTTTGGGATCTTTTGCCTGTTAAGACAACTAGGGTTACTGGCTCAACAGGCAGCACAGACACCGTTGGAAGACCAGAACATTATGGGTTCTCTATTATCACACCAGCTACTTGGACTAGTTCAATATTAACACCACAGTACAGCACAAAGGGGATGTTGTATTCTTGAGTGTACCACATTAAACGAAGGTCCAGTTTGCCTGAGTTGGTAACTTGGATGGATCAAAATAGGTGTTTTATTGGTACACTTCCCTTAAAATACACACCTTATACATCACTTTTAACCATACCCTTCCCCCCACTTTACCATTGTTTAATTTTCATAATTACTTCATCCCCCTTTACTATACAATAGTGCATCACATCTTTTCCACTGAATGCATAGTCATGAAGAATACATCATATCTGCTCTGCTCCCTCCTCCAAACTTCCTATACTATATATAAAATCTAAAACTTCATCCTTATAATTTATCCAGCATTGCTCTCCTTAAAAAGTCCTCACAATTCATGAAACCCTTAAAGCCTTTTCTGACCTTTTAATCTCATTCTTTACACCTTTAAATGAACCCTCCCCACGGCAACATAAACTAGTTTTCCATCATCTTTACTGCGATGGTGGTGCTGCAGTAGCGCTGTCGCCTCACAGTAAGACATCCTGTTCTATTCTCAGCTAGAGTGTCTTCTGTGTGGAGACATGCCTGAATGGGCGTACCTTCGTTGAAGGTTGTGCATCAGAGCCGGCAACTCTGCACGTAAAAATCTACTGCCAATCATTAGCGGACCGGAGTTCCGCTGTGGCAACCTCTAACCAGGAAAAGCTTAAAGACCCAAACAAATCTTGTATCATCGTTCCTTTCTCCTTATGTATCACATTTGTACTTTCACATCATTTCTCTGTCATATTGATAAACAACTCACTTTCCCACCTTCTCTTTTCCTTTGCTTCTTTAGTACTTTTAACTGAAAGGTTTCTCACCACTTCATTTTCCATTTCTTTCAGTTTTATTAGCCAAGGGGGGAAAAAAAAGATAGGACCTCCACTGCATTGATTAAATGCACCAGTTTCCTCTTTGTACTCAACACCATTTCCTTTAATAGGATTTAGTCGTGCCCCTCCCAAAAATTGAGATCTTAACTCACTCCTTTTCTGGTTGAATAGAACATATCTCTCCAGTTATGCTTTCCACCATGTAATTTTCATTTCTTGCAACATTTTTTTCCATTGAATCAATTGTTTTATGCATTCCAAATCTCACCCTAAAAATTAACTTCATTCATAGAAAAATACCACCAAAACTTCTCCTATATTCTCCAATAACCTCAACTCTTACTACTAACTCTGTCATCCACACTACTTGTCATCACCAAATATCTTTGTAAGAGGACAGTAAAGGTAATTTACCCCATTCCTTATCTACAGTCTAGCTTCTTCCATCTTACTTCCACATACTTCCAACACAGCATTCATCACTGCCACAAGCAAACACATATGTAACAGATAACACTGCTTCACCCCTCTGCAGCAGGGCTAGCCATCAGGCAGTGTAACCTCTGGCTCAAGATTGTCACTGTTAAAGAGACACCCAACCCCATATGCAAAGTGGGGAAAAAGGGGTAGAGTATGGATGGAACCCTGCTTCACCCCTATACAGACCTTAGTTCTTCTACCTTTTCATCCATTCACCATCACCCAGGATTTGTAATACCCTTATAGCCTTTTTTCCTACTCCATTCTCTTTCAATACCATCCACAGCTGCCTATAACATGCACTGTTCAGTGCTTTTACTTAATCACATGCAACAATCCTCCCTTTTCCCCCCATTATACCATCTACTTCTTTCAGTATAATTAGCATCTTACCGATTTCTCCAACTCCATACACCCACCTCTCAGAGGGCTGCTGAAATCTTTTTTGTAGGATTCCCATAATCTGCAGTCTACATTTCCAAACGATACAAGTCTCCTTTTAATTTTTTTCCCCTCTCATCCATGTGAATTTTTATTACCCATCTACATACCTTTTCCTCTACACCAAACATTCATTCTTTATAAACAAGAGGATTTTATTTTTTTATTTCCTTATAAAAATATAACACTCATAACCCAGCCTGTCATATCTTGTAGCATAATTGTTATTCACTTTTCAGCACCCTTTCTAATTCCTCCATTTCTGTTTTTCCCTCAATTCTACCAAAACCTCCCTTACATTTCCACCCCACAGTAGCCTTCTTTCACATTTGTCATACATTCTCTCTGGATATCTTGCCACTAATCTATAGAATTTCCTCCTACTTCTATACTTTGTTCATCTTCTATAATATTCATTCATTCTACCTTCTACATACTCCAGTCTCTTTCCAAAAAGAATGAAGCTTCCCCCCCATGTAAAAGCACTTCTTATAAATATTTATTCTGCTCCTTCCATAGCTCTAGCCTCCCCCTTCTCTAAAATCTTTTCAGTCTCTACTTTCTCATCCTCTATTGTCTTTTTCCAGCACATACATACTTTTCTGTTCTTTTCCTTATACACTACCCTATGGTTTCACCAACTCTTTTATACAGTCTCAGTAACTGATCTCTCAATACAATGCTTTCTCCTCTTTCATGCCTGTCTTAATATATCACCTGCCAAAAATGTAACCGCCACTTTTTCATTTTCTCAGACACTAGCCCACATATCCATATAGCCAGAAAATCCTGCCATTATCACACCTTCCCATACTTCATTCATATATTCCTAAAATAAGTCTAGGTTTTTAAGCTTCTACACACAGACATACTCCCCATTCTTTTACTTCTCTCCACCTCCACATGTTGCATCATTTTCCATCATCGAGGTACAATTAAAATCAGTTGGCACTATTACTACCATGCGGCCTGTTAACTGGCCAACATACCTGCATTTATCCATGTGAAGCAGTTCCTTCCTACCCACCCTAAGTGCAACTTGGACCAATGGATGGGTAACTGGAAATTCACCCCTGGTCTGGCTATGTCTCTGATGAGCAGAGGCAGTCAAGTAAATCCTATGTAAAACAAACGTGTGGTTATATTTGGGTTGCATAGCTAGGCTTATAAGGGCCCTAGGGTCATTAGCCTAGCATACACCTATGAACCTATACTTACATTAACAATTAAATACTTCAGCCCCTCAGATTGTATTTTTCTATATCCTAGATTGGGCCAAGCTAGAAGTCTGAGAGATACCTTGTAATAGCGGCCCATGGGATATATGCAAATGACCCCTTAATGACCACAAAGGTTTCAGCTACATTGCTTCGGAATGTCCATGACTTTTTCCTTTTAAGTCTTTATGGACACACTCAGGCCCATAAAAACTTTAAGACATTCAAAAGCCATATAGCTGAAACAATTGATGCCCTTAAGGAGTCATTTGCATATATCCCATGGGCAAATATTAAGAGGAGATTTAAGGTATCACACAGTGAAGACTCTAGCTTGGCTAGGTTTTTCTTGTATTTCCCACATTTGTATATGCATACACTACAATTATTCTTGCTAGTCTATCAATAACCCTTTACACTGCATATTAACAGTGCTCTGTATTAGTTCCTCAAAATATGTATTTAATGGCTAAACAGCGAAATTCATTACAGTGAAGCACAGATATTTTTTTTTTTGCCATGGTTAGGAACCACTGGGCCATCACCACAACTTTGCTCTTTTCCCAACAGCAGTGCGATCTCGGAATTCTTTATATAGTTAGGAAGGTGGGGGGCATAGGCCCCCACATAGCAGGGGGAGGTGAAGCATCCCACGTGGGTGGGTTTGATTTAATGGGGTGTGTGTTCCAGAGTGCTACAGCCAGTGGTTCCTAACCCTGGGAAAAAAAATTCACTGTAATGAATTTCACTGTTTAGCTGTCGAATATTTATTTGATGAATATAGACACATTAATGGTCTTATAATCCCCAACCATTATGTCATGTTAAACGACTGCGTGTTTGAAACAAGCTTATTCCAGTACTAGGACCACATATTTTGTGCAACGCCCCTTGAAGGAGTGGAATGCAGTACATAACCAGAATATATTTGTACTGACATGGGTGTTAAAATGGATGTTGCTACCTCAACAGTGCGTTAAATTGAAATGTACAATGAACTCCCTTTCGCCCCCCAAAAAACAACTCATGTTTATGCAGGGGAGCAAGCCCCCACCCCTTGCACCTCCTAACTTTAATATTTTCACTCCAAGATCTCACTACAGTGGGGAAAAGGGAATATTCCCTTATCCCCACTGTATAATGACCTAAGCAACAGTTTCCTTAGTTTTCATTTTTTTGCAAAAGTGCATTTCCGTGAGTGTGAGTTTGCTGTAGTACATTTCGATTTAACATACTTTTGATGTAAAAGATTAGGACCCATTAAAACAAAAGTAAAATCACAGATATTACTAAAACCACCAAAATGATTCCACCACCAAACACCCCTCTTTAAGCTTGCATGTAAAGGACATGTGAACTTCTCCATACTCTTTTACTGGTAATATATTTAGTAAGCACAGACAGATGCAAAGTGTTATATATACTATGAAGGCAAAGGGGTGCACTTTTCTTTATTTGTAAAGATCACAATGTGCAGTGCAGGCTATAGCCAAGTATCATGACATTCTGGCAAAACATTGACAGATTTCAAAATATTTCCATGGTAACACTCTTATGTAGGTAGAAACCAGTGGGGATTAAACTACCCACTTTTGTACCAGTTTAGAACACTGACTTATGATAAAGGTTCTGGTTAACGAAACAACTTCCTGGATTTTGCTTTTACTTATCTGGCATAAACCTCAAAACAAAACTTCTTATATCAATGGTTTTTAATGGTACAGGAAAACCCCTTTTGATGGGTATAAATTGAGCCATCCAACTCCACATTTTAAGGTGCTGTTCAGTCAGCTCATGTGCTGCATACCATGTTTAAACAGACAGGTGCTTGATCTAAACGGTCACGTAAAATAGGTTAATTTAAGGAAATCACAGCCCTATGAAAAACATTTTCACAACATTCACTTTAGAACAAAAGTGGATCAGCAGTTTTGTTGGGGGCAATACAGATGGTAACAAAAAGTACTGCTGTAACAAATCAGTCTAAATTTCTATAGAAAGTGACAAATGCCACAGAATTCAACGTACAAATGATCCACTGCCTATAAACTTAGTAATGCAATCCAAGGAGGGAGGATGCTGAGGTAATCCAGTCTTGGTTCCTTGATTTCTGATGGTATCGCAATCACAAAACTGTACAATCGGTAAAATGGCATATATCAGACGCGAGGATGGATTAATGAGACATCAGACAAACGAAGTTGCTCAAGCAACTGGCTGCTTAAGAGTACCATCATGCAGGCAATGGTATCCCCAATGAAAATTTTTCCAATGAGGAGTCAGGACTTGAGGAAGCTTCTGCCTCTGAATCACAATCCAAGGGGAAAGGGATTTGAGAAAATAAAACGGGGATTCTTCAAGTCTTGGTCTTCATCTGAGGAAGACAATTCCCTAGGCGTTGTGAATGGAGTAGAAGACTGTGGGGGGCAGGAACAGAGATCCCTGGAGGTTTCAAGGGCAAAGCATTTAATAAATCCCAAGTGAAACATGGCCATTCATGTGAGAGATCCCTCACAACAGGGGAAAGGTTTTTTTTTTTTTTTTTCTGTGGGACATCCACTCAAAACACCCTTGAAAGGTCAGACCAGTAACGTGACCCTATAGTACTAGTAGGAATCTCCTCCTTCAAAATCCAACGAATCCTCTTGGCCCTTCAGATAAATTTTCCCCTCAATGCCCAGTACAGACCTCCAAAAAGCCTCAGAGGATGTTTGAGAAGCAGTCTTACACAAAAGGTGCACAATAGTCACATTCGCTGCAGGTACAGCCAATTGTGAGAAGCTATGAACTAAAGGCTGGATTCAAGAGTGTCCAAGATCTGAGGAATCACAATACTGAGTTGCAAATGGCACTACATACATATACAAAAATGAGTTCTGAGGTACTGTAAGTGAAGCAAATGAACATTACATCACCTCCACAAATAGTTTCCAGAAAGCCCCGTATGCACTAAACTCTCCACAGCACCAATACACCAAAACTTATACGAATATCAACTATAAAAGTCAATATCTGGAAATTGCATGTATTCATAGCCATGCTATACACTCCCAGAAAACACATTTTTACATGACCAACAACTTGTCAAACCGCAGGTGCAGCATGGGGCTATAAAATTCAACATACAGCACAGGAACCACTAGGAGCAGGTGTGTTAGGAAAGCATATGTGGGATACATAACCATGCAAAGCTGCATATATTTGGAACATGGGAAACTGCAAACTGTGAATGACTGGTACAGAAACTAGTCATATGCACAAAAGCCAGCTTAAATGACTAGAGAATGGAAATATAGTAATATTGTTCCTATGCTAAAAGGATAGCAAGGAAAATATACATACCTAAAACTAATTACTACAGCCCTTATACTATGCATAAATGTAAAGAACAGTAAGCAAAATATTATGGAAATACACTGGATAAAAATCAAACTCCTGGGCTCAAGCATCAGTCACACAATATCAAACAGAACTAACCCAAACAGTTTCATAATGACTTCAAATGGCAGCGCAGCAAACTCCACATTTAAATAGGTACAGATGTTTCTAGCGCAGCAAAAGAACACTTTCAGAGCATGCAAATACATTACCTGACTGACCCTGCAGTACCTACTGAAAAATATAACAAAGAAGGTTACACCAGAAAATGTTTGCATTACAGCCAAATTACAATGCCATTCCTTCAATACAGTGCCACATATACTTGGCACAAAAACAAGACCCTGAAACTGCCCACAAAGTCTAGTGTCAAACTGGGTATTTCATTCTCACCCATGCATACGGTTATTTGTATCCCAGCTGTGTATGATGGAAAAAAAAGTTACACTACTGCAACAAATCCTCCCAACCCACAAAACACTGCACGACTTCTCAAGACATCATTCATAACAATGTGCGGTTAACTGCAGAGACATCCCCATTTTCACATTTACTGACAAGCATGTCAGATTTATACCCAGCTATCACAAGTCAATGAGAAGACAATGAATACAGACACATCAAGAGGGAGGGGAAAAACATTAAAAATTCATATTTATTAGTGTTTAATTTATAAGCGCAGTACAATAAAACAAAATAAAGCTCTGTGCCAGCACCTGGGAAGTGCATAAATCTTCAAATATCACAGGTGATATAAAAAGGCTCCAATACTTCCAATCCAATGAATGACAGAGGAATGCAGTACGACAAGAGATTTACATTTACACAGCCAATGGAACATTATTTACATCTACAATTTTGGCTCATGTGAAATCCTTGTGGGCACACAGTGCAATCAGCACACAAGCTTCATTTACTTAACATTCGTTAACCGAGAATGTCTGACTTGGAACAAAGCCAATTTTCAGATGACGCCTGGGGAGAAGCATCTTTTCATGAAAGGGAAAAAAAAAAAAAGTTATATACTTACCATAACGTTCCATCTGTGTTATCTACTTTCATTCTTACCCAATGTACAAGTTTGAATCCGCCTCTGATGTTACTCTAGCTGGTTGGCCATCACCAAACTCGAGCTCCTTTCCTACCCATAATGCACCATGCATAGCTTCCCCTCAGATCTTTCTTACAGCTGTAGGAGAAAGTATATAAGGATTGCTATACTGGAGTTCAACACTTGGGGCATACTGTGTCCCCCAAGAGTCTCATTCTTCCAAATGTCATTTGCGAGAAAAGGAAGGACATGGAGGGTGCAGAGTTAAGGAAGAATAAAAATGGACACCACCTACTGAACATTATAAGTACAGAATTTCTTTATCGGACATTCAATTTTTGTTTGTTCCTTAACTTATGGGACACCATCCCCAACTACCTAAATTCCTGGGTGGATTCTAAGGAAGGGCATTCCTGAGAAAGGTCAAGCCAAAGGCTGCTCTTTCCCCCTCAAAACCAGATCCAGTTTGTAATGGAGTGATAAAGGTATGAGGATTTGACCAAGTAACCACCCAAACATCATACACTGAAGTAGCCATAGATTTAGTTGAATGAGCCTTTAATGGTTTTAGTAGGGGTAGATTCAATTTAGTGCAGACAAATGAGATGCGATTTGTCAACCACTGGCTATACTCAACTTCAAGACAGATTTGCCAATCTTCTGATGTGCAAAGGAAACAGAGTTGGTCTGTTTTTTGTTCTATGCAGATAGAAATGCAATTGCCTATGAATATTCGGCAAGTGCAGCATATACTCTCCTTTACAGTTTGAGAAGAATTTTGGCAAGTTTATGGCTTGGTTAATGCTGGATTCAAACTCCTTTAGGAAGGAAGCATTGGTATATGCAAGGTGACCCTGTCCTTGTAGAAAATCAAATATATGGGCTTAGAAGATAATGCTTGAAATTTTTCTAGCAGATGTTAACTGCAACCGGGGGTTAGTCTTCCCGGTAAAGAACATTAGATCACATTTAGTTGCAGGTTCAAATGGAGACTGTCAAGGCTTGCAGTACCAAATTTAAACCCCTTAATGGTATAGGATCTTTGTGATGTCTAAACCAGGGAAGAATTCTGAAACCCCATATAGAAATTCGAAATGACTGCAAGTTGGACTTGATAGTAGACGAGCTAGCACCCTCATTAAAATAAACTCAAAAAAATTCAAGAACAGAAATGTATTGGGCTGATAAAGGTTCTACAAAACTCTGCTCTGCCCAACAAATGTATCTTCTCCATTTACTTCTGTAGAATTTCCTTGATGAGGGTTTACAAGAAGATAACAGAATGGAGAGGCGAAAAGAGCATAGGTTGCCTGACCATGAATGGAGCTGGAGAAACCACACTGGCAGCCTGAGGTTTAAGAAACTGGATGAATCATGTCGGTCATCAGAGACAGAAAAAAAAGATGTGAAGTCTGATCTAGAATCCAAGGTGGGTACAGAAGACAGTCACAAAGGCAGGGGAGCCAAATTTATTGAGGCCAGTAAGGTGAAATGAGGATGAATTTGTTCAACCTGGCTGCTTTCTGGAGGAATTTGGGAATTAAAGGCGTTGGGAGTAAGTGTATAGTAGACCCTGGGGGGGGGGGGGGGGCAATCGTGGAGTACAGCATCTCATGTTTGAGACCTTCAGGATGCGTACAATTGAGCCCATACAGTTGTCCTGGCAAAGAAAGGGCAGAATGGACTGAAATGTGACCATCCAGAACTTGGTAAACCAAAACTTGTTCAAAAAACAGATCTAAAAATCAATCAGCCTCCAGTCCCATTTTCTTTGGTACTAAAGAATCTGTAGCAAGATGCAGATTCTATTTGGTCTGGAGAGATGTCTTGGATGACTTTTTTCTAGCAGCTTTTGAATTTCCAGTGCTGCTGCTTCCCTTTGGGTGGGATCAGCTGGGATTTTGACTAACAGGGTGGTAAAGAAACAGGAATACAACCTTTGGAAAGGATTCTCTGCACCCCAGTATCCTAAGTTTAGCCAGACTTCCTAGTGCACAGATAACCTTTGCCTGCCTCCAGAGGAAGGCAACCGGGCCTCTTTTCAGGGGCACTGATAGGGTCCATCAGAAAAGGAATCTATACCCTCGGTTTTGCAGGCATCCTCTGCCATTATTGCTTCCCCCCCTGCTTCTGGGGGAACCTACTTCATAAGTCCTTAGACTTCCTGGACCACATCTTTCAACCTCCCGACTGATTCCTGGAAAAGGTTTGAGGGGGTCAAAAAACATACCCAGATGGAGTCTTTCCATCCTCATCTGGAGAGGTGTGTCTTCTACTGTAGGGCCAAACAAAGAAATGTCAAAAGGAGCACCAACGAAAGATGACAAAGGGCTTCACAAAAACCACAGGTGTATCCAGGGATACCTTCTGATAAAATGCTGGAGCCTGCAGCATGCAAAATGAGCCTTATGGACAAAATTTACAATAGACTGAAGGGCAGCCAACTGTGAGGCCACAGAAGTTTGAGCCTCTGCAGTAGTGGTCCTTGAAAGGGAGTCTGAAAGTTCCTTAATCAAATCACCTTGCAATCCCGTGAAATGTGCCAAGTAGTTCGCAATTGGACAACAAATGTTGCCAAAGCATACACATGCTTCCCAAATCTGCCCAGAGCCCTAGATTCTCTATTTAGGGGATGGACAGTAGAACTCTGTTCTACAAGAGTCTGCTTTGTAGCCGCAACCAAGACCATGGCATTAAGTAGTACTCCCTTACTCCAATGTTCTCTTCCTACCAGTGGAGCCAGAATCCTGTCTGGTCTCTTGGGGATCAGCTCAATCATATCAGGTTCCTTCCGCACCTGCTGAGAAACCAAAATCAATGAGTTCAATCAGTAGCAGAGTGACCCAAGGAGGTAGACTGGAAAGTCCTAAAAGCTTTCGGAAATACTGACTTCTGGAGTCTGGTTCTGAGCAGACCAACCAACCCTTCTGTTTTTAGGATCTCAAGAATGTCTCCAAATGAGATGTCAGTGTAATCTGGGAGACCTTTCTCCTTCAAGGTCAGCATCCTTAGTGACAGACTCCTGGGTGACAGTTCAAGTGCTTCCTCTTGCACATCCCTTCTTCAGTAGGATGACCCAAAAGTAAATCGGAAGAGATGACAACACCCAGCTGTATGGTCTAGACCACCTGGACTGGCTGTCCCAGCGGTGTAGAATGTCAAGGATCACAGTACAAAGTCAGCAAAGATATCGAGGGTGGATCTGAGGGAGAAGGATCCACCAGACCAGAAAAAACCCTCTCTACAACCTCAAAGGCAGACTGCCCTGGAGAGAGGGAAGGCAGAGTGGAGAAAAAACTTCTGGCCCACTACCTCTCTCCACTCCAAGAGTTATCCATCCAAGGCAGAAGCCAGAGCCAAGCTTTCCAATGCTGAAGCTCTAAAAGGCAGAGCTCACTCTACAAACTTCAGTCTCAATCCAATCTACTCGGATCCAACCTGGAAGTTCCAGCAGTCATCCAGATCTGAAGAAGCTGGAACCAGTGCACTCATCAACTGGAACTAAAGGCAATGTCCTCTTCAGATCAGAGGACTAACAACACAGGTTGGGTCAGAGGAGGAGCTGCTGTTGCAGTAGTCTATGGACACCGTGCTCCTGACCAAAGGGAGCAAGGACCAGGAAGACTCCCCTTCAGAACACATGAAGAATAAATCTCACCATCCTTTCTACATCTGCCTCCGTGAAACTTGTGTAGGAACAGGACACCACTGAAGGGGGCTTAGACTCAACTCAAGAAAAGGGGCACCCTGCATGGTACCAGATCCAAGCTAGGCAAGTATACAGTGCAAGGTAATGGCTTAAGATCCAGGGACTTCAGATCCACATCAGCAGTGCACTTTTTCTGATAGAGGAAGGACTTGCTACATATCTCAGTGGATCAGAGAATGTTGGATCCAATGTGAGTTTTTTTTCCCTCTGTTCAGATGAAGTTGAAGCCAAAGCCATAGAATCTGAAGACCTGGACCTTTATGAAGGGTCCTTGAATTTTGGTTTTGGAAATTGTACTCCAGTAATATAGCATGAGAAGTAGTAGTTTGCAATAAACATTTCAATATTAATTTATTTCTTCTTTCTGTTCAGGCTCTTGGGTTGAAGCTACTGCAGATATCACATTCCTGGATAAAGGTGATCAGCCCCTATACCATAAACACACACACACTGGGCATCTGAATATGGCATTGTGCGCCCACATTTAAGCCCTTATCAGACACCATTAAAAGAGAAGCTCTACAAGAAGCAAAATGTTGAACCTTTCTGCGTTATCAACCTATAATATCCAAACAGCCAATTACAAACATGTACAGACATTAAGCAGAGAAGCCAGCAAAAAGGTAAGGCAACAAGACTTTTGTTATGAATACCCTTATCAAGATAGAATTAAATGAGAGTCCGAAAGGTCTACCAGCAATGGTAGCAAGAATACACTAGTACATATACAAGATGTAAAGGAGATGAAGGGTGCAGAAAAAAAAAAAAAAAAAAAGCTGTTAGGGTACAAAAGTAGCATTTGGAAAAAGATTTACCAGAAAACCATAATTAAAGGTAAAATTGCTAAGTAACACTTCTTTAAAGATTGCTCAAGAGCTGTAGTCAACCACATCTAGTCAGGAAAGCAGCAAACGAAATCCAAGGGAAATTAGGCATAGTGCATTATGGGTAGGAAAGGAGTTGTTTGTTGGTAGCCAGGAGCTAGAGTAATGGCAGAGTTGTATCAGAGTGCCTGATCCGAACAAATACTTTGAGAAATGAATGAGAATTAATATCAGATGAAAACTTTCTGCAGTCTTGCCTTCAAGTGCACTCATCATTCTACCTCCACTAGTCCTGGTCTTCACCCACACCCCTTACATGTGCTCCAGCTCCTAGAACACCCCTGTGGAGTTTCTCTTCACCACCCATTTCAGCACTCCAATTCCATGTGCACACATTATACAAATTAAGTTATCTTCCCATTTCTACAGTCTTATTATTCAGTGCAAATAGGAAGAACTTATTGCGGACAACTCCACTGCACTCCCAATCAGTTTTCCATAGGAAATTACTGATTGATGGTTTTGAAATAGAGGCATAAATTCCTTTCTTTTGGGAGATCTCTCTCGTTTGTGTCACCACAGAAAGGGTATATACAGATGTTCAATGGTTGTGGGAGGCTTGCTTCCTCTAAAGGGAGAGGGAGGAAAAAAAAAAAAAAAAAAAAAAAAAAAAAAAAAAACACAGGTTGGATTTCCCAGTTTTGCTGGCAAGTCAATCCTCACCAAGCTGTCTCTCTCAAGTCATAGAAGAACCTTTCCAGGGGTTAGAATGCCCCTGCAATCTTCCACTCTGTTCCCATTATGTCTTGTGTGCATCATAGCAGCATATTTTATGCCTATACCATGCCATCCTCCATATTGTCTAGTCTAAGAACTCTAGCCTTACAAATTCTCCTCCACCCCTTGCACCCAGTGCTCCAGGCTTCAGCCTGGATATGTTCTAACAGCCAGACATCCCTGGTTCTGTACTGCCTCAACAACCGTACAAAGTACCGCACGTATATCCTGAACAAAAGAACCAGCCTATCTTTTTGTCGGCAAAGTTAATCCACCAAAGATGAACTCCAGTCTGTTGCCCAACCACTGCTCTCCATTACTGGTGCTCTAGTCCACATATGTTCACACTCAAACTCTGTGGGCACATTGGTACCTATTCAAATGATAGAAGTTAAAACAAGACTGTCACATAGTATAAATACTGACCATGTCTAATTTGAAAGGGACTCGGGACAAACAGACATGCCCCGTACTGTAAACATAATGGCTACTTTAGAAAGCACATGAATCTATGTGCTACTACCACACTGTTTCGTTACATAAAATGCCTTATCCCTATCCTTGGTTCCAACTCCTGCATCAGCCTCTTGCATGGTTCATAGATTAGTACTAAGCCAACTACCCTTGCAAGCCATTTTAAGCCTCGCCAATTATCTCGGAGAGACTCAAATCCTGCAACTTGTGTTTGTAAGACAAACACCTTAACCATTACACCACCCTCCCAACCCCGGGGACATTGCTGGTCTTCCTTTTATTCATGCTGCTACAATCACTGTCCAAGGAATGTTTCTGCTCAACTCCAGAGGGTACAGTAGTACAACACCCCAAAATGGGGGGGGGGGGGCAGTGTGTTGGCAGTAAAACCCAGTACATTACTGCACTTATTTTGACCATCTGAGAAACATTCTTGCGTAGCACAGTATCGCCAGCTATATCCAGACAACAGAATCATGACTTTCACAACCCAAGCACACCCCAGTTCACTGTATATGCAATGCCACCTGGTAACAGAAAAAGGTTAGTTTTAGGGCAATATATCACTCAAAACACAAACATACATATCACTGTTATACATATATAAAACAAATTTGAAAAGGGTACATGTATACAGCAGCAGATGCTTGAACATTTTCTTTACCACTTTCATCTATCTTCCCAGAAAAGGTTGCTGCATGTCATCTGTGAGGAATAAACAGGTCTACAATTGGTGTACTGTTGTGGGTAGCCATGAAACACCCTTTAATATCTTACATTGTTGCATGCCTACTGGCATGTCAAGCTATGACTTGTCTGCAAGCAACTGTGTCTGCAGTGGGCTAGCTATGGTTTATGCTGTATTAAATCAATTAACATTCACAAAAGCTGTCACCTCAGACTATTCAGACAGTGAAACAATTGTGTATTGTTCTTCTTTTAAACTAGACTTAGGCCTTGTTTTGGAAATCTATGCACTCTAGTTTATAATGGCCACATTCAAAAAAATATGGCAACTTTAAGTACATGTTCATCATTGGTCGACTGCAGCAGCCTAAACTATATGGGACATCCTTACAATAGCCAGCTTCCAAAACTTCAAGGCAACTTCTACATGCTCTACTCACTATATAACTCGAGAACCGCAGTAGAGAGTCAGGAACTATGGTGCCAAACAAACTTTCTTGCTGAAATGCACTCTTCCCTGTAGGCTCCTAGGGATAAATGGCCATCTAAAGCTTTACCAAAGATGGGCAGATAAGTACCTTGTTGGAGGAATACATTACACTTCAATTGCAGTGAAAGTTCTGTCCGAATGTCACTAACATTTCAATTATATTTTGTTCGGTCGTGGCTCCCAGTGGAAAATATCAAAAAATTTCACTCAAATCAAATTACCTTTTGGTTAAAACTTGGTAGCCCAGGGGCTAGGACTTAATGCTGTGGGGAAACAGTACAAACTTTGCTAGCTTGTTTCACAGACTATTCTAAACTCCATTACCCGCTTGGCAGACACCTTTTTTTTTTTTTTTTGCAGACAGACGGTCCAGAGTCCCTTATTGTTTAACATATTTTGGGAGGAAAAACCTTACTTTTCAGTCAAAGTGTTACAGACTGGAGCTAAATGTGGTCAGAATGTCAGTGTTAAAGTTTTGCCTCAAGATTTTCTGTCAGGAGACAGAACAAGATCTTCAAAAATCTGCTGGCCTCTTGACAGAGATTGGTTGTGGTAGACAGTCCTGGATACCAGAGGGGATTTCTTTATATGATTTAGTACTTTGTGAGGAAATAGTACTTTTCTGTCAAGTGTTGCTTGATTTGGGGGCTAGTGTATTTGGTGGTAGTCACAAAAATGTTTTGCCTAGGAGCATAATTTCTCTATAAATTAGGCAAAACAGACACAAAGTTTTGCTAATCACGCGTCAGATCCAGTAACTTGGGCATTTCCCTCCCTGAAAAGTAAGGAAAAAATTAGGAGGGGGGGGGGTTGTCTTTACACCAACTTCCCCTGAACCTCACAGATGGACAACTTCAGTGTAGCCATGTGATATTCTTTGGACCACTTAATTTTTTTCTTTGTCCTTCTGGTGCCGTGACTTAGCTGTCCTTCTTGATAAGGGAGAACCACTTAATGGCAAGGGGGAAGGGACTGTGTGATGCATTTATCTTCTCTTACAGCAGATATGAAGGATTGTTAAAGGCTTGTTTAAAGTCTTTATATGCAGTCTTTTCTTTCTCGGATTCTTATCTCCAGTCTGAGCAACACAATTTTATAGACTTAATGTTTCAAAAATTCCCACTTTGCAGTGTGGGGAATGCAACTCTGGAGGAAAGCTATGCTTCAGACTCCCCCTCCACACGAGGGCTATTTTTCTGACACTACAGCCAGAATGAAGAACTTTTCAGTGGAAACAGACATTAAATTACAATAAAGATATTTGTTACAGGTAGATTTTCCTCAATCAGCTGCCATCCCTTCTGTGCTGCCAGCCTCTCAATGCTTTAATTTAACGCGAACATACGCCTGACAAATCAGCCACCTTCCTTCTCCCAGAAGTCTGGTTATATTACCTGTCCCAAACCTTCAAAATTCCTTTCTCCCCCAACCCAGGTTGGATCCTGCAGCGATTTTTCCATCAAAACGGGCTTCTGAGAATACTTCAGTTAGTGGTATTCCTTCTGATAAGCTAAGAAAAGCATTGCTAGTTTGGGAAGACAGTTCAAAATAGTGAATGGTCAGGCTTGCATCTTAAGTTTCTGCTGGTCAGTGAGAAAGGAAACTGCTGCTCTCCCTTCAGATATTAAGGAAGTAATTTAATATACTCTGTCTTGGTAACCCAACATTCTCTAAAATATGCTCATGACATAACTGACAGTTTCCAAAGGTTCTGTAGTGGATGAAAAGACCTTTCCGGCCGCTTTCTCAGACTTGGATGTCAGAGATCCAGAATGCTCCCCTAGATGAGGTCACCCTTCATCTTAACAGATCCGGGAAAGTCTATTCTGGAGATTACCCCGATTTTTTTCAACCCTCCTTGCCAAAGCATTCTTCCAGTTCATGCTGCATTTTCAGGAAATGGAAAAAGTGCTCCCCAGCAGGACAGAGGCAAACATTTCAAAAGGGAATAGCATGAAGGTTCACAGAAGGACATGGGTGTCTCCTTTACGTGCATTCCCCTCCTCACCTCGGTAATCATGTAAAGCTTACCCCAGAGTCTAGATCTTTTTTCCCCCTGTAGCACCAAATAGCCTCAGCCAGCCAACTACGTAAAAATTATCTTTAGGCGATTTGCTCACATTCACCAACGTCGCAAAAAAATGGGCATAAGTGTTCACCAGCAATAAGTGGGGCAGGGACCTGGTCTACTCCTACACACACCAGGGACCCATGCTAATGGTAGGAAGGGTGTTATGTACCCGTTTGCCAGTGTGTATTCTCCATAATTGACCACAGAGGACTGCTGAGCTTAAGCTACTGGCCAGTGTCCTGTTCCCCAGCTCAGGTTATACAGGACAGCTCAACTGTGTGAATGCTGGATGTTAAAATAAACCTGCTACACAAGAACCAAGAATTTCTACACTCAATATAGGGTCAATGACAGCAGAGAGTTTGAAATTGGAGGACATGACAGCAAAAGAAGGCTGAATATCCTCTATCTGGGAGAGGAAATGAAGGGTAGTACAGCATTGCCACTTAGCTTGGGATCCCAACTCAGGAAAAACTAGAAAGGGTATGGGAAACAAGGTGAAGGAAAGGCTTCAGAAGACTGTGAGGGATGCCAAAATTAATGACAAGACTCATAACAATCCGACTCCAGTGTAAGTATAGGCAGTATTCATAAATCACAGCCTAAGCCCTACAGCACTGTTGTGACAGTGAGGAAGGGTTTGTATTCAGGCAGGAGCTGCTAGAAAAAGCAGAACATGATGTTAATAGGGACCTGAATTTACATACCAGGACAAACAGAACAGCATACAAGGACTGCCTGGGTCCACATGGGTGGGGCAACAAGAATAAAGGAGTGGCCATTCTAGAATTCTGACAAATTGCTTGGTGGCAGCCAACATACATTTCAGCAAGACATTCAGAAGATCATGCACGAGTGGCCAACATCCAATTCAGGTACACTTTCCTCTTTGTAAGTAAAGGGCACTAGGGTAGAATCAGCAAATGCAAATTCATCCCTAGTGCAACAGTCTTCCCACAGTATAAACCACTGGTTGCCACAAGTGGCTGAAATCAGTGGTCACAGAATGCCCCAAGGTCAATGCACACTAGGATGAAGACCTAGAAGACTAATGAAAAGAAAGCACAAGAACTCAAGGAAATACTCTGGGATCTAGCACCTCAGGAAGTGGAGGAAACAGGCAGAGCTGAAGAATGGCAGTGCCTCAAAAACAGCATGTGTGAGGACTACAGAATGGATATGTGGTTGAACCAGGTATGGAAATAATGTCTATAAAAGGAAAGATGGTGGTGGTGGCAGGCAGAAAACCAGAAGTCATTAAAAGACAGATCAAGCTAAGAAGGAATGCTGGTTGGTTGAGAGGGGCTAAGCAGTTGCAACAGGTAAAAAACACCAAGGCACTATGTGCCATCCACTGAGCAACTTTCCAGAAGCTGGCAAAGAAACTTGTCAGGTTGCAATACAAGAGAGCCATCACACACTTCGTACAAGGGATGTTAGCAACAACCAGTCACCAGTCCACAGGACATACAAATGTAGTAGCCAGCAGCTACTGCCCCAGAAATTAGCCTACAAAATGAAAGAGGAGAGCCCACCAAGGAAAGGAGCAGGAGCACAGGAGGTCACTGCAGACACTATCTTGATGTTGGGTGATTTACGGGAGAAATGGCTCCCAATGGGACTCCTAGCAGTATGGAGAAGAGAGCATATCCCTTGTGACTGAACAAGCTCACAACCCAATCTACAAGAACAAAGGGGACATTGGGCAGGTAGTACAGAGGCAAACTCCTTTCACACCGCATGAAAGTTCTAGAGGTGGTGACTAATACGTAAAAGTAGTAGAAACCAAAATGGGAGTTGAGCATTTCAATTCAGATCAGGATGCAGCATAACCAACTTGATGTCTGTAGTAAGACAGTTGAGGAGTCCCAACTAGGCATTCCTTGACTTAAGCATATGACAAGGTCTCAAGAAAGCTGACTCGGGCAGTCACGCGAAAGTTCAAAGTCTCTGAAACACTGGCAGAATTAGTGCAGGCTACGTACAAGTAGCCCAATATACAAGTACAAGCAGTGTTTGGACTCAAAGGGTTCTTAATGGTACTGGGTGCACATAAAGGTACAGCTTTGAGCCCAGTGATGTTTATACTGGTGATGGACTACATCAGCAAACACTGAGGGGGAACAAAAAAGTTGCTGTATGCAGACAATGTGGCATTACAGAATGAACAAGAACTTCCATTAAGGACAGAGGCTGGAATGCAAAACTAATGGTGCACGGGATGAAAACTGTACTGGCAACAAAGGGGGGGGGGGGTCAGAAAAAGCTGAGGAGTGTGACAGAAGGAAAAAAAGTGGAACAAGTTAACAGCTTAAGCTATCTGGGGAGGTGTGGTTGAGAAGGGAAATCTGAGGTCAAAGCTAGACACAGAGGGGATACAGCTAACTAGAAAAAAGTGTCAGGGGTAGTGTATGACAGAAGAACGCCAAAGAAGCTGAAGGAGGGGAAAAAAAAAAAAAAAAGTGTGCAAAAGTAATACAAGTACTACTGTATGGTACAGAAACTTGATCAGTGAAGGTAGAGGCAATGAGCACCTGACACCAGTGGTAGGATGCATGCTGTGGGACAAAGAAACGAGGGTATCACAGCGGAACCCCAATACCCATTACCATAGACTAATAAGGCAAGATTTTATTCAAGGATCCTTCTCAAAGTTCCTTCGTTTTTTTGGTGGTAGAACTGTACTAGACCTTTCTTTCTAAACCTTCACATCACATTCCAATTCTCAAAAGGGGCTGTCTGGTTTAGATTACATGTGAAAAGTAGTGATTGTTCTAACAATTCCTCTCAACGTCTCTAACCAACTTTGGACTCCTGGCGATCTACCGGTATAATTACAGTCAACACCACTTAACATGGTAGATAGAGGAGGAAGGAACCAGTCCCTACCCTCTCTGCAGACTAGCTATGGTAGCCTGGGAATTCCAGACCTAGTTCAGTCTCTCTTCAGATTACTTTCATCAAAACAAAACAGTGCAGGAAAACTTAGCAAGACCAGGACAGACCCCACCCCTTGAATGGAAGTTGCAACATAGGGTCTTCTACGAAATGGTCCATCTGTGGACAAGTTAGATCAGTTTGCTTCCAGCCACAAAAAGGTTATAAAAAAAGTCTGCTTCCAGACTCCTTGTAGACAGGCCTGGAAGACTGAAATCTTTTATTCTCATGATCTGGAATGTTCCCATATCCTTTTCCACACTTTCTTCTAAAGGTGCTTAAAGGACTCTTCAAAAGATAAATGTGACCCCCTCCCCTTTGACCAAGGCAGTAGTTGTTCTCCCTTGTTTGAAAATGGAGAAAAGCAATTACCATTTACACCCCAGCCTTCAAATATCTGCTTGGGCGATAGAATTCTACCTTGTAGACATTTGTTTCTGTGGCTGTACAGCAGGTACTGAGAGGCAGAAATCTACCAGAAAATTCTATATGGGCAAGTGGAAAATATTTTCTAGTTGGTGCCATGACAAGAACCAGGACCCTTTTCAAAATCAATAACTCCTTAGGTTTGCCGTACTTGAGAGCAGTCATGATCACAGTAAGAAAGACCAGAGCAAGATTCATTTTTAAGCCAGCTCTGCTCAACTGTTCAGATCCCTCCCCCTTTCTACCTTATATCAAATGAACCAGATTTACATATCCATCCTCCCAATTGGCAAGTGGCTCCTTCAAATCTCATCTCTGTATTGTAAAAACAGACTCGTAAACCGGTTCAAAAGGAAAGTATCTGAAGTTCTTATTTGGAAAACAGTACCAACTGCTCTGCACTCCAAAAATGAGTTAACGATTTACAAGCTTTATGGCAAGTCACCCTATGGTAACACTGAAAAATCCTTCCTTTATACCAAGGAGAGTTTACACCGGGCCAGAAAATTCATCTCAGTTCTTTTTCTAGGAACAAAGTAAGAATGTATACAATTTTCTCTTCATGTTCACAGATGACTCCGATACTACACACTGACAGGACAAAACACACTTCAGTTCTGATCAACTTAAGTCCCTAGCTTTCCACTTCTGCGGCAAGAAAGTTAAGTTTTGGCAGTCTAGCCACTGACTTTTCTGCCCTCATCGAGTTGCAGAGTGGCTAGGGTGCATGAAAGGTGGCCTAAAGTTTGGTAGCTTGCCATCTGGTCAGATCAGACCATACAGGTTAGGCCACTCCCAACAGTGATCTATCTAAACATCTACGATCAAGTTTACACCACTGCACTTTACAGAATATACCAAACTAAAACAGTCCTTAGAATATGAGCATCATGCTTAAATTCTAATCTCCTAATAAACTTGCAATCCTTGTTAGGATTGTTTTAATACAAAATATTACTGCTCAAAGCATTTCCACTCAGGACCATTTAACAGCAATAAGCATTGTACAAGAATAATAAAAAGAAACCTCTTAGTTTCACCTACCCTTCCGTTTATAAAAGTTCCACGGGGACAATACAAAGGTGCGACCAAGATGTAGAAAGTATCCATACAGGAAATGGGAAGCTGCACCTTTGCTGTCCGCAGATGACGTTGCTCTCCTATTCTCAATTTCACAGTATTCTGTTGCTACTGGCTACCATTACAAAGCATCCAAAATGAAAATCAGCTACTCGGGGGGTGTGTGTGTGTGTGCGTGCAAAGATCACGTTTTCTCCCAGAGAAGAGCGTATTCTCTGCAACTGAGGGATGCTCAAAACAAAATTAATTGAATTAAAATGCTATGCGACATTCATCATGCTGATATTTTATACACCCCCCACCCCAAATATAGACAGGATGTTTTTGCAATGCACTCAGGACCTCCTTGATTATGTAACCAAAATGTGCTGTATAAATTCTAATACATCAATAAAACATGACATTTGCGTTGTTTTAAATAGACAATGATCATGCAGACAGGTGTGCTAGTACACAAGGACGATAAGGGCATGAAAAAGAACACTGTACTTGCAAAAAGAAATAGCTGCAAGGCTTGTGGGTTTTGCTTGGGTGGTTAATTTTGACCATCTTGAATTTGTAATAAAGTAAATATCTGGAAATTTATCACAGGATAGAATATATGCATTATACTGTAGTGCACTGCTGCTTTTAGGCAAGACTGCCATCTTGTCTCACATATACACTAGTTATGCAAAACAGTGAGGTAAAAATCTTGTGCATAATATTTATCATTTAGAAGCAGGACATAGAAGTCAGACTCTCAT
Source organism: Protopterus annectens (assembly GCF_019279795.1). Taxonomy (NCBI): domain Eukaryota; kingdom Metazoa; phylum Chordata; order Ceratodontiformes; family Protopteridae; genus Protopterus; species Protopterus annectens. The sequence goes on from NC_056733.1 coordinate 640,872,352, forward strand.
TCGGACTCGTCCTAGCATCTATCAAGGTGTGCAGGAAAACTGGCTACTTCAAATGAGTGACTTAGTAACTCGGGTTTCCATACATTCTACAAGAGATGACCACATTGTTCAAGCTTCAACTTAGGGGGGGGGGGGGGGTCAGCAGAATCAAAGCACTGTCTACAGCAGAGTAAGATGCAATGCATCCTAAACACCCACTTTTGCACATGCCGTCATACACCTATGAACCCAGTCTAGGTCACCAGAGGTGCACAAATGTATTCAGTAGTGATTCCTTATAAAATTTGTGACTGTAGTACTGCCTTTGTTTTAATCCCCAAACACTGGACTGGACTTCCAGTCTTCATGACTTAAGACAAGCCTCATTTTCCCCAATCTATGACCCCATCCTATTCTATGGCCATGAACTTTGAATAGGGAGAAGGAAGACAGGAGTACTGCTGCAGGGTATCTAGACTCACTATGAAAAAAAGCAAGGAGTTCGGCAATCTGGGAAGATCTCAGGACAACCACTGTTCCTCAGTGTTGACAGCAGTCACAGATGAAGTGGGTCTGGTCACCTTGTATAAATGTCTATAGGAAGCCTACAAATAACTTACATCGAAGACAAGGCACACAAAGGATTCTATCAGCTTGATGAACCTGAAACTTTTGCTGGGAAAGTATTATGGTCTACCCTGGTCAGCTTGCCATCACCACAACTCTCACCAGGACACCAGGTTTAGTGAAAAGCATGGATGGCATTCTCAGAGGAAGAATGAAGGGGAGGGGATTGCCCCGTGCTGATGGAACCAAGAAGCATCACACAAGTAGAAAATCTTGAAACTATTAGGTAATGGTGGCTGTTATGAACTGAAGCACTGCAGCTTTAGACCAATAGAAGGAATGGGAAGGCAAACATATGGTGGATGTAAATTAAATTTTGGCCAAGGTGTCTTGCCACAATGCATAAAGTGTTACTTTAGCACACATTTTACCCTGGGGTAGAACAAATTGTATACTGTACCAACCATATCTGACAATGCACAGATGACATACATTAACAACCTATACTTTTGTCCACATCTGTTCTTTAACTTGTCTATAATTGTTCAATGTGAAGTACAGAAGTACTCAGAGAAAATATCTACCTCAGGTCTCACCATGAGAAGACAGTTTAACTCATCTTCACCCAGAGCCAGATCAGTGACCCAGCCTGATAAAATCGGTATTAGCATGGCTACTCATCATAGGCAGATATTAAGCAAATATCAAAGTGCATAAAACTTGCAGAGCAATTGTGTCGCACACTAGATTACACAAGCATTTTATATATACACAAGACATGCACTTAAAAAAAAACTACTACTTGTTAAAAACTACTTGTTATATGCAATCCTTTAAAATCATGGATGTATCAATGAGGGAAAGTACATAAACAGCAATAAATCAAACTGTGGAAAACTACATTCAAGTACAAACCACATGAAATAATGTCAGTATTGCTACTTAAGATGTTCTAGTTTATACAGTCTGTCACCAACTACAGCAAAAGGATGGGCAGCATGATACAGAGACAACCATAAACTCAGAATATATGTCACACTAGTGTGCTTTGCAGGGTCAGTGACCAACTGCGCAAACAGCATGACAACCATCAATTCAAAAAAAAAAAAGTTAAACTATTTACTTGCCAACTTTTAAATGAATGCTACTACCCACTCAAAAATCAATCTCTTGCTATTCAGGAAACACTACACACAACTCAAGACACCAGCTTTGCTAGTACAACCCCATTTACCTTGGCTGCTATCAAAAGATCATTCTCAGAGTTAACTCTAGCAAACATGAATACCTATTCCAAATTATAGTAGAGCCCACTCCTATTACCTTTCTGCAAATCATTTAAAACCATAGCAAACATGACTACCTTTAAACTAGGCTGACTGTTGCTCAGTTAATAAAAGTGACAATATACAGTACTGCCACACATTCTATTAACCAATAAATACCTGCTACTGTACCTCAGTCTTTTTTCATTCATACAATTTCTTTATTACCACTGCATCCTCAATGGATACTGGCAACTGTTCAAAGCAGTTTCTCTCACCTAATGGGCCCAGACTGAAAAGAGGTCCCATGGAACAATGTCCCAGGTAAATGAAAAGTATTCCATAAGGTATAGAGCGATTTCAGGCACTAAATACAGGCTGGTCCATGTCTGCAATGAAGAAATGTTCCAACAGTCCAAAATGTTTAGAAATGCAAAGAAAACCAAATATAATACAAAGACAGCTGACAAGCCTATTAAATCTTTGCGCAGCAGTATTCCCTGGGTAGAGGGCCAAAGATCCCAATGCAGCTCTGGACAGAGAGAAACTATGCAGAAGCTAAGTAGTCAGATGAGCAGAGCAAGTCCATCACCACCTCCAAAAAAGCAATTCTCAAGCTTTTAACAGCCATTAATGGTACAAGGGATTGGAGTGTTATACATACAGTAAAATGCCAACCTCCCTTCCCCCAAAGCCTAGATCCTGCATATACAAAAAAACAACACACACACACACACTGATTCTGAGCTTACTCAGTGAGGAAAGGCCATCCTGTGTGCATTACCATATTAACAGCTGGGATAATGGTACAAAACAACAAGTCACTATGTAACAAGCCATCTTCTGCAGTTACTGGTACCATGCAGAGGGAAATCCTAAGAAATGTTGCCTGTAAACACTGCACTTATCAAATCATGTTATTTTCTGGATTTAGCCTATATACTGTGTTTCAGTACTATGTCCCATATTATGTACAGGTAATGGGTATATAATGACTGTGTAAATTACTGCACAACCCAACCATTTTTGCAAACCGAAATTAAATGATAGTGATATACAACAGTTCACAGTGCTTTACATGCCCAGTGATTAGATACTTACACCCAGGTTGTAATTAGGAGGACACAACCACCCTCCCAGGAAGAGAATTTTACCCGTACCTTCTGTGAAGTGACGGGAGGTCTAAAGGCCTGATCTAGAACAAACATGGCCCCGGGCGGGAGGTTGGCGTAATGGTTAAGGTGACCTTAAAACACATGGTGCAGGGTTCGATTCTGACATGGGGTAATTGGCTAGACTTAAAATAGCCCATAAAGGCAGTTAGCCTAGTACTAACCTATGAACTCAGATCTTCTACTTCAGATGCAGCCTTACATGTCAGCTTCCATGTAGGAAACCCTCCTCTCCAAACAATGCAGGAAAAAGTCAACTCAAGATTTTTACTGCTTAAACTGCATGGCTATCAATTTCAAAAGAACAGATGAACTTCTGGAAAGCAGCAAACTGTTAAATGGTTTGCTTTAATATTCTTCACATTATTGTTACTTTACCTGTGAATATTCCAACATGCATATGGATTTACTTACTCCAAGTACATATTAAGAGGACGTCACATATAAAGCAAGCACCATTTGTCAGGGGAGACACCACACGTAATCAAAATACATGCTACACCACAAACATACTTTAGGCCCATTCTCTCACTTGTAACTTGAGAGGATCAGGAACACTATGCTAGCTGCACTGATCAGAAACTAAGTCTGCTCAGGTCTCCTAAATGGGGAAATGTCCTCAAATCACCAATGCACTCATTAGCATGTCTCTCTGCAACAGTCATTGTATCAACCTGGCTTAATGTGAAATTCTGATCAACAGGTAAACACATGCACTACCTACAACAAAAGATGTCAATGGAAGCTCCAGAACCAGACAATACAACTTACGTGTGTGTTTAATAATGCATACTGCAGCTCCCCCATCTCCAGAGGCTGTCTGCACACTGCAGCTTCTCCATCCCACCATAAATCTTTAATCCTACCTCAGATATAACAGCAGATGACATGGCAACAGGCCAGCCACCACTGTGTAACATCAATTCTAACAATGCCAAATGTACACATCCTCTCATTTGGAATTACAGTAGTCCCAACATGCAAGCTTACAAAATACACCAGAAGCATGTTATACTTCTAAACTGCTTGGTCTCAGCACAGACCAGACATGCAGGCATCTATTTCAACTTTTCTTCCAAAAATTAAATTTGCTCATTGCATCAAAGCTTGTAGAAGTCTTCAAAACTACTGCGCACTGATGTTTCCACTGTGTGTAATGCAAGATGTACAACCCAAATACACAATATTGGATTTTCAGAATTGTGTAAAATTAGCAATCAGATTTTAGCGTTTCTCCATCTACATCTTTGTTTATATGCACATTGTACAAGTAGTGGCGCATAAATCTTAAGCTCAAAGTGGGTCCTTATGGATGAGGCCACTAAAAAAACAGATCAGAAAAGAAAACGTGAAATTTATAGGCATTGATACGCTACTGAAGAAAGCAGATGGTTAACCACTTGCAGGCAGCCTAAAAAAAACAAAAACCAGAACAGTGTTAAAAACAGTACAAAATTAAAAATTAATGCAACTTAAAATCTGGTAGCATTAAGACATTTGTAAAAAAACATGGAATGTATTTTAGCATTTATGGCCCTCTACAGTGAAAGGCCATCACACACATTTCATTAGCAGACCTTCAGGATGAAAATGCCACCACCCAGCTCAAGCACAGGCATTTCTAAACAGCATACAAGTTAAAGGGTGCTACCATACACACAAAGGCAGCACAAAAAAAAAAAAAAAAAAAAAAAAAAAAAGAAAAAAGCACAGAGAAAACGCACAATATCCTCTCAAACCCACACAACAGGGCAGATATGGACTGGATAAAATGATAGCATGCTTTCAAAACTATCAGCCTCAGGTTTCACCATGGAAAGTAGATTTAAACTCATACTCACCCACAACTTGACACAGTGGCCCAGTGTGGTGAATCGGCATTAGCATGGTTACTCATCACAGGCAAAATTACACAAAACGGTTTCCCTTACAAGGGAGGATCAAACCCTGTGTCTGTGACACAAAACACTAACAATTACGCCAACCCCCAACCCATCATTCACACTATTAAAGGGCAAAGTCACACACAAAATCAAGTACTTACTCTGTGGTGGAGTAGGGTGCAGTCCTGATTATGGCCCTGTTGACCCATGTTTAGCTACCAGGTCCAAGTACCAAAGAAGATGGACAGGGAGATTAAGAGCAAGGGTCAATACCCAGGGGTCAATCCTAGGGAGAAGGCAGAGGCATCTTTGCTTGCTGCATGGGCACCACACAGCAGAACTTACATGACAGACCATCAAAACAGTTTGTGGTGCTGCAAATAAGTGGGGAAAAACACTTGCAGGCAGCACGAAGGCACAAAAACCCAGGCGATCAGTGACACCACACACACGGCAGTCAACAGGGAATATGTCTATCTTAAAAAGTTTTTTAATATACAGCACCCAATCTACCACTACAATACTTTAATGAATGAATGAATGAACAGATTAAACACAGTAAGGAAGCTGAACTACAACAATAGCAATGCTGAGAACAGAATTTAGACCTGTGTGGGACATGCATTAATACAGGGCCAAGAACAAAGAGAGAAACAAGGAGCAGCTTCAAAGCAGCAACTCCAAATTCTGCTTAGCATCAAAAAGTGCTACAAATGAATTCTGCTCTGGACTAACCCCCCCCCAGTATTTTGTCAACTTCTACAAGAGAATTAGCCATCTGATACAATATAACACGAGAAGGGGAACATTGTGTTGTGTTAAGCAGAAATGTAGTTAGCCAAACAGGCTGGTTGAGTAACAGATCCTACACACGAGATCGGCTCAAGCAAGTTTCGTTTTTTGGGAAGCACTGCCAATTAATATTTTTTTCTGTTTAACTAGAGCTTACCAGGCATCTCTACTGGCTGCCAGCAGTAGTGTAGGACAGGAGCACTGGGAGATAGGTACCACATTTTTTTTGTGTGTGTGTGTGTGTGGGGGGGGGGGGGTTGTCCTTTGCTTGATGAATTTACACAAGACTTTCAATATCAGCTCAGTTAAATTTTGGTGACTGATGTTTGTCAGATGCAAGTCAGCCGCTAAATCCCTTGCAGGAAAACACAAACCTTCTTAATATGTTAACTACAAGGAAATGCATACAAACAAATGGAAGTTTCTACCCCCCTACAATAGTGGATTGAAACAGAGCTAACTCAGAGCTTAAAACAATCTGATATTGTCAGACAGTACCTCAAAAGGAAAGTGGCCCTTGTTTTTGGCATAATCAAAAACAAATAGGATAGCCATTTTGTATTCCTATGGTAGTTTCTTCTGTTTCAACAAGAACCATGACAATTTTAAGACTACACGAATTATAACTATTTTTTTTTGTATTGGCTGCTGGGGGCTGAGACCATCAAATTAGATGGTTTTGTGTCGAAGTTCTGACAACGGCAGTAGTCGACTATTCTTTACAATAATTATTTCTCTCCAACTGTAATAACTGTAAACGTTCTTATGAACCCATGTTGCATGACAGTTTTAAAACTATAATTAAAGTAACAAAACAATCCCAAGAGGAGAAAGTGGACAGCCTTGCCATTCATCAGCATGCAAAATAGTCACCCTCAGCACAGGATCCCTTCACCACTCTTAAATCCCCCCATAGTAATCTCTCTTTCTCCTCAATTATGGAGCATATATTACAAGCCATAACATAACAGTTGTTAAGCTAAACAAATAGTCATTTATACACCATCATGTCAAGTAACCTTCTGAGAAGACTATGACGCACTACATTTATACCTTTAATGCTAGACTTCAACTCTGCAGACCAGACCATATTCTGTATGGAGCAAGGAAAGGAGCAGATCTAGTGCAAAGGGACAAGTACAAGAGAATGCAAAGGCGATATATATTGTAGTGTACTGGCTTACCAGATGCACAGTAGCAAGTGCTGCACCAACCCCACCCCAGCTGGTTGACATCTTGCTGTACTTGTGAATAACCAAAAATGAAGTGGCTTCCTCGACATGAATATTCATTTTGATGAGTAATCACAGTTGTGTATGCTTAGCTGTTTCAGCATAACAAATGCTGGAATACAACTGACAAACTACTACAAGTAATCCTAAACCGCCATGTTACATCAACGGTACAAAAAATCCCAGTAAATATGAACAATTACCTTTTCCCCTGCACCCCCCCAGTATTTGAATATACCTACTACAAGGAGGGTGCAGGGGGGCTTGCGCCCTGCAAAAGCAAAGGGAAAAAGTAGTTTATATTCACTGGGATTACTTAGATCACAGGAATGTATAGTACCAAGCTGCTCATCTACATTCATTATATATATGTTATGCCAATCATGCCTCATTTCCTAACCAGTGCCTAGGTTTTTGGCTTGTCAATCACATTGGCCACGCCCACTCATGCGCGAAACTGCCCACGAGTCAGTACACTACAGTATCGCCAATGCAAATTATGCATTTTTGGATAATTCTAAATGAATATCTAGAACGTTGAAGTGTTAGAACCAACAGCATCAAAGGCTGTTGCACTGGCACTACACAATTCACGACAGTGTTTAGAAACACCGATTTTTCAGTGCTAGCTATAACAGCATTGGGGGGGGGGGGTTAAATTGTGTAGTGTCCAAGAGCTGATTATGTTCACAGCGGTGTGGTCGGTCTTTGTGTAGCTGCTTCTCAGCGTTATCAATAGTTTCTCCCTTCCCCATTTTTTACATAGGCTGCATATGACTGAAAACTGGCAGTTGTCGTAAAAACCCCTTGATTATGTCCAAGTCACTCAGAAAGACACTCTCCTGGTGCACTAAAAATGCGTTCAAATTAAATGCGAAATAGTAGAGTCGTTTCATTTGGCGGGCAATCCTTACAACACAAATAAGCTACTTGACAAAAACACTGCGGGGCATCTGGGTTGGCAGTTCCCTATTCGTGGATGATCAGCATGATAGGACTAGTCAGAAAAATCCTTCTACTTAGCAAAATTAACAGCCAAAGGCGTAATACTCCGATGCAAAGGGGGCACCGCTCATTTACAGTAACCTTTGACTAGACCAATTAAGCACAGTGTCTCTTCAGTACAAACCTCATTGAATATATCAAATAACTGCAGAAACACCAGAATTTTATCCAAGAATAAAAGTATTTAAGACCCCGATGTATCAACAGAAGCTAGCAAATCTCTTTAGTCGGTAACTGTCATAGAGCGATCGGAGTACTGCTTAAACAGACACCGAACCCCAAACCCCAATATCCTTAAGTTCCTATACTTCTAATAGTCGAATAGCTTAGCGACAAATAACTCAAACGCGACGGACAGAAAAGAACCATTACACATCGTCTCTTTCTCCCCTGAAATAAGCTATCCTTTAAGGTGAAGCAGCGTGATACATTAACTTGGACAACTACAAGGGCCCTCACGTTTTCTCCAACGCTAACTAGCCTAATCCTCCTTGACGAAAGAAGGGGTATCAGCAAGACAAAGATGATCATGAGATAAACTTCTGATGGCCAGAGCTAAAACTACCTCAAAATCTTATCAACTATACCAAAGGTAGAGAACACGTGCATAGAACTTGCTGAGGTGGCTGACACAGGCTATTAGGGTTCTGGACAGTCCTGTAGATTAAATTAAAAATACAACAGCCTCCCACAACGTAACATTCACACTTAACTGAACATTTCCCAAAGTAAATAGCTAATTAAACCACTTTTTAGCTTTACAAACTTACAACACTCACCAACGAACTGAAACAAAACGCCATTACTCTTCTATGTAACAAAAATAAGGCTGCTGCCTACAGAGCCAATAGACGGCAGCACCTGACACTATTATCCAATAGCAGTGAGATTACGTAATCGGAAGAGCGGAGTGACCAAGGGAGCGTATCAGATTCGCCGTACGCGTGGTGAACTGATTCTCGTTGACCCCTGTTGGTTAATTTCGGGGCTAAGAACTGAGAAGCAGAGCAACACTTACAGAGTTGTACTGACTTCATGTCTGCTGCTTGCATGTTATACTTACAATGTCGCTGCAGAGTTGTATAGTAGACTGGGGGGAACTTGACAAAGAATTTCATGAACTGCAGGTACGTTTGATTACTATTATGGGCGTCCCTGTGTTTACTTCACAAGCCATCCCTGTTGTGCTGGCACAAACATTGGTTCCGTCTTGAGACTGTAATCTGTCATTTTTATGTATAGTTTAAATGCAGGCCACGAATTATACTAAAGCGGTCTGATTTTTTTTTAAAATTGTTTCTGCATTGCAGAGTAACTGTAATAAGTCAACAGCTTGATATTTTCCATTTACTCTTAAAATTGCATTGGTGGCATAACATCTAGTTCCGTTTAGTTATGCTACTTACTATAGCAGAGCTAGTTAAAATAAATGGTAAATACATGGTTTGTCCATTATTGGTATATCTTGATTAATTTGTGTATTAGGGTAAATAAGTGCATTCATAGATATGCACGGATGTGGACCTTTGGCACTGAGAACATTTTTAGTTTGTTGTTAAAACTGTTGTACTTAATTTTCTTGACGTAACTGTTGCATATACAGTATTAGATTTTTGCATTCGCCTTTTAATGGAAATGTGTGTTTGCCCAGCCGTAAATATATGTTGGTGCGTGTGTGTTTGTTCGTATGTAGTATGTATGTATATGTGTACAGGTGTGATGTGTGCCACATGAGATGTGGGAACATATGAAATATTACACAAGACTTCATGCAGACCTTGCTCTATACTAGATGGAATGTAGTAGTCAGTGCTGAATACTTTGTGAAGCAGTTGTTAATGTATTATCATACAGTGTGCAAGTTTTATTTGTGTATCTGTGTATAATTAGTCAGATATATGTGTCTGAGTATAGAAATGCATAGGAGACCCTGGTAACTTTATAACATATGTATGTACGTATATATAGGTTCATAGGTTGGTACTAGGCCATCAGCCCTAGGGCCTATACAAGCCTAGCCATAACAATTCCCTGGCTATTTCTTCCCACACTATTTACTTCCCTGGACCCCTGTCTAACAGGGCAACTGACGTGATCCCCGGGGTGAGACATTGGAAACCTCCAAACACTGGACCCTACACAGTTTGGCTATATATATATATATATATATATTTTTTTTTTTTTTGTCTCAAACGCTGGTTAGATCTGACCATAAACTAATCACTCTGGCTATCCACATTCCACCACCACCCCCGGTCAAAGAAACCACAGTGAAAAACTTTTCAAAAGCAAACTTCACATTACTTAAGACCGAAGTGGGAAGTTTCAAAGCCCCCATGCTAATGCTGTCCAAGCTGCAAAATCCTTTACTAATGCACTCTACAGGCACCTACAAGAATGCATGGATCATGCTATCCCAAACAAAACCAAGACTCACTCCTCCACGAAAAGGAAACTAGTCTGGTGGACAACTGCCACAAACAAGCTATACAATGGAAGGAGGAAACTTAGTACAGAAAAGAGTAAAATCCCAAGAAGGGAAGACATCCCTGATCAGTATGAGCAAGAAACTACATTCCCTCATAAAATCGTCCTAGGCTAGCTTCGAAAGAAAAATTGCCATGGACTCCAAAGATAACCACAAGATATTCTTTAGCTTTGTCAGGAATCTAAGTGGCAATTCTCAGATCTGCTTGGAGTTGGTGCAGAATGGCACAAAATACACTGAACCGAGCAATATAGACAACATCCTGGCAGACTGGTTCAGTGCAAACTTCACCCCTCCAAAAGGGCCCATAACTATACCAGAAGAATGTAGTGCCCCTGAAATCACATTCAGGTTAAAACGGCCCTCTCCAAAGCCAAAAACGCAGTATCCATGGGACCGGACGGTGTCCCAGGCTGCAACCTACATGAGCTCAAAGATGAACTAACCCCTCACCTAAACACACTGTTTAAACTCATTCTCTCCACAGGCTATGTGCCCACAGAGTGGCGCACAGCAATGGTTATTCCGCTCCACAAAGGTGGGGCCACAACAGACCCTGGGAACTATTGCCCTATAAGCCTGACTAGCTTGGTCTGCAAAGCTGTGGAGCGCATCATCATGGATCTCATTAACAGAGACATTGGAAACCTCCAAACACTGGACCCTACCCAGTTCCGCTTTAAGGGCAGATCATGCCTCCTAAACCTGGTGGACTTCTTTGAGACAGTTACCAAGGCTATAGATGCAGGAAAGGTGGTCCACACAGCATACCTAGACCTCGCAAAGGCCTTAAGCACCATTCCTCACTTGGGTATAGACAATCTCACCAGCCTGAACATAAACCCCTACATCACGAGGTGGGTTGCAAACTGGCTCATGGACAGAACCCACATGGTAAGAGTTGCGGGAGCTAGGTCTGACTCTAAACTGGTTACAAGTGGCGTTCCCCAGGGCTCAGTCCTAGGACCCCTCCTGTTCGGCATATACTTCTTAGAGGTACAAGCAAGCACAGGAGGACTATGGCTGACCAAGTTCGCAGACAACTGCAAACTAGGGCCTATAATTGACTCTCCGGCTGACACAGACATACTCCAAAAGGGTCTCACTGAGACAGATACCATGGTGTCAAAACCATGGTCTCAAGTTAAATGCTAAAAAGTGCATAGTCATCCCCTTTGGAAAAAAAAAAGTACCCACAAACTACCACATAGGTGGTAGCTCCCTAAATACAAAAGACGTAATAAGGGATCTGGGGACCCAAGTAGATAGTAACCTCTCCTTTGATAATCGCATTGCCAAAGTGGTTAGAAAATCCTTCTCTGTGGCCCACCTAATCACAAAAGGGTTTGCATCCAGATCGAAGGAGGTCACTGGGCCCCTCTACGCATCACTCATCAGACCCATCATAGAATACAATGCCCCTGGGATGTACCTTACAAGACACCTGCAACAACTGGAAAGACCACAGAAGTACCTCACCAAGAGGATCACTGACCTCAAGCAGATGCCCTATGCAGCTCGACTGAAGAAACTCCAGCTGCACTCTGTTGCATACCGTCTCCTCAGAGGTGATCTCTGCCTGACATACAAGGCCATGTCCAACCCAGAATTGATGGACATGCTCCACCTAAAGAAAACCATATCCCCTCGAGCCACACACTCCAGGGATCTAAATCTCACACCACAACAATAAATAGGACATGCTGGAGGGATAGAGACTTCCCATGCTCTGGAGCAAGATTCCAATCCACATTAGGCAGAACTCCTTGCTAACCCTTTTCAAGAGAAACCTTGACGAGTGGATGGGAAACAGAAAGTTTACCCCAGGGATCACTTCAATGGCTGTGCTGGACAGAGGCACAGGGAACTCATCTAAGGGGGTGGCGAAAGCCAACACATTCTGGCTAGGCTTATAAATGCCTTCAGGCAGATAGCCTAGTACCTACCTATGAACCTAAACATAACTCGTATTGGATACATTCTCCCGCTATCCCTCAATCTCAATTAATTTATTATTGAAGTTATTCTCTCATTCTGTTTTCTCATTTATACACAAATGACACCAGCACCCAAAATACTGCAGAACATCCTTATTGTATTTCTTGAACTTAAAAGTTTTTATTTGATAAATAGACTAGTGCTAATTGATAACTGTTTTTTTTCCTAAATTGATGAAACACTGTCTAAATGAAACTATAATATCTCCTGCCTGATTCTGCACTTCATGCAATTATCTGAATAATCTAATTTCTGTACACGCTCTCCAAAATGTGATATTGATCTAGCAGATAGTGTGCCCATATAAAGTAGCAACTCTGGAAAAAACTGAATAACTAGTGCTAGATGTGGAACTTTGCTGTGTCTTAAGTACCTATGGAAAGTGGTAGATTACGAATGTACATGTCCTCTGACCGTATTTGCCTATAGGAATTGACTTTGTGTGCCTGGTACTCTGTGAATGTTTGCTTTTTTGTAACTGTTGACTGCTGCAATAACTACTCTTGAGTCTCTCTACAATGGTACAAATTGTCGTTCCTTGCTACTGTCTCTGGAACATATCAGCTTGTTCATTGTCTCTAAATGTTTCATAACTTTATCACTGGAAAGCACAGACCTGGAATAAAGCCCACCTTGCATATTATAATTAAAGAAACAGAAATTAAGTATGTATATTAGATGGTCAACCTTGTAGTATATGACTGTTGCCTTATTTCACTTAGATTGGTTTGAGTTCGCTCACTAACCAGGGTCGCCAACAGTTAAACCCCTATTCTCTGTTCTTTCTCTAACTCCCATATCTATCCCTTCCCTACCACTAACTTAGCCACTAGTGTTTTTATCTGTCCTTCCCCAACATCTAGGGGACCCACCACTGAACAACTTTCCTCCCCCCATTCTACCATCTTGCATTCTCTGTAGTAGTTTTGAAGACGGACTATACCTTTTTTTCTTCTCCGAGCTACTCCTAATTTGCTGTTAAACTGTACCTTCTACCCAGCCCTCCCTGCTTCTTTTAACTGCAGTGAGCTAGCCTCCTAGCTTGACCCCCTCCACTTCCCTGCTGCTCTCTCTTGATTTGAGACTGATTGTTTACTTTTCCATAGCAGACAGAGACTTGGGGCTAGCCCCACTCAGTTTGCCCTTGCTACACTTGGGCTAACTTTGCTCCCCTACCCACCCCCATATATCATTTCCTTTATACTTACACCTCTGACACACCCACATCCTTACACCACACCCCCTCCTGTTCCTCTAGAATCTTCAAACCTTACCCCTCACCTAACTGCCACTACAGATCCTAGCTCTTTAGCTCCCCCTACTTCCCCCATCCTAAACTCGGCCCTACAAATCTTCCACAAGCTCTAATACTTACCTCAATAGCTATTCACTTTTCTTAACTTCATCTTGATTATCTCGCCATACACTATACTCTGCTTGCCTCCATTACTTCTCTCATCATTGACTGCCTTTCATCCTTATTTAACTCCAATCTACAGTAGCCCTACAAATCCTCAAAGCTATACATTCTCTTTTCCTCAGCAATCTGTGAATGTTACCTCATCTATCCTCGCCAAATACTCCTCAAAATCGGGATACCTCCTCTTTGTACTCTTCATTCAAAAACTAAAGCAAAACTTCTTTACAACTACTTATATATACAAAAGTCCTATGTCCTACTCCCTTCCAATCTCCCTACTATTTTCAAGAGACATACATCTTAACCCTGGAGCGGTTACAACTTCTCTCTCCAGCAGTTCTACCCCTTCAAATTAACATATCCCTACCCAGCCTAGAAAACGCATCTCATTCTATTCAATGAATATTAGAAGTATACTCAACAAAACTAGTGAAGTCCATGCCTGGGTTGGTAACCATACCCCAGACATCATCACTCTTACAGAAACATGGCTGAAACTCCATATTCCAGATAGGGACATTGTTCCCCAGGCTACAGTATACTTTGCCTAGATCGCCAAAAAAAAGGGGGGTGGAGTAGCCATTATTTACTCTAACCATCTAACTATCACATGTCTTAATGAACCAGTCCCATATTTACCTCCTGCAGAAATCCTGACAGATAATTTTAAACTTAATAACTTCTCTATTATCACTGTAGTAGCCATCTATATTTCCGCAGGTGATAATATTCCCCTTCTTGAAAACTTTCTGCCCTCTCTCACTGAACACTATTTAAATGAATAAAAAGTCACCAAAGCACAACCAAACCAATAAATACAAAAGTGCAGTGTAAGGCGAAACAATGAAGCCACTGAGGAGGATTCCAACAAATAGTTTTAATCTGCTAAAACATTAACGTTGACACAATACGTTTTCATTTAGAGTTACTTCATCGGGTAACTTCAGATGAAGTAACTCTAAACGAAAATGTATTGTGTCAACGTTAATGTTTTAGCAGATTAAAACTATTTGTTGGAATCCTCCTCTGTGGCTTCATTGTTTCTCCTTACATTGCACTTTTTGGAACTATTTAAATGAAGCTATTCGCCTTGGTGATGTAAATATAAATTGGCTAGCTCTAAATGACCACAGCTCTTTCTCTTGTATTAATCTACATGGCTTTGCACAACTAATATCTGTACCAACTCACTACAGTAACTCACAAATGCCTAGTTCTCTACTAGACTGGATATTAGTATCTGACCCTACTATGTATCATAATCCCGAAACCCTACCAAACTCCCTTAGTGATCACTCTCCAATAAAAATTACTAGATTCACCCCTAATTTTGCAAGACCTCATAGATGCATAACTTGTCAAACTATCCACTTTCCCTCCTGACACCTTTAATACCCTTCTTTCAAGAATTAACTGGAGTCCCCTTAACGAGCTGTCTTTGGATGAAGCAGTCCAATCATTTTAACTCTTTCTCGATATACTAAACTCTCTAGCACCCCTTTTTACTGTTAGAATAAAGTCTGAAGTATCCCCATGGCTCTCTAATGCAACCCGTACCCTAATGAGAAATAGGGACAAGCTGTGGAAAACCTGAATGAGATCTAAACTTCCCTCTGACTGGCAAAAGTACAAAGAACTAAGAAACCTGACTAAAACACACATTGCCAAATATAAAAGAGTTTTACTTCAGTCCTCCTATAGCACTAAAATCCAATCCTAAAAAATTTGGAATTCAGTCAAACAAATTTTACATCCTGGAAATCCCTCCAGTCCCAATCCCTATCCAAATAGTACACCCGAAGACACTGCCACTATCTTTAATACCTTCTTTATTGACACTGTAACAAAGATGATTAATATACCCCGTCCCCGCTAATGATCCAAATCACTCTGTCCTACCTTCTGGCTCAAACCCCTCTAAACCCTTTTCTTTTCAACCTGTATCTACCAATTTATATCAAATCTCTACTCTCCAAACTAAAACCTTCCTCTATTTCCGCTGATAACATTCCTTCCTACTTCCAGCCAATACCATAGCTTTTCCTGTATCTATCTTGATTAACCGCTCCATCTCGAGTCTAATGTTCCATCTGTCTGATAGGAATTCTATACTTTACCTATCCACAAAGGTAGGAATTCTATACTTTACCTATCCACAAAGGTGGAAATTCCCAAGAAATCTCTAACTTTAGACCCATAGCCATTCTGTAACCCTTCTCTAAGCTACTTGAAAGATGTTTACATAAGCAAACTCTGCAATATCTATTACAGGAAAACCTACTTACTCCCGCTCAGCATGGGTTCCACCCAAAACACAGTACTAGTACGGGCCTAATCTCCTTTACTATTACTATTTCCTTGGCCCATGATAAAAACTTGTTTCCTGTTTATTTCTAGACCTTTCTAAAGCCTCTGATACTGTCTCGCACTCTCTTCTTACTAAATTGACTAATCTTAACTTCTACTCTCAAACAAAAGCTTCCAGAGACAGAATGCAGTCCACAAAAAAGACAAGATAAATCCGTTTAATGAAGCGCTTTTCGTCGCCTACAATGAGGCAACTTCCTCGGATTTCAATTAAAGGAGTACAATTTTATATGCTAATCTGGTCACATGCTAAAGAAAACGTAATACCAATGTAACACAAAATAGTGCTAGCAATATAAAGGTAAAAAACATGTTAGAATTTATAACTATTATTTATGCACTTGCCTGAACTATGAGTTATAAATTGACAAAATATTAACTCGTAGTAGGCAAGTTTACCAAACTTTGTCTAAAAATACATATTAGAAAAATACAATATAATTAAATCTAAAAATAAGTAAATAAAAATTAGAAATTTATAATTAAACTAATCACAGACCTGGATACTAGTACAAACTAAAAAATATATATATATATATATATAAGTATAATGTTGATTTAATTTGTTCAGTTTTTCTTCTTATAGTTAAAATTAAAGTTAATATATACAACCTTCACAATTAATGGCTTACTAGTAAAAAATACTAAGTAAGCATATTAAAAGCCTATCTATCCAGGCTTTTAAGTTTTAAAAGACACACAATATTACAATGTTCATTTAAACCAGGCTCGAAGAATGCATTAGTTCTTATTTGCCATGACAATTCACGGTCTTCCAAGAGCAAATTAAAAGGCCCTCCTCTAATATCGTGTTGGATTTGGTCAGTTGCTCTAAACTTAAAACTATGACCTTCATAAGACATGACATGTTTAACTAAAGCATTTTCTTCTTTGTTATTAGCTATTGCATAGGTGTGTTCATGTATTCTGTCTCATAGGCGGCGTTCAGTTTTGCCTATGTAGAATGCTTTGCATAATGTGCAAGAAGCTACATAGACATCTAGTTTAGAATTACAGTTTAACTTGTAGTTTGTATTATATTGTTTGTCATTAATAGTAAATTTGGTACCTATACTAACAAATTTACACATACTACAACAACCACAAGAATACATACCCACTCTCTTAGTAAATTCTTTTATTTTACCCGATTCAAGGATACTTTTTAGATTCTTGCCCCTTCTAAAAATAATTTTGGGGTAGTCACTAAATTTTATGGACAAATTTTTGTCGTGTTTAAATAGTTCCCAGTTTTTATATAGTATGTATCTCATATTAGAGCTGTCTGAGTTGAATGTTGTAATGAAACTACATTCAAAACTCATGGTTCCACTACCACCTGTTGTTGCAACATTGTTCACTTCAGTTGTGTTTTGAATGTTACTAGCTGTATCTGTAGGGAAATTAAGGTTAAATATATTGTTACTACACAAAGATTGACTTGCATATAAAATCGGGGTAATAGAACCATTCTCTCTTTTTAACTTGACTTCACTAAATAAGTTCTTAATTAAATCCAGTAGGTAACCCCTCTGTTGGAACATGTTTTCCAGTAAATTACATTCAATAATGAAATCACTATAGAGAGAAGTCATTCGAGCAGCTCTTATCATTTGTCCTTTTACTATAGCTCTTTTTTGTGACAAAGCATGTGAATTAGTAAAGTGCAAATATGAGTTGCAAAATGTACTTTTCCTATAACTTAACTAAAGACAACAAATATGTTTCTAAAATTTAATGTCTAAATAGTTGATGGTTTCGCCTTGAAAATTAAATGTAAATTTAAAGAAACTTGTTGTATTGTTGAGATAGTCGAGGAGTTTTGTAGCTGATTCTAAATTACCTCGGAATAAAATAAATGTGTCGTCAAGAAAACGACGATGTTAGACATCCATTCAGCATGTTCAAATATATAAAACCTTTCCCAATATACCATAACTGTGTTAGCGAAACTTGCTCCACAAGGGGAGCCCATTGCTACCCCGCATTTCTGTAAAAATAACTCATTGTTAAATGAAAAATAGTTATTGGTGAGTATAATATCTAACAGAGTTGTTACTAAGTAAACTTCTTTACTAGAAGCTCCTTTTTTAAGGAGGAATAAGTTGACCTATTCTAGACCTTAAAGATGTGGGATTGACATGTAGAGGTCTACTACATCAGTTGTAAGAAAGTTGATATCATTGTCATACTGAATTTCGTTTATACTTTTCAAAAATGCCCACGAATCTTTACATACTTGTAACTCAGTTAACAAGTACTTTTTAATGTGTGGTGTACCACTTTTGCACAAGCGTATGTGATCGAATTGCGCCCGTCAATAAGTGGTCTAAATGGTGGGTTAAGTACATTCTTGTGTATTTTAGGCACTGCAAATAAAACAGGAATTTGTGGCCAGATTATAGTCATATAGTTATATAAGTTAGCGTCAATATATCCCTCTATAAACAGGTCATTGATGTAGCCCTTAATCCGGCCATGAGCAATATTGACCTCATTTGTGGATACCTTGTCATAGGTGTTGCTGTCTAAAATGGCCTGTACTCTATCTATATAGTCAAACTGATCAAAGATTGCAAGGCCACCACCTTTGCCAGGTTTTATTGCTCTTACTTTCAGCGATTTAAAGATGTTTAGTGAAGTGGTTTCATCTAAGGTGGTATTAACTGTTGTTGCATTTTTATGAAACAATTTGTTACGGTTATCAACTAAACATCTCAAGTCCAATTCTGTGACAGTCTCGAACAGATTCAATACAGGATGCAAAGGTGGATTGTATTCACTGGCAACTCTGAAAACATGGTTAGAATGAGAAGAGTTGCCAAACAAGAGGTTCAAGTTCAGTTTCCTCACAAAAAGTTTTAAGTCTTTGATTGTTTGGACTATATCCATCTGTTGATTAGGGACAAAGGTGTTACCCTTCGCTAAAAGTTCCACAAGTACTGGGTCAATTTCAATACATGAGTAGTTAAATATATTAAAGTCACCTGTTTTATTTTTTACAATGGCAACAGAATGTTGCCTATTATGTGTTACCTCCTGGGTCTGTTGTTCGGACGCTGTGTGTTGTTGTTGTTGTTGTTGTTGTTGATAATTATAGTTAGTTTTTTTTGGAATTGCTCCTGAATGGTAGCTATTGAACTTGTTTGCTTGGTTAAAGTTGTTTGAATTGTCAGATTGGTAGTTACTAGTGTTCTTGTTATTTCCCCGAAGACCGTCCCAACCATCTGTTTTGGTTCGGAACTGGTGTTGTGGTGTTATCTACGACTGCTGTTGCTGAATTTGAAACGTTGTCAGTTAAATAAGAATCATCATCTGTTGTATTAAACTCGTTATTGTTGTTGCTTAAAATTGCTGCACCAACTTGAGCACTAGAAGGTTTTGGATATGCATAGGTTCATAGGTTCATACTAGGCTATCTGCCCTAGGGCATTTATAAGCCTAGCCAGAATGTGTTTGGCTTTCGCCACCCATTTTAAATTTCTTTTGCTATGCCCTTTTTCGAGGTTAGTATACTGTGCCTCTGTCTAACAGTGACACAGAAGTGATACCCTGGGTAAACCTACGATCTCCCATCCACTCATCAAGATTCCTCTTGAAGAGAGTCAATGAGGGACTCTGCCTAACCTGGACTAGGATTTTATTCCAGAGTGAAGGGAGCCTCTGGGTTATGAATCTGTCCCTCCAGCATGTCCTATTTATTTCAGTGCTGAGGTTCAAGTCTTTCGAGCCAGTAGCTCGATGGGATTTGGATTTTCTGAGGTGCAGCATGTCCATTAATTCGGGTTGGACATGGCTTTATACGTCAGGCACAGATCGCCTCTGAACAGGCGGTATGCCACTGAGTAGAGCTGGAGTTTCTTTAACCGGCAGCATATGGCATCTGTTTGAGCCCTTTGATCCTCTTGGTGAGGTACTTTTGGGGTCTTTCCAGTTGCTGCAGGTGTCTGGTAAGGTACATCCCAAAAGGGCATTGTACTCAATTATGGGCCTGATGAGGGATGAGTAAAGAGGCACGATGTCCTCCCTGATCTAGATGTGAATCCCTTCATGATTAGGTGGGCTATATAAAATGTTTTTCTAACCACTTTGGCCACGTGGTTGTCAAATGAGAGATTGCTATCAACTTGGGTCCCCAGGTCCCTAATTACTTCTTCTGTACTTAATGGATTACCACCTATGTGGTAATTTGTGGGCACTTTGTTTTTGCCAAAGGGGATGACTATACACTTTTTGGCATTTAGCTTGAGGCCATGGCTCTGGCACCAGTTGTCTGTTTCTATGAGGCTCTTTTGGAGGATGCTTGTGTCGGCTGGAGAGTCGATTATGGCGCCCAGTTTGTAGTCATCTGCGAACTTGGTCAGCCACAGTCCTTCCGTGTTGGCCTGTACCTCCGAGAAATATATACCGAACAAGAGAGGTCCCAGGACTGAGCCTTGTGGGACACCACTTGTAACTGGTTTGGAGTCTGACATGGCTCCAGCAATTCTAACCATGTGGGTTCTGTCCTTGAGCCAGTTTGCAATCCATCTAGTGACATAGGGGTTTATATTTAAGCTGGTGAGCTTATTTATAATGCCCAAGTGGGGTATTGTATCGAAGGCTTTTGCGAGGTCCAGGTAGGCTGTGTGGACCACCTTCCCCTCGTCAATGGCCTTGGTGACTGTTTCAAAGAAATCAACCAGGTTTAAGAGGCAGGATCTGCCCTTAACAAAGCCGAACTGGGTAGGATCCAGTGTCTGTAGGTCCCCAATATCTTTATTTATGAGGTCCATGATGATCCTTTCCATAGCTTTGCAGACCAAGCTAGTCAGGCTTATGGGGCGATAGTTTCCAGGATCCGTTGAGGCACCACCTTTATGGAGAGGGACCACTGTTGCTGTATGCCACTCTTTGGGCACATATCCTGTAGTAAGGCTGAGATTGAACAGTAGTTTTATGTTTGGGTTTAGCTCTTCTTGGAGTTCATGTAGGTTGCAGCCCGGGACACCATCTGGTCCCATTGATGCTGTGTTTTTTGCTTTGGAGAGGGCGGCTCTTACCTGAGCATCTGAGATGTCAGGGGTCAGCACTCTGCTGGGATAGATATTTGCCCTTTTGGTGGGGAGAAGTTTGCACTGAACCTGTCAGCTAGGATGTTGGCAATGTCTGTGGGTTCAGTGTATTTTTTGTCATTTTGGACTAATTCTGAGCATATCTGGGAATTACCACCCAGGTTCCTAACATAACTAAAGAAAGCCTTGTGATTATCCTTAGTGTCCTGTGCAATTTTTCTCTCGAAGCTGGCCTTAGACAATTTTATGAGTGCCCGTAGTTTTTTGCTAATACTGATCAGTGATGCCTTCCCTGTTTGGGATTTTGCTCTATCATTTAGTAGCTTCCTCCTTCTATTGTATAGTTTGTTTATGGCTGGGGTCCACCAGACAAGACGTCTGCTTTTGGAGGATTGGGTCTTGGTTTTATTTGGGATCGCATGATGCATGCATTCCTGAAGGTGTTCATAGAATGCGTTTATAACGGATTCTGCGGTCTGGGCCGTATTTTCCACAGGCCCGGAGGCTTTGAAGGATTCCACCTCTGTTTTGAGGAGTGTGAAATTTGCTTTAGAGAAGTTTTTCACTGTGGTTTTCTGGGCAGGGGGTGGGGTGGGGATGTGAATATCCAGTGAGATTAGTTTATGGTCTGATCTTACCAGTGAGGGATACACTTCTGGTCTGGAGCATAGAGTCCCCATGTTGGTGATGATCAGGTCCAGTATGTTTTCCCCTCTTGTGGGAGTGGTAACAAGTTGTTCCATAGCATTTGAGTTTATAAATTCTAGGAACCTTTGGGCTAGGGTGTTGGAGCTAGAGTAATGCTCCCAGTCTATGTTTGGGTAGTTGAAGTCGCCCGATATAATGGTGTTTGGAGAGACCTTCATATTTTCCAGTGTTCTCAGAAAGGCCGAGTGGGGTTCCTGGGTTTGGGAGGGTGGTCTGTAGCAGGCTATAAACTGGAAGGCAGTTTTACCCACTGTTAGTTGCACATGGATAGTTTCTGATGCTTCGTGTTTTGTCACCAACCTGGAGGTGTGGGTATCTTTGAATATCTATACTCCCCCTCCTTTTGTGGTTCGGTCCAAGTTTTGGGGCCAAAAAGCATGGTATGAGGTATAACCTGGTAGTGCTGGGGTGCTCTCGGGAGCCCTGAACCAGGTTTCTGTTACTGCACAGATATCGATGTTCTCCATGCTAAGGAGAGTTTCGAGTGCGTGCATCTTGAGGTTTAGACTTCTGGCGTTGAGTAGCATTACTCCTAGTTTCTTATCCTTTGTGATACCTATGGAGGTGGGTTTGTCTTTTGAGCCTTGCCTAAGAAAGGCACTATGGGGGTAGCAAGAGCCTTTGCCAATATCCGAAAGCCAAGGGGTGACAGGTGCAAGCAGTCCCTAGCGAAGCATCGTGGCTTGTCGAGCATATCATCCCAAGCTGACAGGCATTGGATCCCCTTTGAATGACACCAGTACTTAAGCCAATTGTTGAAATTGATCATCTTGTCTTCATATTGTGGCATCATTCTTGGTGAGGGTAAGATGCTACTCAAGATCAGGGTCATACCGGCCTGGGCTACATGCTCAGAGAGCTCCTTTGTCTCTTTTCATGTAGTCCAGGGAGGTACGTCTCAGGTCATTCACACCAGCATGGACAATGACCGAGTCATATTTGTACTTGCCTTGGAGTGACCTGAGTGCTTGTGTTATGTGGCGGATCCTAGCGCCCGACAGGCTGCTCACAGTGACCCTCTCCTTGTTCAGCCTGGTGAGCGGGACGTCAGTGTGCCTGACGATAGTCACCTATTACAAGTGTATCAGGAGTGTTGTTTAGTCTTAAGGGCTGTGACTGTTCGGCACACTGGCTTTGTGAGATATGTGTTGCACGTGTTTTGTTTTGGGGTAGTGGTTGCTTGGGTGTCTGCTTTGGAGGTCTCTGCTGCTTAGGCAGATCTTTATTTAGAGCCTCCGAGTATGTTTTTGTGTGATTATGTGTTTGGTTTGCTGTCGTGGTAGGTCTATGTGAGACTGGAATTGTAGTGAGTGAGAGTGTGGTTTCCTTCTCCTCCTGACTGGTTATGCCAGTACTGAGTTGAGAGAGCTTAGCCTCCAGTTTGGCTATATGGTTGCATCTCTCACATGTGTTGGAATTTGTTTGGAGGAGGAGAGGGTTGTCTGTGTACATGAGGCAGTTGTAACATTGCCTCAAGATTCCCAGATTCACCAGCTGGACCGGAGAGGAGATTGACAACTGACCTTTGGACATGCTAGAATAATATTGGGAATTCCTTAATAATTGAAAACGAGGGCCAGTGGGAAGTGGGGGTGCAGTGTTTTTAATTTTTAGTGCTGACTTATATAATTGCTTTAGCGAGCAAGTGCCAGGTAACTTAAGTGCAATGTATTACAGGTAACTTAAATGCAAAAACGACAAACAGTAACTTTCTTTCAAGTGAAACCAGGAAATAAGTACAGTAAGCAATGCAGATATCACTAGTGATCCACAGAAGCGCTGAGAAGCCGCGTATTAGGTGGAATTAGTGTTCCAGGGAAATAACAAGCAAACAAACAACAAGCATATAAACAAAGCTAGATTCAGACTACCAGTGAATAGACATGGTAGTTCACATTTTCTAGCACTGTTTCTAGGCTACAGTGACAGTAGCATTGGTTTCTCTTTAATTTTTATTATACCTGTTGTGCTCTGACCCCCCCCCCCCCACACACACACATTTTTTTAATTTTTACATGTAGGCCAGTTGCAGTAAGTTTTATTGTCTTACTAAAATATGCTTTATAGTCTCGTGGTGCTAAGTACGTGATTAGTAGCAACATGTAGTTAAGGACCTAGATACTTCTCGTGATGGCTTTCTTTTTTTGACTTATGTGACAACAGTTTTATCATGTGACAACAGTTGACAGGAAAACATTTTGCTTAGCCCATCTCATTGCTAAAGGAATATCATCAAGTTCCAAAGAGATAATCACTCCCTTGTACTCTGCATTTATCAGGCCAGTTGGTGAGTACAGTACCCATTTTGAACTGTATCTTACTAAACCTGTCAAACAATTGTAAAGGTTCCACATCAAAAAGATTGCAGGCCTAAAGTCCCAGAGCGATCAAGGACAGAATGGAAGTTGTATTCTTTTATTCAGTGTCTTGCACTCTTGAGGGGAAGTCTCTATCTCACTTACTCTGCCATTAGAGGTATTTCCACGCAAGTTCAATATCTCCAGTACATCTAGAACTAGGGACCAAACTCTTTGCCAGTAGATAAAACACAGTGAAAAGGCAATTTTAAAACCCATTGCCTCCCAAACATCTGGAATAAACTTCCCCTGCAAGTAAAGCTGTGCAGCTCACTATCTTTTAAACACAAACTGGATGGCAGGTTTACTCTGTTGATTGATTGACTGGCTGGTATGGCCCTCCTGGAGAAAAAAGGTGCAACCTAAGGAAGGGTACTGGCAAGGAGTGAATGATGAGACTCTGTGGCCATGGGATATCTATGAATGTAAACATTGTGTGTAGCACAGTGGCACAGGGAATAGTGTTATCACCTCACAGCAAGAGATTTCAGGGTTTGATTTTTGGCTGGGGTACTTTTTGAGTGGAATCTGCATGTTCTCCATGTGTTAGCGTTGGTTTCCTCCAGGTTTTATGTTTCCTCCCGCATTCCACAAGGCATGCTGTAGGTGGATTGGCCACCAAATTGGCCATAGAGATGTGTGTGTGTGTGTGTGTGTGTGTGTGTGTGTGTGTGTGTGTGTGTAATATAATGTATATAATATTTGTGTGTACGCGTGCATGTATTCCTTAACCTCTAGACTTCTACAACTGAAAAAATTACTACAAACTCCTTCATATCCTCGAAATGGTGAAGAAGACCCATTACTAGTTCTTGCTAACAGTAGAACCCATTGTGTGTCATCCGTGACCCATGAGACATATCTAAATAAGCTGGAGTCCTTCACTATGAAACAAAACCTTGTTCTACATGGGGATTTTGGTCCCTCTCTTAAATGGGATACTTTGTTCTGCTACAACATAAATATGTTCAGTGCTTCCTAGACTTCATAAATGAAAAATTAAACCCGATTGTGCACTCTTCTACAAGATGATCATATGTTTTTGACCTGATTATCACCATCATAGCATCATTTACATTCTACAAATATAATTACATTTTCATCAGTTAGGTCTGACAGTCGAGCATAGAACCCAACAAAATACAGGCCAAATCCTCACATACCCTATCACCTTCAGAGATTTCTCTCTGGCAAATTTTCTTCAAAAACCTGATGATCTGAGGATCCCCCTTCCTCTGAAGATCAACAGTAAATACTGCTGCATTTGTAGTGGGGTTCTATTCTCACTTCAATATTTTCATCAACCTTTCATCTTGATCCACAACAAATGCATTGCCAGGTTTGAGTAAACACCTTTGGTGGAACTTTTATTTTGTGTAAATAAGTTCTCCAACACAAGAAGAAAAAAATCTCCTTTTCCTCAGCCCCAAATAGAAAACCCTACACCTCAAAACAATAAACTGAAAAAGTTTGGAAAAGGATCATATTTTTCCAATGCAGAGTATGCATTCAGAATTTTCTCTTCTGTCAAAGACTGTCAAAATTCCTTCATCTATGTCAGGAAGGCTAGAAAGAACACCCAGCACTGCTTGATGTTTATACATAATGGCTGTACTCTGCTCCCGAAGACAAGATAATCAGCAGACAAAATTATTTCTGATGTCCTCCCTTATCAATGTCAATCTGTGTACATGTGACCCTTTTAACCCCCCCCCCCCATCACCCTTGAATAAGTCCTAAAGAGCCTTTGATGTAAAAAAAATACTATCTCTGTGGGGCCCAACAGTGTGTCAGGGTCCTTCCTTGCCAGTATGAAGCAGTTGCCTTACTGGCCTGTTCTGTAATCTGTTCAACCACAACCTTGTCATCTGGTTTAATGTCTGAGGCTTTTAGAACTGAGATGGTTACTGCTGTACACAAGGTTGGCCCCACCACTAATTCTAGTATGTATAGATCCCGTAAAGTTCACAAAACCTGTTTGCAAGACAATGGAATGTATCGTTATGGACCTTTTTATAAATATGCACAGTGTCAGGCTAAAGTAACTTTGCTTCAGTCCTGGTCGATGTCTTTGAAAAAGGCATTGAAGCCCTAGACATATGAAAGTCTGTACACAAAACTCACTTTTACCTAATCAAAGCATTTGATGATATTCTTCACTTGGTTGTTGCAGGTAAACTTAACAAATTGTCTTATGTTAACCATTTGATAGTCAACTGGCTGACTGACGGAACCCAGCAAATCAAGATTGGGGATGCATCATCTTTGAAAAGGCTTGTTACAGCATTGCCTCCCAGGTCTCAGTGCCAGGGTCACTCATGTTTGGCATTTACATTTCTGACATCCATGCTTGATGATAAAAGGCCTCTAAACTGACTAAGTTTGCTAATGTTTGTAAACTTGGAGCTATCACCAGCTTCTTGGGGACTTCCCTAAGGTCTGCTGTGCACAAACAAATGATGCCATGACTGTGGTCTCAAACTAAAGGCCAGAATAGTGTAGTATTGGATCATTTCAGCAAGCTAGGACACCATTGCTCCTACCTTATTAATGATACCCCTTCAAAATGGACAAAGTTTTGAGACCTGGCCGCAGTTGTGGACACAAAGTTGTGCTTTGACCACCATGTAGTCACAGTTGTTGGGAAATCCTTCTGCTTGGCCTAGCTGATTACTAAAGGTATTTTCTCAAGGTCCAAGGAAGGATGTTGTCATATTTTTGTACTCCTCTGTGATTAGGCTCATGTTTGAATGCAATGTGCACTTTGACATGTACCTGTCTAGACATATTGCCAACTCAAAAGAAACCAACATTTTCTCATAAATAGTCTTGGGCCAGAGTTCCTTTACTTATGCAGAGTGCATTAGAGCTGACTGTCTGTCTGTCTCGTAGCAATGCTATACTGCTGACCTCTGCATGGCCTGCAGATCCACAAATAACCCAGTCCAAAGTGGCCACCTAAACATTTGGAAGACCACTGTACTCCTTAATCTTTACTGTAACATAAACTGAACCTTTTGACATGATAGATACCTCATCCAAAGAACAGATTTTTCTTTCATATTAAACAAAGCATCTCTCTCACCCTTTTGAGAAACGAAACCTGGATGATTCGGTGGGTAATTGCAAATACATGTCCACTCATCCCCAGGTACCATCATAGAAAGAGAGTAGCAGGTAGTGGAAAATACAGTAGTTGGGGTCCAAATGAGCGACTGATACAGTTGCCTAGTATGAATTTATGAACTGTTGAAGCATTTATGGATTTGGAGGTGGAAACCTAATTGCTGAAATCTGTTTTATTAGTCCTGAGTGACCTATGGTGTCACACCTTTGATGGGTCTAAAAACAGTTCTGCTTATATTTCTACTTTGAATTTTCTTTGGTTGTGTCAGTAATGGTAAACGGGGATGTGGTAACAGAGCTTTGTATTTAATGTACTGATTGAGCTTGTAGAGTAGGCAAGTACCCCCATATCCTACCTGATACTGTCCTCTATATTATCCTTTTGGGGATTGTGCTTTCTAAGGGGTTAGATTTCAGTAACCATTTATTTGTTTATGTATTTATTTAGGTAGTTGATTTTTTTAATCAAGTTAGTCCAGGGAGACCTGAGGCTTGTCTTCAAGAGAGACCTGATGCACTGTTCTTCCTGATGTGGGGAGGGGGACTTGCTCAGGGCTACAGAGAAGTTTTCCTACTCCCTTTTTTTTTTTTTTTTGGTAAATACCATTGGATTTTTTTTGTACATCCTACGTGAGCTATCTTGTTTCTTTCGGCTTTTCCCGGTTAGGGGTCGCCACAGTGGAACTCCGGTCCGCTAATGATTGGTAGTTGATTTTTACGTGCCGAGTTATCAGCCCTGACGCACAACCTTCAACGAAGGTATGCCCATTCACACATGTCTCCACACAGAAGACTCTCTAGCTGAGAATCGAACCGGACAGCGTCTTACTGTGAGGCGACATGAGCTATCTAACTGGTGTAAATATGGCCTAGGCTTAATGTGTCTTCCAAAGAATGGTACACTTGAGTGCATCACCTACTACCCTATTATGCAGTATCCAAACTCTTGGTATGGGCATAGAACCAACGTCTTCTGATTTTCGAGCTACAAAGGTGTGTGGGCTATCTTCTGAGCCACTGACATTGACAGAATAGTGGGAAGTCAGTCATCTGCCATATGTAAGTGACAAGGAATTTTCTTTTTTGATGTTACTCTTATGTCTGCTGTTGCACGTTGAATGCACATTGCGTGCAGACACTGCCATCCCCATTCTGAGCTTGTGTGCCCACCTGCTGTCTTCTGAAATCTTAACCATCACACTTTGTTCTTGGGGCTATCTTTCTGTTTTTTAAATAGAGGTTCTTGTGGCAGAAAAACTCATCCCTTAAGAGAGCTATCCATTGGCCACTTGGTCCTGCCTGTTCCATCTGGCTGCTCAACGGCCATGTACCCTTTTGAAAGTCCTGGTCATCTTTCTCTTGGTCATCATCTTTGTGCCCACATGTCTGCTGCAAGCTGCTTAGTTTGAGCTGATCAACTAGGTTCATCTTTGGCCATCTAATGCCTATAAGAAAGCTGATCCAGGCTTAAGAAAGTGCTTACTTTGCAGTGCTCCCCTGTTATTAAAAAATCTTGACATTCGGCATGATGTGAGTAATTCTTTATGCCTGATGCAGAGTATTGGTATGTGCTATCAGTTCCCATTTTCTGTAGAATTCAAACACCCACGTTAGCCTGTTGGAGTATCACTCCGAAGTAAAAGTCTTTGCAATTCTGAAATATGCTGTCTCTGAATTAAATGGAAAATCTCAACTTTCCACTGTAGTTAATCTCATCCTAGAGTTTTTCTGACTATAACTAGAGTTATTTTCTGCCTGTAATGTCATCTAGGTGTTGTGCAGTACCCAGAAACCCTCCAGTGTCTTAATGTCTTTAGTTTCCATGTTTCACTGCACACATACCGTTAAGGCCCTACTTTTTTATGCAGTGCCCTCAGAAAGCCTTCAGTGACTTTTAATTCCTTCACATATGTCTTGAAGACCCTGCTTATTTTTTTTTTTTTTTTTTTTTTTAAGTCTTTCTGTCTGATCAAATCTTGCATTTTCAGACAAGAATCTCTATTTTAATCTACGTGGCATACTGTTGTGTAGATGTTGACATGCACTTGTAGTCTTGCGCCTTGAGATATAAATTGCTAAGGTCAATTAAATACACACACTACTGCTGAAGTGAAATTGTTATCCAAATAGTTTTTGGATAATCTTTGTGTGAAAAATGAGGATGAATTAAATTTATGGGCAGTCTGTCAAAAAAAAGAAGTCTGTAGTGAAAACTTTGTGAGAAAGATGAACAGCAGGGCAGTTGCGTGGAGCTTGGAGCATCTGGGAAGGTCTGGCAGTTGTTTCGGAAGTAGTAGCTTGAATGCAGCATAAGACTGCTGTTTTTAGCTATCTTTGCAATGAACTGGGGTTTAAATGCACAAATTCGGGTGATTCAATGAGAAAGAATGGGGGAGGGAAAGTGGCATAGGTTGTAGAGGCTATGAAATCAAGAACTTGAACCACAATCATTGCATGCAAATGAAGAAAAACTGCTCCCTTTGTCAAGGACGAGTCATTTTAAAGGGAGTACAAACTACCTTGTGAGGGTAGAGATGAAATGTATGAAAAATAAAATCTTGTCAACACGGTAGTCCTCTGCTAGCATGTCTTTTGAATGCTTTAGGCAACAAGAGACCTCTGAAAAAGTTCAAATTGTATAGAGAGGGCATGCAAACTTCAGTCAGACTGCTCCTCATCTGAGAATCGGACTGAGGAACTAAGTACTGTGAGAGAGTGGTAGTAGAGCCTGCCTGCAGCATATCAGTTCCCCTCAGTAAGCAAGCTCATGCCATTGTGGTAAAACGCACTGTTCTGTCTTTTATTTATTTTACATTTGTTTACCACCACTGGGTAAGTGGACTGGCCAATGGGATGTCTTTAGCCATCTCATGGCTAAAACATATTAAGTGACAATATCTGCTGTTAAACATTTAAGTTAATTGAAGCATGATGCGGTATTATAACAGTAGACACTGCAACGGATTGCAGTTGAATACACATAAAACGCTAATATTAGAAAAAATGTTAAGTGCATTGCAGTATAAAGCAGTAGTATTCAGGTTGACTATATAGAGTTTGTCAATTAATGTGCATGATGTCATTGTCACCCTTGTGTTAAGCTTGATGTGTTCTGTGAGGTTGCTGGTCTTCACTATAGATCACCCAGGCATTGGGCGCCCCCTTCTCAACCCCCTTTCCAGCCGTACTGGCAGCCTGTTTGTTTCATTTTTTTATTTATAGGTACATACAGACAAAGTGAGTGTAAGGATAAATGTAATGTGTGTGAGATGTTATGATAGCCTCAGCTAGAACACTGCCTATATCCTGCAAATCATCAGTTCTTTGCTGACGGTTTTTATTTTATCACCTTCTTTCAATGAATAACATTATACTGTCATCTCAAAAAGCAAGTTTCCAGTTCAGATGCACAGAGCCACTTGCATTAGCACAACCTTGTTACCACAACTGTTGCCGTTACCTAACTTCAGGACAATGTCCATGCAGTTCAGCCTACTAGAACTCTATGCTGTTCTGTCCTTTTCTGTCAAACCAGGTGCTCCACATGCTAATCTTTTCACAGGTAGCAGACCTTTCTTATGTACACAACCTAAAAGATGGAACATTTTTCTCAAGTAAGCCAAAACATTTCCAACATTTATTACATTACAATCTTTTTAGAAAGTGACAGCCTATTTAGATTACCCTTTGTGTTTTTAACATTGTAGTTCTTCACCATCAGTCTTTTCCCACTCTCAAGCTGTTACATACCCTCCAAAGTGCTTCCGTGAATGCCTTTTGTGTTGCTTGTTTACAGCTCTCTCGGTGACGAAATGAGTGGATCCATTGATTAACTCGTACAGTCTACTGTGCCCTCCACACCAACATACCTCCCCAAACATATAAACTCTTACATCTGTATTGTGTCTTTGAAATTGTTTCTGGGCTGCAGTGACAGGAGCGTTGGTTCCTCATTGGCTTTTATTATACCTATTGTGCAATGTTCCCAGCAACCTTTACTTCTGTGAACTTTTTCTTATTTTTTTACATGCAGGTTAGCTACAGTAAGCAGTTTTATTCTCTTCCAAAAATGTACTCTCTAGCCTTGTGGATGTGCTGTTGTGAAATACTACCTCATTTCACAGTTGAGAATTGACTGAATCTTGTAGACTGTTCTTTGATATGTTCTGCAGTTTCTGTTGCTGTTGCATTGCAATGTCTTGGCTTAGCTGTAATGCCATTGCCATAACCACTGTTTTGATATTTCTTCCACACCAGTTTTGCTAGTCTGCTTTAGGGTTTGCATGTAACACCAGTGATTTTGAAACTTCAGAGACCCAGGAGTTGGAACTTGCAGCTGATTGAGCGCCTGCTTTGGAGAGGTCAGAAAGTTGTTCTTATCATATTTCATCCACAGGCTTTATTATCATTAGCCTTTCTCTTCAGAAATGCCACAGTTTAACTGTGTGCAATTAAGCATTTTTCCCTGAAGCCAGCTGTATGTTAATCTGAAGTTCTTGTCTGCAGTATTATTTTTATTGCTGGCTTTTTGTGCTCCTGTCTGATTTTTGTATATTCCTTCTTGCCTTTTCATCTCTGAGTAACCCTAGTCCTTTTTTGTACTAATGGTTTGTGCTCATTGCTGGTTTGTGTGGATTATATGTTGCTCTTTTACTTCTCCATAATGCTATTTCTGCTCTTTTGGCTTTGGGTTTCTGTGGATTCTTTGTCACTTTCTGCTCCGTGTACTAGTGTGTCAGTCCACTTTGTGCAATGTCATAAGCATGTCTGCTAGGGAGGAGCAAGATATAGTACTCCTAACTAGTTCCTCAAGTAGTTGGGTGTTTCTTCAAGAAGCACCTTTTATTTTTCATAATGCCTGTCCAGCTAAAACTGTTGGAATTGTTCTGCTGATTGTCCTGCTAGTGAATACATAGTTATTTGCTTTAATACCTGAAGTTGATTTGCCCATATCTGTAATAACAGTTTAACTACAGTTGCTCTAATACATCAGCCATTACTGGCAGGGCTGTTCTGGTTGCTAATTCTGTTCTGTTTTAGGGGATAGACTGCTTTTGTTTTTTTGACTGCTGAGTTGTCTCTTCTGTAATTGGGATATGGGGTATGTCTGTGAAAGGCATCTAACATTTTATTCTATTACTTTGTGCCCCAGTGATAATCAGATTTGGTTTATAAATTGTGCTGCCAACTGGGACTCCTTTGAAGACATGGAGGTATGAGGCACATACGTTTCCCATTGGTGCTGCCTTTTGTTTATTTTAAGTGTTTAGGTTTTTGACACTGTGACAGGAATTTGCTTCATTCTGGCCACCATTGGACAAAATCATGCAGTAACTATTCTCTGCCTCTGGGGGGGGGGTCCAAAAAGCTTGTTTTTCCATCACATGCTGATCACTGGTGTCCCGTATAGACTACTGTATTCCAATGTGAGGTCCATCTGTAGTAAGGCCGGGGTTATTGACACTGACCTTCACTTGTCCACTGTAGTTCTTAGGTCTCTTAATAATTCTGTGCCGCATGTGACATAATTGGTTGGATTGCAGTTTCATTGTAAACAGAGTTGAATATGGTCCAGGCTCTTCCTGGAAGTAATGCCTTTGTAATTTTTTTTAGTGTCCACTTCTTGGCTGGAAAGTCACAGATGTTCTGTTTTGAATTGATGCTGAAAAACACCAGGCCTAATTTGTTGTCTTCCGGACACTGTATAGCTGTCCTTCGTGTCTCCTTCTATGATCAGTGTGTACCACCCAGTTAATTATTTTCCTTAACCCTGGGTTCCCTGGTCCTGTCTTCCTTAAGACCTTTTTCATGACTTTCTCTCTCTGAGCTATATCTTCCTGGTATGGTTTTCCTACTGTTAATGTCTGAAGCTAATCACTCTGTCCTTGCATGCAGCCTTCTGATTATGTACCCCATTCACTTTTTTGTGAGGCTGTGGTACGCCCTTTCTTTTCTTGTCACCAGTCTTTTCTTTAAGCTACAACATTTTTCCTGTCTTGTATTCTCTGGATCTTACTCAGCTGTTCACTGACAGCTTCTGTAGAAGGAACAAGGAGTTTGTCCCAAATGTAAACTGCCAAACATGGGAAGACTTCTTTGGGACAAAAAAAATTCCTAAAATGACCACAGGCACTGATAACACACTTTTTCCTGAAGTGGGGAAAAGTTTCATGTATGGCATTCACAATTATTATAGAATAATCACATCGTATGTCCATCCATTCATCAGTGGTGATATTTTCATATGTTCTGCAGTAGTAATTACTTAAAAAGTAGAAAAAATACTGCAGACCTATCGGAGACATCCGTGTTGCTGTGAAGTCGTACTACAAGAGTGTTATCTAAGTAGATATCTAATTTTTTTGTAGCTTGAATTCATAGACAATCACATAAAGCTAGCTAGCTAAACAGCATGCCACAGTGCTGCATAATTCATAATATAAGTTCCCACTCAATGGAGTAACAGGATGCAGAACTGCATTTCGGATGGAATATAACTTCACAGTAAGTATGCAAATGGGGTTCTGCAAAGTGTCGTGAGATTTACTGTGGAGTGCATATAGGGACTTACAGGGGTACAGTTAGGGACATGCTGTGCAAAATACTGTATCTGAATGTCCAGGGTCCAAGAAGTGGAGGTTTGCTGCCCAGTGTAACGTACATAAGCTATGTGATCATGGGGAATACAAAGGCACATCCCGATGTGTACACTGTGCACTGCCACAAACAAATATCTTTCCTCTCAGCAGAGTGACTGCATAGATCCCCTAACTGTGTGAAGGAGTTCCCTACAATTTCACTTCATTAAAGTTTTATATGAAGTTAAGCTACTAAGATTACAGAGACATGGCCGTAGAGGCTGAAATGTTCATGTGCCACATATGCCTAGTTACACATATTAGTTGCAGACGAGCAACATGTTGCATCCTTGTTCTCCCTTCCACTGCAGTACACTAGGGAAAACAGTAATGTACATAGGCAACATTGTGTGCACTATTAACTACTGTACATGATATAAGTGGTACAAATATTACACTTTTAACATTGTACAACAGTACATCTCCTATGGTGTGACACTTCTGCTTGCTTGCCCTTAGTCTATCCTTTCTCACACACACACACACACACACACACACACACACACACACACAATTCTTATAGCTGTATATACCTGCTTAAAGTTGCATTCTGGTGCAGTTCTGTCTACCTTGCTACTGATAGGACTGGAGCTCCAGTTTGAATTTTTCCTAACCCTCCCAACCTCTCTTGTTGTGGTTTTAAAAGGCTGTGCCTCTGGCTTCCACCCCTTATGGTAGTCTAACGTCCAGAGTCCCTCTCTCCCCTCTTTTATTGCTATTGTCTGTTGTGTAACCTATTTAAGTACTTTCCAACCCACAGTTTTCCTTGTATCCATAATGCTAAGTGCCCACCCAGCAAACCATTATCATACTTGAGTAAACCTCCTGTAATATAAATGTCTCCTGCTCATTTTCCCAGAGGTCCCCTCTGCTTGGCACCCTTGCCACACTCTGAGGAGGTCCCGAGTTGATCATGCTGTGTCCTTGGCAAAGAGAAATTTATTTTATTGATTTGCACTTCAGTTAACTGTTCAGAGTGCCATTGCTTTATTTTTGCTTTCTTTGTTGAGGGCTACACACTCAAGTGCAATAGCCATTTTTCGCTTTAAAAGTGTTTGTTTTACTGTATCTGTTTTAATTTTTGAAAAAAAAAACGAAACAAAAAAAAAATCCTCTCTATCTACTCGTTTCCTGCCTTTCTATAACCAGTAGAGCCTGGTTTTCAGATTTTGCTGAATTCTGGGCTGTTTTTTACTTTCTGTATTGCCCATACCTTACTAAGATAGAAGGAAGCGTCTCTGCTCATCAGTGAGAGTGGTGAGCTTTGAGCAGTCTGCCCCTGGAGGAGTGGTTTCAGCTCAGAATCTGTAGTTTTACTGGCCATTTTGGGCTATTTCTATCCCTTTCATCTTTCTGTTC
Organism: Protopterus annectens; assembly: GCF_019279795.1. Lineage (NCBI taxonomy): Eukaryota > Metazoa > Chordata > Ceratodontiformes > Protopteridae > Protopterus > Protopterus annectens. Next base: position 640,907,762 of record NC_056733.1, read on the forward strand.
AAAAACCCATGTTTGAGCGGTTTTGCGCATCTCGTAGCACCGTCTAACTAGGGTTAAACTATTCCCGGTGCCAGAAAGTCTGCTCTTCTAATTTTCCCTTAGAACTAGCCAGTTTTCTAGTTTAGCACTCAAAATGTTTCCTTGTGCTCAGCACTTGTTTCAAGCACTAAATCTACAAATTACTGCAGCCCTCAACTTTCCTCACTTGTTAGGAGGAAAACAGTTTTTAGTACTTAAATTAATAAGCATCTATCCAGGCATGTCTAAGGGTCAGCTCCCGGCATTTTCCCCTGTCCACCTGATGAATCTGGGCATCTTCAGGCAATGTAGCAATTGCCTCATGTACACTGACAACCCTCTCCTCCTACCACCCAACACCGCAACCTGTGAGAGATACATTTATATAGCCAAATTGGAAGCCAAGATCTCTCTAGCCAAGACTGTACTAGGCAGTCAAGAGGAGAAGGTAAACACCTGCACCACACCACACTCAACACACACAATCCATCAAAACCTACACCAACATCACCTAAACCCACACATAGTAACACAAAACACATACCTACATTTGCGGAGGCTCTCAATAAAAATCCGCCCAAACAACAGAGACCTCCAAAGCTGAAACGCAAGCAACCACCATCCCACAACACTACCCAAATGACACACAGCCCACAAAATCAGTGTGCCACTCGACCTCAGTCCATAAGCAAAATGGCATACCCAACACACACTGACTGTATAGTCAGGCACACCGATGTCCCACTCACCAGGCTAAATAAGGAAAAAGCTACTGTCAGCTGCCTGTCGGGTGCCAGGATCCACCACACAACGCAAGCACTCGGGTCACTCCACAACAAGTACAAATATGATTCTGTCCTTGTCCATGTTGGTGTGAATGACCTGAGATGTACCTCCCTGGACTACTTGAAAAGACGCATGGAGGAGCTCTCCGATCATGTGGCCCAGGCAGGTGTGACCCAAGCCCTGAGTAGCATCCTGTCATCACCTGGAATGGTACAAGGACAAAATGAATGACTTCAGCAATTGGCTAAGCTTCTGGTGTCATTCTAAGGGTATCTGTCTGTCTGGGATGACATGATCGACAGACCACGATGCTTTGCCACAGATGGCCTGCACCTGTCGCCCCTGGGATTCTGGATACTGGCTAAGGATGTTGCCACCCCTATAGTGCCTTTTTTAGGCAAGTTTCAAATGACAAACTCACTACCAAAGCCGGTATAAGCAAGCGAAATCTGAGGGTAATGCTACTCTATGCTAGAAGTCTATACCTTAAAATGCACTCACTTGAGGCACTCCTTAAAATGGAGAACATCGACATCTGTGCAGTGATGGAGACCTGGTTCAAGGCTCCAGACAACACCCCTGCATTACCAGGCTATAACTCATACCACACCTTTCGCCCCCTAACCTGGACCGAAACACTAAAGGAGGAGGCGTGTCCATATTCGTTAAGGATCCACACCTTCAGGCTAATTGCTCAACATAATGCATCCAAAATTATCCAAGTGCAACTTAACACTGGGCAAGACTGCAATCCAGGTTGTAGCTTGTTACAGATCCCCTGCCATGCCCCAGGATGCCCACTCCACATTGATTTATTGGGTAATATTAAGGTACAACCCAATACCCTAATAACGGGCGATTTCACCTACCCCACCATCAACTGGGAAAACTACTCCTGTACTAAATTGTTTGCTCAAAGCTTTCTGGAATTCATAAATTCCAACACCCTGGATCAGCTTGTCCATACCCCCACCATGGGCAGCAGTATCCTGGACCTGGTCATTGCCAATATGGGCAACTGATGTTCCATGCCAGAGGTTAACTCACCATAGACATTAATATCCCACCCCCATAAAAAACTTCTGCAAAACCAACTTCATGCTTCTTAAGACAGACGTGGCAAGCTTCACGACACCTATACAGACAGAAAATAGATGTATGACTGCTAAATCTTATACAAATGTACTGTATAAGCACATAAACAAGTGCATGGATCGTGCTATCCCCAACAGGACCAAGACGCTATCCTCCAAAAAAGGAAGCCATTCTGGTGGTCCCCTGCCATAAACAAACTCTACAACAGAAGGAAGAAGCTGTTGCAAAAAGAGTAAAAGCCCCTGATTGCAGGAACTCCTTGGTCAGCCTCAGTAAGAAGCTGAGATCCCTCATAAAATCCTCCAAAGCTAGTTACGAAAATAAAATAGCCAGTGATTCTAAAGACAACCACAAAGCATTCTACAGCTATGTCAAGAATCTCAATGGCGACACTCGGATCTGCTCTGAGCTACAGCACAATGACACTAGATATACAGAACCAACTGATATTGCCAACATCCTGGCAGATAGTTTCACTGCAAATAACACCCCCCCCCCCCCCCCCCCAAGGGTCCATCACTATACCAGAAGAATGCAAAGCCTCTTTAATCACGGCTGCACAAGTAAAGACCGCACTCTCCAAAGCCAGGAACTCAGCATCCATGGGACCTGACAACATCCCAGGCTGCATTCTGCACGAACTGGCACCCGCCTAAGTACCATGTTCAGTCATAGCCTCACTTCAGGATTTATGCCAATTGAATGGCACACAGTGACTGTTATCCCATGAACCCTGAGAACTACCACCCCATTAGCCTGCCAAGCCTGATTAGCAAAGTCATGGAACGCATCATCTTGGAGCTTATAAACAAGGATATAGGTAACCTCCAAATTCTGGACCCCACTCGGTTTGGTTTGTAAAAGGTAAGTCATAACTGTTAAACCAGATTGACTTTTTTGAAGCAGTCACCAGAGCCGTGGATGAGGTTAAGGTGGTGCACAGCCTATCCTGACCTCACCAATCCCTATGTCACAAGATGGGTGGCCAACTGGCTCACTGACAGAACCCACACAGTGAAAGTAGCCGACTCCAAATCCATCTTCAGACTAGTGACAAGTGGAGTACCACGAAGTCCAGGCTAATACAGCAGGTCTTTGGCTAACAAAGTTTGCAGACTACTGCAAACTAGGTGACATAATAGAATCGCCTAATGATATGGACATTCTACAAAGGAGCCTAACTGAGACTGATGTTTGGTGTCAAAGTCACGGCCTCAAGCTCAATGCAAGAAGTGCATTGTCATCCCTTTTGGGAAAAACACTGTACCCATGAACTTACCACATAGGCGGTAGCCTACTAAACACCAAAACTGTGATGAGACCTTGGGACACAGGTGGACAGTAGTCTCTCCTTTGATAATCACATTGCCACAGTAATCAGGAAATCCTTCTATGTGGCAAACCTCATCACAAAGAGGTTCACCTCCAGAAAAAAAGAGGTCATTGTTCCTCTCTACTCATCCCTCATCAGACCCATTATAGAGTACAACGCCTCATTTGGCATGTACCTTGCAAAACATCTACAACAACTAGAAAGGCCAAAGAACTACCTCACTAAGAGGATTACCGGCCTCAAACAGATGCCATACGCAGACAGTCTCAAAAAACTCCAGCTCTACTTCGTCGCTTATTGCCTACTCAGAGGTAATCCATGCCTAACATACAAAGCCATGTCAAACCCAGATCTGTCAGACATGCTACACTTAAAGAAACCCCAATCCCTCTGAGCCACACGATCTAGGGACCTAAACCCACCACAATAAACAGAACATGTTGGAGGGATAGATTCCTGTCCCAGCGACTTCCCATGCTCTAGAACAGACTATCCATTCTTGTCAAACAAAGCTCCTCATTAGCCCTCTTTAAGAAAAATCTCAACAACTGGATGGGAAATAGGAAACTGACCCCGGGTATCACCTCTGTGGCTCTGCTAGACAGGGGCGCAGGAAAATAACTTTCTTGGGTGTCGAAAGCCAGGGAACTTTTTTTGGCTAGTCTTGTATAGGCCCCAGTGCCGATAGCCTAGTACCTACCTATGAACCTATTATAAAGGTTCCCAGTGATTGTCAAGGTTGTGTTTTTAAGTTTTGTTTTAGCATTACACTCTTTCAAGCAATTTTTGTTAGTGTTATTACATCAAGAGGTTAGCTGTCCCCTGTGTAGACACAAATGCCCAGAAAGTAAATATTATCTATGAAAGTTCCCTTAGAACTGAAACCTTTAACTTTGTGTCATTAAAACAAAGCCATGGCCTAGAGACAAGCTTAGAGCAGCTAGTTTGTATATTAAACAGCACTACTATCAAATCTTAGCACAATCTGACCTAGTCTAGAGCCAAACCCCAGAGACCACCCAAGGAGACCTCTGTATAACCCATTCCATGATGTACAGTAGCCCACCCAAATACAGGTTTGGACAACTTGGATATGCAAGTGTTAAATCTCTCTGTGTCAAAATGGACAGATCTATGAAAGCTAGCTATAATGTAGCAACTGTCTCATGTTCACAGACAACCATTTAATCCTTAAAGAAACAATCACAGTATGTGAGAGATGCACATGCACAATTTCACTAAAGGTAAAAAGTCTCTCATACAAATGTAGGCTGTAAAGAACAGACGCCCTACATCTGCCACAGAGTGTCCACTGCGGAGACCAACTTATGCTGAGGCACTAAAAGCAGTATTCCCAAACCTCAAACACCTCCTAAGCCAGTAAATGGCAATGTCGTCCTCAGCAATCTCTAAAGCACTCCCTTAAAGCAACACCAAACACCACACATATACCCTTACTCAATGTAGCCCTAAGAACAAAGCGTATAAGGCAAGCAAACACATTACCCAGGACTCTTGTTATGGGGGACTCCATTGTACGACACACAGCCCACTCACCAGACTGAATAAGGAGAATCTAAAGGTTAGTTGCTTATCTGGAGCCAGGATCCACCAAGTTATTCATGCACTCAGTCATTACACCGCAGGTACCCATATGATTTTTTTCATTGTCCATGTAAGCATTAATGACCTGAGACCTACTTTGCTGGACTATATGAAGAGAGCGCGATTGTTGATCTCTCTAAATATGGATCTCTGGCAGGTATGTGCCTTGCATTGAGCAGCATTCTACATTCAGCAAGGATGATGCCACAATGCAAACAAAAGATGATAGACTTTAATAATTGGCTTAGTTTCTGGTGTCTTTCCAGGGGGAATCAGCGTGGGAGGACATGGTTAACAGACCACTTTGCTATGCAAAAGATGGACTGTACCTGTCTCACCTAGGCTTCCAGATATTTGCTAAACCTTTATTCACCCCTTGGAGCCTTTTTCAGGCAGTGCCAAATTGAGATTTATTTCCTGGTTTGGTAGGTTTCTCAAAGAGACCTAAAGGTGCTGCTGTTTAATGCAAGGAACCTAAACAAGAAACTCTATACTCTACAAGCTGTCTTTACTCTGGAGAATATAGATGTTTGTCGTTACTGAGACATGGTTCAAATTCACAGAAAATGTTCCATCAGTGCAAGTCTTCAGTGCCTTCCACACATTTAGACCATCAGTTGTACAGACTTAGACAAAAGGTGGAGGAGTCTGTCTGTATTGGCAACAAGCATAACACTGTGTTGATTAAACAGGATGGTGCCCTGGAAATTATCCTTGTGCAAATCACTATCGGCAAAGTCCCATACCATATCCTAGCAAGGTGCAAGTCACCTTGTATATCCCTAGAATATCATACCTTGTACCTAGACCAAATGGAGAAACTCGCCATTAGAACAACGTCTCCCATGAGTAGGGTATTTTAATTACCTCTGTATAGATGGGCAAATATACACTGCCTCATACTCGCAGGCACAATGATTCCTGGATAGCTTCCATAATGATAGGAAAGTCTTGGCTAAAATTGGGAAGAACAACTCCCATAATGAGAGGCGCTTTCAAATTAAACCATGAAATACCCCCCCCCCCCTCCCAAGTGTCACGTCCTCACTGGTGAGATCAGAACACAAAGCTATCTCATTTAAAATAAAAATCAACTCTATAATGCTGTGACAGTTGGGAACTATTCCAAAGCAAACTACATCCTATTAGGCAATAGTTTTGTCAAAGTTCAGTGCCCCTCCCTACCTCAAGTTCACAGTAACCTATGCGGAATTGTTTACCAAGATCCTGTACAACTGTATAACACTTCTGTTTGTTATCTACGTCTCTGAGGTAAAAGCTAATGTCCAAGGGTCTTTGCCTGACCACGTTCGCGGATGACTGCAAATTGGGAGCTATCTTAGATTCTCCCATGACACAAACATCTTGCAAGATAGTCATGACTGGTGCCAAACTTACTGATTTAAAACTGTCAAGAAATGCATTATAGTGCTTTTTGGGAAGACTGCTGCTAGGCTAATTACTTTATCGGCAGCACACCCCTAAGAGTTGACCCAGTCATCCGGGAACATATTAGATGGAATGGATTTTAAGTTGGGCATGGCGTCCAGGTCTAGGGAAGTCATAGTGCCACTTTATTCAGCCCTTGCCAGAACAGGCATTGAGTATAGTGTCCCCATCAGCATGTACTTGACCAGACATATGTAACAGTTGGAATGCCCTCAAAGGTTCCTTACCAGGAGAATCCAGAGTATAATCCCCTTGTCCTATACAGATCGCCTGAAAGCCCTATCTCTATGGAATTTTACAGGTTATTAAGAGGCAGTTTATGCCTGACATACAAAGAATCTTCATATCCAGCTCTGATGGACCTTCTGTACCTCCACAAAATGAGCAGCATTAGAACTCCTAGATCCAAGAATTTAAATTTTGCCTCTGACCTACATAAGACAAGTTGGTGAGCCAGGAGTATGTCTCCAAGGCTTCCCATGCTCTGGAACAGGTCTCCATCTATGTGATGCAGAGTCCACCCCAACCCTATTTAGGTGTAACCTTGACCAATGGATAGAAAATTGGAAATTCACCAAGTCTCTGCTAGTTCGGGCATTACTGTCAGTCTCTGTCTAAAATAACCCCCCACATAACTTCTAGAAACGTCCTAACATATACCTCCTCTTAATAAACACCCATGATACATAGGAGCATAATTTAATAGGATTGCACGGCTAGGCTTAAAGGCACTGGTGGTACCCATGAACCTATACTGACAGGTTAGTATGGACAGCCTAGTGCAAGAGACACACACTTACTCCATTTTATAGGCAGGAATCTGTGTGTATTGGCTGTCATACTGATCCCCAAAGTCTGTGGCCAGCATACGTCTGTAGCTGTTGCATCACTTTTGATCAGTGTAGCACTAAAGACATCTGCGGTTCTGTACAGTACCAGCACCACTGTAAAGTACTGTTGTACAGATATTTACCTTTGAACATGTTTGGTCAATAGTCAACCACCTCATATCATTTCTACTCCTGTACATAGGGAAGATAGCTATGTGCAGCACTTTTGGTGTCCTGTTCACCCAAAAGCATTACTCGTAAACAGTTTGTTTCTCTGTGGATGGCAGGGCAAAGCAGGTTGTTGGATTTAGAATCTCACTGCTATATGAAGTACATCCTAATATGCGGCATGCACAAGCATGACCTGCTTACTGCTGTATGAAGTGCATCCTAATATGCGGCATGCACAAGCATGACCTGCTCACTGCTGTATGAAATGCATCCTAATATGCGGCATGCACAATCATGACCTGCTCACTGCTGTGTGAAGTGCATCCCAATATACGGCATGCACAAGCATGACCTGCTTACTGCTGTATGAAGTGCATCCTAATATGCTGCATGCACAAGCATGACCTGCTCGCTGCTATATGACGTGCATACTATTTGCAACATGCACAAGCATGAACTGCTCCCTGCTGTATGAAGTGCGTACCATGTGCAACATGCACAAGCATGACCTGCTCACTGCTGTATGAAGTGCATCCTAATATGCAGCATCCACAAGCATGACCTGCTCACTGCTGTATGAAATGCATCCTAATATGTAGCATCCACAAGCATGACTTGCGCACCACTATATAAAGTGCATAGTATATGCAGCATGTAGCTCACCGCTATATGAAGTGCATCCTAAAATTCCACATACACAAGCATGACCTGCATACTGCTGTATGAAGTGTATATTATGTGCAGCATGCACAAGCATGACCTGCTCACTGCTGTATGAAGTGCATACTGATATGCAACATGCACATGCATGACATGCTCACTGCTATATGAAGTGCATACTAATATGCAGCATGCACAAGCACAACCTGCTCACCAACGCTTATAAATGCAGTGACCCGTAATTAGGGAAGTGGTTTAACAATTATTTGTTTGCCATAAGCTCTACTTTAGTGCCCTGTTGAAGTGTAGGCCTAGTTCCACTGGTTGTTTCTTCCTCTTCGTCCAGCTTATAAAAAGAACTTCACACCAGGAAAATGCACTTATTCAGTGGTCTTTCCCAAAACAAAGGGGATATTTCTAGGTGTTAAATCATGGATGCAGTTTATGGTTGAGGGGGTCATTTTGTTAAATATTCCTGTCCCTTTGGATAAGCAATTAATAAGATAACAATGGGAGAATACTAGTATGGCTCCCAAGTATACAACAAAGTCTAGAAGGCTTAGGATTTTTCCTTGGAAGTGTATGCATGGGTATTTTTGCACTCCATGCAGACTTCAAAAAGAATTTTTCCTCAAGTAGATGGCAAATGTTGGAGGTTTGATGGGAAAGAAAGAGGTAACTGGGAACATGTGTTTCAGGAATATAATGAGCTGGCAGATTTAAAAAAATTCCTTAGAGTACTCTGAGAAATACTGAGTGAGCAGATGGATGTTACTAAGGAAATGATTCTTTTGAGCTGGGACACTGGATCTGAATTGTCCAGACATAGTAAGGCTTCAAGTTTAATTCTGGTGGCTGCCAAAAAAGCAGCTAGTAGAAATGGAAATAAAAGTCCAAACTAGCTGTATTTGAGACTGGTATTGGGATCTTTAGAAAAGGGAGCAAATTGCATAGAAATAAATGGAAACTTTGGGAACAAGGGAAGGCAGGGGTTGAGCAGTTTTATGCAATGTTGTCACTTTTTTTAATATTTTTGTAACTGGAAACATGTTATTATCGTTTGTTTTCTTTTATATTAATGTATGTTTGCATAGGTTTTGTTGATAATTTAATAAAGGTTTTAAAAAAAAAAATTCACTTCATTCCAGATAATAAACCCTTTGAGTTTCAGTTTGAGTGAAATATGCAAATGCAAATCTGCAGTATTATGCATAGAGTAACCTTGATTTAATAGGTCGCTTGCTTGAAGTAATGGATTTGCACATGATGGGCAAAATAGCTGCTTTAAATGTTCATTAACTCCGTTTAGCTAGTGAACGTTCGTAAAGCAGATGGAATGCATGCAGATGGCAGGGAATACTATAACTTCACCCCTGCCGTGGCCCATCAAACCCGGGAACAAAACTGGGTGATAGTTAATCTATTCCGTCAATACCATACAGCATGAATCTTGATCAGATATTATTTCTAACCTAGTCTCAACAGCCTGGTATGAACCTGTGGTTACCTGTATGATTATGCCCCACCATTATCTACAGGTCATAAAAGTGGCAGTGTCGGACAACAAAATCAAATGAGATACAGGTGGTAAGCTTGTAGCAGCATACCAGACGTATATATTTTATCACAATACATGGTTTAATAAGTTTCAGATTATACCATGGGGTCCACTGTAGCCCATGCAGTTTTACTTGGGGGGGGGGGGGGGGTTACTATTTTACTAACATGTTTGCATTGTCATGTCTATTACATTATCAGTAACAGTAAACCTACACCTCCTGCACAGGTTATGATGTCTGGTTTAGAGTTGGATATTTCTGGGGAAGGTTATGCAGATTTTGTAGGACCCCAGAACCCTGATATACTATTATTGATGGATGATAGCCTTTTATCCCTATTTTACCCTTCCTTATCTCCTCTTGTCATCCCCTCTGTCACTGGCTCCCATTCATCCTACCTCCTTCTGTTTGCATCTCTCACACTCCTCTTCCCTCTGCATGCCTCTTTCTCCATCTCTGTCATCTCCTCACGGTATCCTGTCTTGCAGCTGTTCTCACTTGCCTCCTCTAATGTTTTCATCACTATATAATGATATGCTGCTGGTCCTGTAGCATAAGCCATCTCTGTATCATGGCTCCATCTTATCCAGAAAGCTATACTAAGCACAATTCCATTTTCCATCCATGTGCTGCTTGAACTAAATGTTGCAGCACATGTTTTGTATCTGTTAATACATATGTTTTATATTATATCCTTGTATCTGAAAATGTTTGTTCATTTCTTACATGATCCTGTTCACCTAGGCTGTGTCTTCAAATGGTCCACAGTGAATAAATAATTTATGCATTATAAGATGAGGTGGGGAAATTAGCTTAGTTACGGATTAGTTACTGTGAGATGTAAAATATTATTTTGATTTCTGCATTTTAGCATCAAGAATGACGGTATTGTAGGTAAGTTGTAGCATGTTTGTTCAAGATAAAAAGTGGATAGTGGATTTCATTAGTTATTGGGTTATTTCATGTTTGGTATTTCAGCTTTTCTTTTTCTGAATGTTTCTCTCTCTCTCTCTTTTTTTTATTTATTTTATTCTTCCTTTCCTGTTCCTGTTTTACCCTTCTTAATTTTGTTTTCTTAAATAAGATGTTTTGTGAAGATATTTAACTACCTGTTTTATCTGGTACTGTGTATGGTTGCCTTTTGTTGGACTGCATACGTATAATGCTGCCACTTGGGGAATGTAGCTCATATATGAGCTTTCCAAAACAAAATTCTGTGTACCGTTGCTTTAAATTATGGTTGGTATTCCTTGAGCTATATATCTGTAAATTTCAGGAAACTCTAGTAGGTTGAACTGCAGTTATGGAAATTGTGTAGTTGCAGCAGATTCTGAAAGTGACAACCATCTGACATAGACGGATGCTGGGAAGTCCATTGATCTTTCCATGGTACCCAGCTTTGCAAAAGTGAGTATTACTCAGATCCACAGAATGTGATGTAGTAATGATAGCAGCCGTGTGTAGAGCATTCTAATGTGTGTGTGTGTGTGTGTGTGTGAATGTGCTTGCTTGTACCACAATTCATATAGCTGTTGGCTCACTCTTGAAGAAGCTGCTGTTGTGTTAACCATGTTTTCAGTAGGCTGCCATTTTTGTGAAATCTTGTGCTAGTGTTATTAAATGTTAGTTCAAGATGTGGTACAAGTTCACACTGTGACTGTTTGGAAGCTTTTTTTTTTTTCTTCCAGCTTTAGCAGTCTCATAGACAAGCCTGCACAGCAGCTTTGTTTATGCAGCGTATATGTTTTGTTCTGATTTCTGTAACCTTTTGTAGCACTATAATGCACAATCTCATTTGAATTTCATTTAATGTTCCTTCGATTTCAAGCTCGTGTCTGAAGAGCTTGGCTGGCCTACCACTAAATTAGTAAATGTTATGGCACTACCTCTTGCCTTGCTGGGGGTAGTGGTTAAAAAATGTCATCTTGAGTCAGTGATGTAATGATTGTCCTGCCAATTTTTTTTTTTTTTTTTTTTTTTTTTTTGGGGGGGGGGGGGTTAACTTCTGTCTGGTCGGTCCTACTAGAAAAGAGTGTATAAAAGTCATGACTTTTTTTTTTTTTTTTCCAGGAAACGCACAAAATTTATAGACAGAAGCTTGATGAAGTCACTCACCTTCAAACCATATGTGCTAATTCTATAAAGAAACACAAGAAACGACTTGCAGACCTCAGGCAGAACCTCCTTAGGTATGTTTAGCAGCAAGTCTTCTGATAGTCTTTAACTTACATAAAATGTTCAGTTCAGTACATTAAATTGCTACCAATTAGCTGAACCTGAGAGATTTGATGTAACCTGTTTGTTTGTTTTTTTGTTTTAAATGGGAACTCTAGATATAATTGTAATGTACTTTCTGTTGGGTAATTTTAAATGTTTAGCTCTTGGCTTAAAATATGCAATGAACACATGTTAAAGGTTATAGACATGGCAGTACACTACTAGATTGTGGTTATCCAAATGACTGTCAAGTTCTTTACTTTTTAAAACAAAATAATTCTGGGATTCAGTGCAAGAGGTGACTTCTACAATACATAGGGAAACTGTGCTTCAGTGCAAGCCAGCCATATCATGGGTGTGTGTGTGTGTGTGTGTGTGTGTGTGTGTGTGTGTGTGTGTGTGTGTGTGTGTGTGTACATAAATATTTGTTCATAAAATGTGTCGGAATGAGCGTGTTTGTTTTGTATGTGTATTTATAAAATGTTTGAGTATACACATAAAAGTGTAGTGTGTGTATATTTGTATGAGATCCGTTCATATTTGTACCTGTATGCATATGTTTGTACATATGTATAAGTATATCTTTATGCACGTGTGTATCACAAACCAACAACCCCCCCCCCCCCTCACATCAGCTGACATTTGGGTTAACCACTTTACATCATTGGAGTATTGGGTGAAAACAGTGGAAGTGCAGGAGGAAAAACAGGTGTTTCTGCAGGGGGCAAGCTCTCCTACATCACCTCCCGCAACTTAAGTATACCTACTCTGAGATCTTACTACAGTTGGTTAAAGGAGAAACTTCCTTAGCACCACAGTTAGCCAGTCTCACGCAAAACCCATCTTACTGCACAATGAAAGAGGAATCCGTCAAACAAGTCTTAAAATTCCCATTGTAACCAGTAAAGCACTTCAGCATAAGCATCTGAATTAATGCCTGTGTACTACATATTGTGTATATGACCACAAGTTTTTTTTGCTGTCTGGGGTAGACCACTAATTTCCATGGATCATTTTCAGACTCTGCTGAGAACTGTGTCTGGTTAAGTGATTTGCTTAGTCACACAGGCAGTGAAGGCTGAGAAAATCAAACCTTGCACTAGTGGACCATAGGATGCAGCTTGTTAATGACCCCTTAATCATGTAAGCCGACTGCCAGACCAAAAAGCGATCTTAAAAACTAAAATACTGCAGTTGGTTAAGGAACAAAAGGACGAGTAATGGATCTTGTAAAGCCCAGTGCATGTGAATACCCTCCAGCATAGACTTGCTTACTAAGGCCCGTGCAACATTTCATTGTCTGTGTATGCCCTCTTGGTTGAGCTGTTACATAACTTAACTAGCTGTCAAGAGACTGTGTTGATAAGGAGAAACCTTACCTGCCTCCAGAGTCAACTTCTTTCTGTAAATTTCTGTCTGAAAGTAAAGAAGTCACAGAAAAAAGTAAGGATTCTAAAGTTGTGTTTTCAGGTCCATCAGCAGTGACCGAGGTAAAAGGGAGACATGAAAAATAATTAGGTGCAGTAGTTATTCGTTAGCAACCAATAAATACTGAAAGCCATTCAGATGTTTTGTCAGTGCACTGTGGCATGTGCATTGTTCATGATGTTGACGCTGGTAGTATGTTAATTTTTGTGTAAAATATTAAATGTGGATTAAAGCAATTGTTGTTGGCAAAACTAAGATGTTTTCCTTTTTTTTTTTTTTTTATCAAATGGATACAAACTCCCTGTTCTTCTCTTGTATGTAACCTGTGGTGTTGTCTTATTGCTTCAGAACATTTGTCAAGCAGCAGACACTGTAAGATTCCACAAAATTTCTACTTTTGGGGAGACAAAACCCAAGGTTCCAATGCAGGTGGTTGAAGTTAAATTCCTAGTTTCTTTTGCCCGCAGGAAAAAAAGGCTTTGAAAGATAGACTTTCAAATACTGTCCTCCATAGGAAATCATTGCTGGTGCAATTTCTAAATGTGCATTGGCAGGATTCACTTCTGGTAGATTTTCCTTTCTTCGAGCTGGTACAACTATGATGTTGATAATACATATTTAGGGGGGTGAGAGGGATTGCCTTCCTCCACCATTATGAAGGGGATGTAAGGGGGCTTGCCCCCTGCAAAAAGTGCTTAGTTAAAATTTTCACCCTAGTGTGTTTCCAACATTATTTTCGGTACTTTGGATTGTCTGAGATTTATAATGGAACCAAAATCCAAATGTAGATTGGTGGTTAATTAGCTCTAAAATATCCAGTTTCTCAAAAGTTGTATCTTGGATGAGCGTTGAGAACAGCACCCTTAGGTTTCCATCTTAGGATACAGATTTACACCAGAGAAGTGCATTTTTGTTTGAAACCTTTATATTTTAGACATTAGTTTTATTCCTTTTGCTTACTGACTTTCAGTTAGTAATAAGAAATTGGGATCCTATGTATTTACCAGTTGATGTGAGCTTCAGCAGTACACCCCATGTAGAGCTCTTTCCTATAAAAGAGCTCAGTGTAGGGCAGTTTCTTAGTCACATGAGCCGTTTTATTTTTCCTTTTAACAACATTTCATTGTGAACTGTGGTTATGCATTTCTAAGAAGCTGTTATTTTATGGACTTCTAGGCAACTGTTTCACTACTGAAATGCCTGTGAGAGATGCACTTATCTAACCAAACTGGAGATGAAGCTCTCTCCAACCAAGGCTGGACTTGACAGTCATGAGGAGAAGGTAAACATTTGCACCACACCATACTCGTCACATAGTCTCACTAAATCTACACCACCAAAATCCACACATAGTAACACAAAAACATTCACGGAGGCTCTCAATAATAATCTGTCTAAGCAACAGAGACCTCCAAAGCAGAAATAAAAGCTGTGTCAAACCCAGAGCTGATGGACATGTTACACCTAAAGAAATCCCTCCAGGCTACATGCTCCAGCGACCTAAACCTTGTCACCATAATAAACAGGACATGCTGGAGGGATAGATTCCTGTCCCAGAGACTTCCCATACTCTGGAACAGGCTACCCATCTATGTCAAGCAAAGTTCTTCATTAGCACTCTTCAAGAAAAATCTTGATGAGTGGATGGTAAATAGAAAATACACCTCGGGGATCGCTTCTGTGTCTCTGCTCGACAGTGGAAAATAACAAGACACAGGAAAATAACTTTCTTGGGTGGCGTAAGCCAGGGAACCTTGTTGGCTAGGCTTATGTAGGCCCTTGGGCTGATAGCCTAGTACCTACCTATGAAACGCAAGCAACCTCCATCCCCCAACACAACCCAAATGACACATAGCCTCTAGACTCAGTGTGCCACTCAACCACAGTCAATAAGGCAAAACAACGTACCCAACACACTAATCATAGGTGACTTTATAGTCAGGCACACTGATGTCCCACTCACCAGGCTAAACAAGATAAGGTTACTGTCAGCTGCCTGTCGGGTACCAGGATCTGTCACATAACCCATGCACTCGGGTCACTCCACAACAAGTACAAATATGACTCTGTCATTGTCCATGTTGGCGTGAATGACCTGAGATGTACCTCCCTGGACTACATGAAAAGGGATATGAAAGAGCTCTCCGATCTTGTAGCCCAGGCAGGTATGACCCTAGCCCTGAGTAGCATTTTGCCATCGCCCTGAATAATACCGCAGTACAAAGACAAAATGATTGACTTCAACAATTGGCTAAGCTTCTGGTGTCATTCTAAGGGGATCCAGTATCTCTCTGCCTGGGATGACTTGGTCGACAGACCATGATGCTTTGCCACAGATGGCCTGCACCTGTCGTCCCTGGGATTCCGGATACTGGCTAAGGCTCTTGCTGCCCCTATAGTGCCTTTTGTAAGCAATGTTCAAATGACAAATTCACCACCGTAACAGGAACAGGCAAGCAAAAACTGAGGGTAATGCTACTCGGTGCTAGAAGTCTAAATCTCAAAATGCACTAATTTGAGGCACTCCTTAAAATGGAGAACATCGATGTCTGTGCAGTGAATGAGGCCTGGTTCAAGGCTCCAGAGAGCACCCCTGCACTACTAGGCTAGAACTCCTACCACACTTTTCGGCAATGTAACCTGGACCGAAACACCAAAGGTGGAGGTGTGTCCATATTCATTAAGGATATCCACACCTCCAGGCTAGTTGCTCAGCATAATGCATCCAGGGTTATCCAAGTGCAGCTAACTCTGGGCAAAACTGCAATCCAAATTGTAGCTTGCTACAGATCCCCCACCATGCCTCAGGATTCCCATTCCTCTTTTGTTGATGTACTGGAAAATATTGGGGTTCAACCAAACACCCTAATAATGGGCGACTTCAACTTCCCCACCATTAACTTGGAAAACTACTTGTGTACCAACTCCTTAGCTCAACACTTCTGGAATTCATAAACTCCAATGCCCAGGATCAACTTATCCACACCCCCACCAGGGGCAACAATATCCTAGACCTAGTCATTACCAACATGAGTGACTGGTGTTCCACACCTGAAGTCAACTCCTCGTTGGTCCGATCCGACCATAAGTTAATCACCCTTGATATCCACATCCTGCCCCCACCCCCATTAAGGAAACCACGGTAAAAATTTTCTCCAAAGCCAACTTCATGCTTCTTAAGACAGAAGTGGTGAAGTTCATGACACCCATGCAGATGGACAATACAGTTACAACTGCTGAATCCTACACAAATGCACTCTATAAGCACTTACACGAGTGCATGGATCGTGCTATCCCAAACAGAACCAAGATGCTATCCTCCAAAAAAAGGAAGCCAATCTGGTGGTCCCCTGCCATAAACAAACTGTACAACAGAAGGAAGAAACTTGCAAAAGAGAGTAAAATCCCATGAGTGGAGGAGCTCCCTGGTCAGCCTCAGTAAGAAGCTGAGATCCCTTATAAGATCCTCCAAAGCTAGCTACAAAAACAAAATCGCCACTCATTCTAAGGACATCCACAAAGTATTCTATAGCTATGTCAAGAATCTCGATAGCAACACCCAGATCTGCTCTGAGTTGCAGCACAAAGGCACTAAAATTACAGAACCAACTGATATTGCCAACATCCTGGCAGATAGGTTCAGTGCTAACTCCCCCCTCCCCCTCACCCCCTAAAGGGCCCATATCTATACAGGAAGAATGCAGAGTCCCTGTAATCACAGTTACGCAGGTAAAGGCTGCACTCTCTAAAGCCAAAAACACAGCATCCATGGGACCGGATAACATCCCAGGCTGCGTTTTACACGACCTTCAGAACAAACTGGCTCCCCCACTTAAGCACCATGTTCAATAATAGCCTCGCATCAGGCTCTGTGCCCACTGAATGGTGCACAGCAACAGTTATCTCACTCCACAAAGGGGAAGCCACAACTGATCCCAGGAACTGTCGACCTATTAGCCTGATGAGCCTGGTCTGCGAGGCCATGGAACGTATCATCATGGAACTCGTAAACAAAGACATTGGTAATCTCCAAACTCGGGATCCCTCCCAGTTCAGGTTTGTGAAAGACAGATCATGCCTCCTGAAACTGAGACTTCTTTGAGGCAGTCACCAAAGCCGTAGATGAGGGTAAGGTGGTTCACACAGCCTATCTTGACCTCACAAAGGCTTTCAACACCATCCCCCATTCTGGAATTATAGCTAAACACACTAAACTAGGTATAAATCCCTACGTCACAAGAGGAATTGCCAACTGGCTCACTGACAGAATCCACACTGTAAAAGTTGCAGACTCCAAATCTGACCTTAAAGCAGTGACAAGTGGAGTACCACAGGGTTCCGTCCTGGGACCTCTCATGTTTAGTATCTACTTCTCTGAAGTACAGGCTAACACAGAAGGCCTCTGGCTAACTAAGTTCACAGATGACTGCAAACTAGGAGCCATAATCAAGTCCCCAAATGATGTGGACATCCTACAGAAGGGCCTTGCTGAGACAGATGCCTGGTGTCATAATCATGGCCTCAAGCTCAATGCCAAAAAGTGCAGTGTCATCCCCTTTGGTAAAAAACTCTGTACCCATGAGCTAACACATAGGCAGCAATCTACTTAACACCGAATGTGTGATAAGAGACCTTGGGACCCAGGTGGACAGTAGTCTCTCCTTTGATAGTCACATCGCCACGGTAGTCAGGAAGTCCTGCTATGTGGCACACCTCACCCTAAAAGGGTTCCCCTAGACTCGACACTCATTAGACCCATTATAGAATACAAGTACAAATACCTCACAAAGAGGATTACTGGCCTGAAACAAATGCCCTACACCGACCACCTCAAACTCCAGCTTTACTCAGTAGCATATCGCCTACTCTGAGGTGATCTCTGCCTAGCATACAAAGCTATGTCAAACCCAGAGCTGTTGGACATGCTACACCTAAAGAAATCCGAATCCCTCCGACCTACATGCTCTAGGAACCTAAACTTTGTCACCACAATAAACGGGACATGCTGGAGTGATAGATTCCTGTCCCAGAGACTTCCCATACCCTGGAACAGGCTACCCATCTATGTCAAGCAAAGTTCTTCATTAGCACTCAAGAAAAATCTTGATGAGTGAATGGGAAATACACCTCGGGGATCACTTCTGTGTCTCTGCTCAACAGTGGCACAGGAAAATAACTTTCTTGGGTGACGAAGCCAGGGAACCTTGTTGGCTAGGCTAGGCCCTTGGGCTATGGACCTATGTTTATCTTCATTGTTGATTTCTACTTTGTCACTATACAACTTTTCTGTGCACTTATTTTAAATGCAGTTTCAAAGAATTTCCCTGTGGACATTCTCTGGTTGTGTGGAGCTCTTAAGTCTGTAATTCCCATTTGTCCACTGTGCAAGTTTATTTTCTTCATACAGATAGTGGTAGTGTCTCAACAGCTTTAGACATAGGCTTGCTATATTTTATGCACATTCAACAGCTCCTCTTATTTTGAAAAATGGATGTACATTTTGGATGTGTGTTGACTGTTAATTACATATGACTTCTTAGTTCAGAAAGGCATGGCTAAAGTGCTTTGAAAGGTTTATCATTGTTTTTTTTTTCTTTATCCTAAATCCTAATCTTATAACTTGACTTTCTTGCTCAACAAGGATTTTAATGCTGTAGTGGCCTGAAGGTGATGGTTCAAGTCATCATCAGCTCCCTCTTTCCCATTTTCTACATGGGGTTGGGGTATCATGTTAACTGTCACCAACTCTCTCTTGATTCAGTACCACACTCCTGCCATCTTCAACAGTCATGCCTGACTGTTGCAGATCTTCTTTCACACAATCCATCCACCTCTTTGCTGGATGTCCTCTGTTCCTCTTATCTTCTTCCCGTCTGTCCCAAATCTTCCTCACCAGATTTGTCTTCTGCTGTTCTGCACGTGTCCAAACCACCGTAATCTGTTATGTTTGATCTTTTCTGCAATTAGAGCTACTTTGGCTTCTGCTCTTATGAACTCATTTCTTCATCTGTCCCACCGTGTGAATTTTACCACTCTTCTCAGGCACTTAATTTCCATCACCTTTACCTTCTTCATCTGTTTTGCCTTTACTGTCCATGTTTCTGTACCATACAGGAGTACTGGTCACACCACTGTCTTGTACATCTTACTTTTCAGCTTCTTTGGCATTCTTCTGATACTGGGTGCAATTTGGCTGCAGTCCCTCTGATTCTAGTTTTGACCTCTTCATTCAGACTTCCCTTTTCCTCAGTCACCCCTCCCAGATACTTGAAGTTGTTTACCTGGTCCACTATCTTGCCTTCTATCTCAATTTTCAGTTTCTTCTGATTTCCCCGATTTTCTGCCATTACCACTGTCTTATCTGTGCTTGGTTTCATCCCATGTGCCTTCAGTTTTGCATTCTATTCTCGTATACTTTGCTGAAGTTCTTGCTCAGAATCTGCGTGCAATGCCACATCATCTACATCAGTAATTTTGTTGATCTGTCCCCTCCAACCTGTTTGCTAATGTAGTCCGTCACTAGTATGAACAGCAATGGGCTTGGAGCTGAACCCTGGTGTATACCCACTTCCACTGGGAACCCCTCTATAAGGCCGAACACTGTTTGTACTTGAGTCACTGGGTCCTTGTACATAGCCTGCACTAACTCTACCAATGTTTTTGTGACTTCAAACCACTGTAGTACTGCCCAGATCAGCTTTCTTGGGACCTTGTCATATGCTTTCTCCAAGTCTAAGAATGGCCAGTTGGGCTCTCCTCATCTCTAGCTTCTTCTCCAGTATCTGTCTCACTGCAAACATCGGGTGAAATTGTGCTGCATCCTGATGTGAATCTGAACTGCTCCTCTGCCATCTTGCATTCTACTACTCTGTGTATCCATTGATCAATCACCCTCTTCAGAACTTTCATGCAGGAGTTTGATGCCAGTTGTGGATTTCCCCTCTGTTCTTGTACACTGGCACAAGTATGCTTATTCTGCAGTCATCTAGGATATCCTTTCTCTCCACACTGCTATGAGTACCCTCAGGAGCCATTTCTTCCGTATCTCACCCAGCATCTTTGTCATATCTGCTGTGACCTCATCTGAGTCCACTGCTTTCCCTGACGTCATTTTTCTTAATGCTGCTCTTGCTTCTAGGGTGAGCTCCTCCTCTTCTCCTCTCATCATAGGCTGTTTCTGGAGTAGTACAGCTTCTCTGGGGTTTTCTTTCAGAAGCTGCTGGAAATGCTCCTTCCATCTGCCTTTGTCCTGTGGACTGGTGAGCAAGTTGTTGCTGGCATCCCTTATGAAGGGTGTCTATCTTTTTCTTTCTGTGTTTGCCTTGCAACCTGATACAGTTTCTTTATGCCACTTACTGAGTCACTTTCCAGAAGTTGGTAGGGTGCCTCTGATGCCCTTTTCTTTGCTATTTCAACTTCTTTCGTAGCTTCTTTATTAGCCAGCAAGTAGTCTTTCCTAGCCTGGTCAGTCTTTTCTGTCTCCCACTTCTTCCCTTCCTGTACTCCTTCTGATCACTTCCTGGACTTCTGCATTCCACCACCAGCTTTCCTTAATGAGCCAATATTTCTACTTTGCCATTTTTTCTTCTACCACCGACCCACATCTTTTTGAAAATATCTTTGATTTTTCTCCGGTTGCTCAATCTTTTATTTATTTTTTTATCCACTTTTCATCGTAATCCATTTACTCTCTTTCTGGAACTGCATAACTCTTCATTCCCCAAACTTCAGTCATCATTGTTTTTTAATTCAGTTTTGTGCATGCGCACGTGCAACACACACACACACACACACACACACACACACACACACACACACACACACACACACACACACACACACGAGCACACACTGGACCTTGGGTTTCAATATGCAGCATTGTCTTAGCTTCATTTGTTCATTTGCATAGTTCTTAGTGTTTGGCAAATAGCACACTTATCTCCTGCCAAATCAGTTCTAGTCTGTTGGAACCAGGGAATGTTTTCCTTTGATACTTGGGTTCATAGGTAGGTACTAGGCTGTTGGCCCTAGGGCCTATACAAACGTAGCCAAAAAGGTACCCTGGCTTTCGCCACCCAAGAAAATTATTTTCCTGTGCCCCTGTCAAGCAGAAGCACAGAAGTGATCCCTGGGGTGAATTTTCTATTACCCATCCAATCGTCAAGATTTTTCTTGAAGAGTGCTAATTAAGGAGCTCTGTTTGACATAAATATGTAGTCTGTTCCAGAGTATGGGAAGTCTCTGGGACAGGGATCTCTCCCTCCAGCATGTTCTGTTTATTGTGGTGACAAGGTTTAGGTCCCTAGAGCATGTAGCTTGGAGGGATTGGGATTTCTTTAAGTGGAGCATGTCCAACAGCTCTGGGTTTGACATAGCTTTGTATGTTAGGCAGAGATTGCCTCTGAGTAGGCGATATGCGACAGAGTAAAGCTGGAGTTTTTTGAGACTGTCTGCGTAAGGCATCTGTTTGAGGCCAGTAATCCTCTTTGTGAGGTATTTTTGCGGCCTTTCCAGTTGTTGTAGATGTCATGTGAGGTACATACCAAAAGGGGCGTTGTACTCTATAATGGGTCTAATGAGTGATGAGTAGAGGGGAACAATGACCTCTTTTTTTCTGGATGAGAAACCTTTTGTGATAAGGTGTGCCATGTAGAAGGATTTCCTGACCACTGTGGTGATGTGATTATCAAAGGAGAGACTACTGTCCACCTGTGTCCCAAGGTCTCATCACACTTTCGGTGTTAAGTAGACTACCGCCTATGTGGTAGTTCATGGGTACAGAGTTTTTACTAAAGGAGATGACAATGCACTTTTTGGCATTGAGCTTGAGACCATGTCTTTGACACTAGGCATCTGTCTCAGTGAGGCCCTTTTGTAGATTGTCCACATCGTTAGGAGTTTCGATTATGGCTCCTAGTTTGCAGTCATCTGCAAATTTAGTTAGCCAAAGGCCTTCTGTGTTGGCCTGTACTTCAGAGAAGTAGATGCCAAACAGGAGTGGACCCAGGACTGAACCGTGTGGTACTCCACTTGTCACTGGTCTGAAGTCTGATTTGGAGTCTGCTACTTTCACAGTGTGGGTTCTGTCAGTAAGCCAGTTGGCAACCCATCTTGTGACATAGGGATTTATACCTAGTTTAGTGAGTTTATCTATAATTCCAGAGTGGGGGATGGTGTCGAACGCCTTGGCGAGATCTAGATAGGCTGTGTGAACCACCTTACCCTCCTCTATCGCTGTGGTGACTACAAAAGAAGTCTATCAGGTTTAGGAGACATGATCTGCCTTTTACAAACCCAAACTCTGTGGGGTCCAGAGTTTGGAGCTCTCCAATGTCTTTGTTTATGAGTTCCGTGATGATACGTTCCATGGCCTTGCAGACTAGGCTAATGGGGCAGTAGTTCCCGGGGTCTGTTATGGCTCCCCCTTTGTGGAGCGGGATAACTGTCGCGGTGTGCCATTCAATGGGCACAAAGCCTGAGGTGAGGCTATGATTGAACATGGTACTTAGGTGGGGTGCCCGTTCATTCTGTAGTTCATGTAGAAGGCAGCCTGGGATGTTGTCAGGTCCCATGGATGCTGTGTTCTTGGCTTTGGAGAGTGAGGTTTTTATTTGTGCAGCCGTGATTACAGGAACTTTGAATTCTTCCAGTATAAAGAATGACCCTTTAGGGGGTGAGAGGGGGGGTAAAGTTGGGGGTGAGAGGGGGGGTAAAGTCAGCTCTGAACCTATCTGCCAGGATGTTGGCAGTATCAGTTGGTTCTGTATATTTAGTGTCATTGTGCTGTAACTCGGAGCAGATCTGAGTGTTGCCATTGAGATGTTTGACATAGCTATAGAATGCTTTGTGGTTGTCTTTAGAATCCGTGTCAATTTTGTTTTCATAACTAGCTTTGGAGGATTTTATGAGGGATCGCAGCTTCTTACTGAGGCTGATCAGGGAGTTCCTCCAATCGTGGGATTTTACTCTTTTTTTTTTTTTTTTTTTTTGCTGCAACAGTTTCTTTCTTCTGTTGTAGAGTTTGTTTATAGCAGACCACCACCAGATTGGCTTACTTTTTTTGGAGGGATCGCATCTTGGTTCTGTTAGGGATAGCACGATCCATGCACTTGAGTAAGTGCTTATAAAGTGCATTTGTCTAAGATTCAACAGTCATATCTCTATTGCCCATCTGCATGGGTGTCGTGCAGTTTGCCACTTCTGTCTTAAGAAGCGTGAAGTTGGCTTTGGAGAATTTTTTTTGGGTTGTTTTCCTAATGGGGGGTGGGAGCGAGATGTGGATGTCTAGGGTTATTAGCTTGTGGTCGGATCTGACCAACGAGGAGCTGACCTTTGGTGTGGAACAAAGGTCACCCATGTTGGTGATGACCAGGTCTAGGATATTGCTGCCCCTGGTGGGGGTGTGGATAAGTTGATTCAAGGCGTTGGAATTGATGATTTCCAGAAACCGTTGAACAAAAGAGTTTGTACATGAGTAGTTTTCCCAGTTAATGGTAAGGTAGTTGAAATCACCCATTATTAGAGTGTTGGGTTGTACCTTAATATTTTCCAGTGTATCAAGAAAAGAGGAGTGGGAATCCTGGGGCCTGGTGGGGGGTCTGTAGCAAGCTACAATCTGGATTGCCGTTTTGCCCAGAGTTAGTTGAACTTGGATAATCTCGGATGCATTATGCTGAGCAACTAGCTTGGAGGTGTGGATATCCTTAATGAATATGGACCCTCCCCCACCTTTAGTGTTTTGGTCTGAGTTTGGTGGCCGAAAGGTGTGGTATGAATTTTAGCCTGGTAATGCAGGGGTGCTCTCTGGAGCTTTGAACCAGGTCTCTGTCACTGCACAGATGTCAATGTTCTCCATTTTAAGGAGTGCTTCGAGTGAGTGAGTGCATTTTGAGGTTTAGACTTCTAGCATTGAGTAGCATTACCCTCAGATTTTGCTTGCTTGTACCTCTTATGGTGGTGAATTTGTCATTTGAACCTTGCCTAAAAAAGGCACTATAGGGGTGGCAAGGTGCAGGCCATCTGTGGCAAAGCAGCATGGTCTGTCGATCATGTCGTCCCAGGCAGACCGATACTGGATTCCCTTAGAATGACACCATAAGCTTAGCCAATTGTTAAAGTCAATCATTTTGTCCTTGTACTGTGGTGTCATTCTGGGTGATGGCAGGATGTTACTCAGGGCTAGGGTCATACCGGCCTGGGCTACAAAATCGGAGAGCTCCTCCATGTCTCTTCATGTTGTCCAGGGAGGTACGTCTCAGGTCATTCACACCAACATGGACAATGACAGAGTCATATTTGTACTTATTGTGGAGTGACCTGAGTGGGTGTGGCGGATCCTGGCATGTGACAGGCAGCTGACAGTAACTTTTCCTTGTTTAGCCTGGTGAGTGGAATATCAGTGTGCCTGACTATTGAGTCCCCTATGACTAGAGTGTTGGGTACGTTATGCCTTATGGGCTGTAGTTGAGTGGCACACTGAGTATGTGGGCTACTTTCACTAGATTCAAGTGTTTGCACCTTCCAGGCTTGTAAAAATAAGAGGGATGCTCTTTAACACCATCACTGAATGCTAAACTGAACCTGCAGTGCAAAATGATATTCATCTGAGCATAGTTGTGCACCAATGTGGACAATTGTGCATGTCTGTGGAAAGTTATGGACAGCTCCTGCTGAGTACATTGGCTTATAGTAGTGCTATACATCTGGTATAGGCTGTAGGCATACTGTAACACCCAGTTTCACTTGGTTGTCTGCTGTTGTGGCATCAAAACAAAATTGCTAGTTTTGTTTCTGTAAGTTGTAAATTAGTCTATTACTTTTGTCTGTTGTTGTCACATCAGCCCAAATTGATTGTTTCTCTTATGCTTTGTTATTGCATTTACTAATTCTGCACCCCGATTTGCTGCTGCTAATTGCATTGTACTTGGTACTTTTTGCTGCTGAGGCACACAAGCATGTTTGCTGTTCATCATATTGTATTCATAAGTCATACCACTGTTATTATAATATTGTTTTTTAAGAGTGCTGATAATGATTTGCTGTGATTACAACCTTATACTCCATTTGCCATTCTGGTGTTTAGTGTCTCACTGTGGTACAACCTTCTGCTATTGTGGAAAGCATGCCCGATTTCTTGGCCACTGTGCTGCTTCTAAACCGTTTGCTGAAGCAGCCCTCACTCTGTGCTGCAAGACTCGAAACTTTATTTTAAAAAAATTAAAAAAAAAATGTTCAACTGTTTAGTTTAGGCCAGACTTAATTGGCAAATCTCCCACTGCTGACTATACTATATTTCTTCAGTCCTATCTCTAATTCATTTTTTTGCACTTTTATTACATTTACTTCACTAGAAAACCTCACTGCTTCTCCTAATTAATGAAAAGCCCCCTTCCCTACAACAAGTCTCATTAATGCACTCCTTGCATGTCAGAGACTATGACATATAAAGTCAGTCTCTGACACTATCTGTAGCTGGCCTGATAGTATGAGGCATCCTGAGGCAATGTAACGACTTGCACATACATATTAATGACGGTTTTGTGTTTTGTTTTGTTTTACTAGATAACTCTATTTTTAAAGGACAAGCTTTTAGTAACCTAGGAGGCCAGCCTGTCCTCCAGACTTCAGTAGCATTAGTACCGATCACGTTGTTTGCACAGGCATCCATATCACACAACCATGCCCCCTTGTCCTAAATCGTCAGATCACTCTTCTTGCACCAAAGTACCTCAGAAATCCCTGCCCATACATCAAAGGCCTCCCAAGATGTAGGTTGGGTATACAGGATTCTCAGTGTCAAAGTTACAAGTAAACCACATGTATAGACTACAAACAATATAAGAGCAAAAGGGGGTCACCTAGCTGGCAGGCCAACAGCCTTAAGGCAGCAAAGCAGAGCCAACACATCTGGTAATGTTTTAATCATGGCTGACATAGTGAGACACACGGATATATTTCACCAGACTGAACAAGGACAGTGTGACTGTAAGCTGCCCCTCTGATGCCAAGATCCACCATGTCACTATAACCCTCTAGTCCCTTCACTCAAGGAATAACTATGTGTTGGTCATTGTGCATGTGGGAGTGAATAACTAACTTATAACATCATTTCTTGGATCATATGAAGAGTGACATGGTGTACCTCTTGGAATATGCATTTGTGGTTGACTGTAAAGCTAGTCTTGAGCACCATATGATGCCACAATACAGACGGAAGAACTGTTGGTCAAAGTTGTACTCCTTGCAGGCTTACCTGACACGAAAATATGGATATCCACATAGTTACTGAAACATGGTTTCAGTATAGTTGCAATAGCCCTACAATCCTTGCCACTTTAACCCCTGACTATCCTCTATGCCTGTAGGTGGGTCATCGGTCAAATCTGACCACTGTTCAGTAGGATTCCCTACGAGGGTAAAAACTTAATTTTTACCACCAAACCTCTCTAGACTTTTGTAAGGCAAATCTATTAGAGCTGGCTGATATTAAGCACTTTGACACCCAGTTATTGGGGACCTACACCCTTTCGATGACCATGAGCTATTTGTTTGACATGTATCCATTGTCCTTAAGAAATTTCTCATATCTAGCCAGATTGGTTACCAGGAGTATGTCCTCTAGATCAAGAGAAGTTATTAGCCTTCTCCACTCAGCCCTTATCAGATTGTTAATAGACTGTAATGATCCCTTCAGCTGGTACTCTGTTAAACATTTGACTCACCTCAAAAGACTGTGGTGCTTCCTCACTAAGAGACTTGAGGGCTGCACAGACCACCTTAAAACACTTTCCTGCTTTTCTGTTTCCTACAGATTCTGCCTCGCCTGCAAAGTCTTGAAGGTTCTAGTCCTGTGCAACCTCAACATCCACAAAATCACCTACATAAAGACAGTAAACTTTCACCTCAACATAAATTGGATTTGCTGGCAAGATGGGTAATTCTATCAAAGAATCCTACTTTTGTTGAATAGACTTTTGTTAGATATAAAGCAAAGTAGTTCCATGACCCTTATTTACTTAATGGGTGAATGGGTATGAAAATTGTAAATTCATTCCTGGTCTAACTCCTCAAACCCTCATTAGAAGGGTATTAAATTAGGAAGTAGTTCATGATGCAGGTATGCTGAGGTTAGGCTGCAAATTATCGAACCTTAGAAAATGGCATCATGCATTGCTTAATTATCTCCTGCTGCTATGACCCTTCATTTCTTACCTAAAGTTGTTTTTCAGGATGGATTTCATAGAGGCAAAAATCAAATTTGAACATTCAGCTGGGGAGTCGTCCATTTTACCAAAGCGCATGCAAGCAGCATTCGTCAACTTAAAGGTCAAGATTGCATTAGGAAGAGTAGAACGTCTGTATAAGATTACGTCTTTGCTCAAGAAGAGCAATATAATTCAAAAGACGGACATTACAAAGTTTAGTAATGCTGGCATTTAATGTATTCTTCTCAGTGTCTTATTTCAAATTAGCTTATATCCATAACTGGCTATTAGTGCAGTTTCTTTGCAAGTATTTCCAAATGACTGCACGAAGTTCATCCTGAAAATAAATGGATACCTTCTAGGTACAGATGGACCTGTTGTTGTACAGATCTTTAACATTTTTAGACTTTTCATTTAATTTGTTCAGCTTTCATGTCTTCTCTTCTCTTACCAAAGCCTGGAGTCAGTTTGTTAATTAAAAACGTTCCTTTACCATTTTTACACATAAGTGCATACACACACACACACACACACACACACACACACACACACACACACACACACACACACACACACACACACACACATACATACACACACACACAAAATGTAAGTGTGGATGTCTGTGTACAGTTAACCCAGAAAAAGGCATTGACAGATCCTGAATTGTCTTGGGTGTAGTTTTGAGATGTAACTTGAGGATTGTGGTTTCATTTGCTTGGGGGGGGGGGGGTTATTTGGTTCCAGATCTTGGGAGACATGGAGTGGATTACATCCCCTCTTGTATTTTGAGATTTGGTGATGGACAGTAGTGATTTATATATGTATCTTGGATTTCTCATTGGATTATAGGGCTGGATTAGCAGTTGAGAGCTGGGCATTGTTTGGGGTATATATTAAATTATGTATGATTAAAAGTTGGATTGGTGCAGCATGTTAGGTAGTTAGACCTAATTTAGCATTTTGAGAGCATGTCCTTTGTGATGGCGGAAGTTTCGGGTGAATTTTTTGTTGTAGCACTGAGTTTCATTTTTCTGAAGTATTGGTAGGTTTGTGAAGATCTGTGATGCATAGAATAATGTGGGCATTAACTAAGTTTTTGCACCTTGCATCTGTGAAGTATGGTTTTGCTGTGTACAGCACACCTAGCTTTTGGTGTGTCTTTAATTATTGTTTGAATGCGACAGGCAAATTGCAAATTTCAGACTATTTTATAAAGGCACCCAGAAGTTTAGTGTGGGAGACCAGCTCTGTCTTGTTGTTAGAGGAAGTAATATTAAAGTGGCCTTTGTTTTGAGAGTAAGGCTTGGGAGCAAAGAGAAGTTTGTTTTTATTTCATTTTAAAAGGTGAGATTTGCCTAGTTAGGTTTCTGTGGAAGTGAAGACTTCTTGGGTAATTCATTGTAAATTATTCAGGGTTAAGCCATTGCATACTATATTGGAGTAGCATGTCTGGATGCAGTACGGAGATCATTTATCCGTACATTAAATGGTAATGGTCCAACTATGGATCTTTGTGGAACACCAACTTTTGAGTAACTGGGAAGACGGAAGAAGGGTTTGACATTTGAGAGCTTTTTATCGGTCTGGTAAATGGCTGTAAAACTAAGAGTGAGGAGAGTGAACGGCCAAGAGATGAATGTTTCTGCAATAAGAGATGTGAGATGGTGTTGACCGTTTTAGATGGGTCTAGAAATAGAGACTAGACCAGGTTCCCAAACTTTTTGTTTTTATTGATGGTAAATTGTAATAGAGCTGTGTTGGTGCTGTGGTTTGGCTGAAAACCATGTTGTGTAGGGGAGAAAAGGTAGCAGTTTTTGAATACAGTTCTCAAGAAGTTTGAAGGTTGGTAAAGCCATTGGAAGACCCTCCTTTGTGAAGAGGTATCATGTAGGCTTTTTTTCCATATGATAGGGACATGACATTTACTGTTGGACCCATTTATTACAAGGGTTAAGGAGTAGGTGATCTTCGGGTGATAAGATCTGTGGCAAGGGAGGTGATTTTTAGGTTGAGGAGTGTGTTTTTCAGTGTGTTGGACATGGGTTTTGTTGAGAAGTTTTCTTTGCAGGAGTTGGAAGTATAACTGTAGAGTATGAGTGAGTGGTAGAGAAGTGGGGGTAGGATCGGAGGAGCTGATTGAGCCAGAGGTTTAGTGAGGGCAGAGAAACAAAAATGTGACTGGAATTACAGCCACAAATCTGCTGATAGAGATAAGTAAAAGGAATAATGCAATTTAAAAGGTTGCTGTGACAGTAGATGAAACTCTTGATGTTATTGCTGTAGGACACTGTGTTATTTATTTTTTTTGTGCGAGAGTTATTCCAATATCTAATTATCCTGACTAATGGTGATATACAACAGTAAAATTGTACTTGACTGTTTGATCAACTATGTAATGGTAAGGAGGTTTCTATGGACTTTGAATTGCGAAGTCCAAAGGCTACTTCCCAAAGATCAGCAAGGCAGTATAAAAAAGTAAGCCAAAATGCAGGACTGCAGCTCAGGAAGAATACAGTCTTGGAACTGAAACTGGTTACACGAGCATTTGGGGTAAAGGAGAAATAAACTTAAGAAGGGAGATGTCAAACTGCTAAAAACGAGATAGTGAACTTCAAAAAAAAACTGTGGAGCACAGTTGAAGGAGAAGGCACCAAATGGGACTGCTGTGGTCTAAGAAAATGGAGCTATTATAAGCTTCCAATATATTTATAATTTACATACAAATAAGCCCACAGACTGGTGTTCAAACTGTATACTTCATTGTTGCATATCAGTTTCCTTGCAGGGACACTTCTATATAAAAACAGACACTTTTTTGTAGCTTAAAGGGGCAGTTGAGTGCACTGAGTCAGTGGTGACTGTGCACAAGTACTATCGCAGAGCTGAAAATGGTTTTAATTGTCTCTGGCAAGGAGAAATAAGGAAGAGTGGGGTGTCCAAGGGTGACCTCCTTGAAGGCATGCAGTTCCACTGAAGAAAGACAGGAGGATATAAATAATGGGAGTAGCAAGTCCAGAAAATGTGATGAAAAATGTAAGCAAAAAAATAGTTTGGGTAATAGCAGTATGAGTAAATGTCAGTGTCTGATAGGAAGTAGAGTAAAGGTGACCAGCAGGTTGTCTGTGGAAGATGGTTTACAGACTGTAAGGCTATTCCTTACAAGCTAGGACACTGAAGCACTTGTCTGCAGACTAGTCACTGCAGCCTAAAATACATGCAGAAAAGTCTGGTTGTCTAACACTTAAAGCACAAGGGCAGAGGTGGTACAAAGTTTGTCAAAATAAATGTTAGGTGGATTGAGTGAACTTGGACTGCCATCTTGATGAGGCTGCTGTGTGTATGCTTTAGGGACGTTTCCAGTGAAACTGTTGGGGGGGGTGAGATGTGTTCAAGGTTCAGTAGAAATCCATTTAAATTACTATAGGATGAACTATATGTAACCTAACAATGCCACCAGTAAATGCACTGAAATTGTAAATGGTTTATTAATAAATACAGAAATTAATTTCTGAAATACAGTTTCTGTGATAGGGCCAGTTGGCTTATTGAGAAGTCAACCACCTTAAACACATCCTCAAAAGGCTGCAAACAGTACTTTTTTTTAACATCCTTACAAATTACGGACATCTGTCTTTCAAAAAGCAGTTTTGTAGCAACAGAACAATAAAATAACACAAAAGAACTCTGAAAAGGTAAGGATAAGGCAGGAAAAACTTTACCGAAATAGCGCTAAACCTCACAATCACTTTAAATTGAGCAGAAGTTTTAATAAACACTTACTTTAAACCCAACTTGTGTTTTTAACTTGTATTCCAGCAAGCTGTTTTTGGCAATGAAAGGACTTGTTAGTTGTATGAGATCTCTACAGTTTAGATTACCTTTCTAGCTTTTTTAACAGTACTTTTAAAGAATTATACTAATATGATAAGCATTCAGTCCTTATGAAACACAGTGGAATTCTGATGACAAATATTAAGAAATCAGCACAGCCACATATCCCACAAACTGATGCCATCAGTTCCCTCAAAGGAGAGTAGTATTGCTGGAATTTAATGCATCCTTGAGTCTTGGTGTGTACCTTCATGAGGTGGACACTGTTTTCACAAAATCTCACCAAGATGACACCGATACATAGAGAGTGTTTTATATACCATATATCATGGACGGAAGTAGGCTAAACATAAAAAAAGATAGCCAGGTGCACAATAACCAGGATAAAAAAAGTGCCCAATCATGGTAGGCACACTGATGCCAGGACTGGAAAAATGACACTGTAGAATCCTCAAAGACATAGAAACATTCCTACAATGGGGCTAACTCGAGAAAAATACTTACATAAGAAAAACTGTCAGAAGCGTCAAATGTTTGTGTTCAGTAATACAACATTTTTGTAAAAAAAAAAAAAAAAAAAAAAAACATTATATAAATAAGAAACCTTGGGCTGTTTGAAAAAAGAAGCGACCAAAGAAGTGTGAAAATGTAAAGAACAAAATGTGGAGACTTTCGAACGGTATATAAAAGAAATATGGACATGGGAGAGAGAGAGATTTGATACAGTGCAATATTTATGCAAAATAGAAAACTAAATTAATGAATACAAATAAGGCAGCCTCAAAGATATTCGCAGAGAACTACAGGCAGAGGCATCCAGATATGGAAAATTTCACAATAAAAAGTAAGATCACAAAGGGGGAACGTAGAACAGAAGATTAGTAAAGTAGAAGTTAAATAGAAGATGAAGTTATGGAACACTTGAAGTGAAGGATTTGGTATAGAAAGTCTAACACGGATTATATCACAGCATAATGGAACAACAAGCCCACAAAGTAAAGAGAAACAGTAAGAGCAGGAGTCGTCTTTAAGAAGAAATATGGACGTGTGAAAGAGAGATTTAATATGGTGCAGTATTTATGCAAAGGAGAAAGCAAAATTAATCATTACTAAAAGAGCAGCACCAAAAATATTTTAAGAGAAATTCAGGAAAAGGCACCCAGACTTGGAAAAATTTACAATACTAAAAAAATAAAAAAAAAAAAAACAGAGGAAAAGTAGAAAACAGGATTCGTAATGGAGAAGTTAAAGAAACAAAAACTGAGGTTATAGATTACTAGCAAAGTGAAGAATTTAGTGTAGAAAATCTAACTTGGATAACATCATCACAGGAGAATAGAGCAATGGATCCCCAATTAAGGAGAAACCAGTGAAGTGTGAAGCATCTGATCAGGTGCCATATTAAGATTCTTTGAGGCCTTCCATAGGAAACCAGTGTGAACGTTCAATTGGAGTTTTACAGCAAGGGAAGGAACAGGAAACTGTGGCAACACTTACACAGCCAGTGTTACGAAGTGCTAGGCCAGTGAGTTCCCATATGAAAGAGCAATGGATGACGCATGATGAAACTGAAGAGACTTTGGCACAAGAAGATGCTGTGGAACTTTCTGTGGAAATGAAGAACAAAGAATGTGCCCTCAGTTTAGAAGGCAATGATCTAAGAGAAGAGCTGCTTGATTTAATAAAAATGGACAGACATATGATTAATGAAAGAAATAAGTACAGAAAGTCAATAAAACCCAAAAAGTTAGAAGTTTGGTAAAACAAATGAATGCAGGAAATGGAAGAAAACTGAATCCTGACACTAGAACAAAAGAGTAATAAAAGAAAGTCGTATGGAACAAAGGATCATTTGTTAAATAATGTCATAGTGGAGAACTGTAAAAAGGGGAAGAATTTAGGTATGGCATGAATAGACTATAAAAAAGCATTTGTCAGTATCCCGCATTCACTGATGAAAGAATTAAATGTACAAGATATACCCTACATTGATTACATTACAGTGACTACCATGAAACTGTGGCAAACAAGTCATGATAAATGACAAATTTATTACAGGGATAAAAAGTCAGAGGAGGATATTCCAGGGTGACACTCTGTCGCTGCTGCTATTTTGTCTTGCCCTTAATTCATTCGTCTGCCTTAACAGATTAGGTCTTTGCTACAATTTGGCTTCCAGAAAATAACAAAGTGTAAAGACCTCTCATCTTCTTTTTGTAGATAATTTAAAACTGTATAGCTCATAGTATAAGGAACTAAAAGAGAAACTGCAAGTGGTCAAAACATTTTCAGATGATATAAGAAGGTAATTTGATCTTGATAAATGTGCAAAAGCTATCTTTAAAGCAAGAAAGCTGCAGCACCAAGAAAATATCATTTTGGGACAGTAATGTGATCTAAATGAACTTGAGCAAGAGGGGAGTGTATAAATATTTGTGAATTGATGAAGGCTCGACAATAAAATGTGAATAAATGCGAATAAAACTTAGAAATATTTTAGAAGACTTTAATACTGATAGAATTGACATCTAGGAACAAAGTCTAAGCTGTCATCCAATTTGTTCTTCTTGTCCTAACCTTTTGGAGTGATTGACTGGCCTCAAAAGGTGTTGAACAGGAAAACAAGAAGGATGCTCCACGCTCATCAAATGATTTCTAAAAATCAGTGCATACCAGGATTATATTTTCCCCGTTCTGAAGGAGGTATGGGCCTCATCGAAATTGATTTACATGCATAAATCTGCAATCTTAGGTTGCATACATATTTGCTGACTTCACAAGATCCAAATGTAGTGAACATTTTGAAACATGAGGCGAGTAAGTCTAGAAGACTTACCTGTTTTGTTTTGCAAAAGCATATTGGTGTCAAGTGGGAAAGGAAATCAAACCAGAAGTAGATAAAAATCCGGCAGCAACTGAATATGCCAAAAAACAAAGAATATATGGTGAAGGCTCAGATGAGAATCAAGAAATGTGTAAAATTCATAAATATAGTTGCAAGAATAGAAAACCCTTGAAACAACCTCCTGTTGATCAGAGTCAAATGCAGGAATGGATAAGGAGAGGTGAATTTCAACCAGAAGATAAAAGGTTAATATTGGTAGCCCAAGATAGTTGACTATGTACGCATTGGTTTAAGTCCATTGAACATGTGGGAGAAACGGACAGGTGTAGGTTTTGGAAAACAGAATTTGAACAACCGTGCATCTTTTTGCTGGTTGTGATATACTAATGGCAGAAGGATTGTATACTGAAAGGCATAATCACTGTTGCACTGGGGATTGTGCAAACATTATAATACTGAAGTAGCTGAAAAACACTGGAAACATGAGGTGCAAAGCATCATAGAAAATGATTAAGTTTATATCACATGGGATCATCCATTACCAAGAGTTCAAAACGTAGATGTGAGAACCAGATGTAATAGTCCATGAAAAGAAGACAGAAGTAGCATTGATGAAATTGCTACAGTCTGTGTCTGCAGTGTCTTGGCGTACAGAGGGGCATGAAGTCATAAAATACCAGGATTTCCAGGCAGAAGCTAGGGCAATGTGGAAGAAAGATACCCGGACAGTTCCAGTAGTAGTAGGAGCAAAGCAATGGGTTTTATAAAAAAGAATTTACAATTGTACTTGGATATGTTACCATTACATGTAATGCCATATAAATTGCAGAAGGAGTCATTACTGGGCACATTGTGGGTACTACAAAGAGTGCTTTTGGCTAACATCAAAGACTGAAACACTACTAATTTCATGAAAATGAATCCTACTTTGACTTAGGATTGGGGTCCATTCCCATCATGGTATTAGAAACTCAAAAGACTTGGAGAAATTAAAGATGTACTCAAATTTAGCAATGCTGAACTTCTAATAACTGTAATAAACCAACATAGAAACAATGGTCTGCTTATGTTCAAGATGTTGTTAGAATTGTGAAAAGTATTCAAAATTGTCTTGCATCAACAACTAGCTACTCATTTGACTCTCCTCAGTAGGACTTTCACAACCGTCCTTGTCATGGTTACCTGGTTACTGGTCTGGAAGGCAACAAGCTGTTAAATGGCTACAGGACTACTCCTCCTGTCAACCAATTATTACAGGTGTCCCTTAGGGCACTTGTCATGGGTAATTTCCTATTTAATGTATTAACAACCTCCACATGTCCACTCACCATGCTAGTTTAGTTATGTACGTGGATGACTCAACATTAATATATGCAGCCTCAACAGTAAATAAACTCCAGGACATTACCCAAAAATCTCCTCTGTAGAAACCTGTCTGAAACCTACTCAACCCCAAGAAGACAAAGTTAATGCTTTTTACCTCCAAAGTTGCCAAAATCAACAGCAGTCTTTCACCATAAAGGCAGCAAATAGTGCGAGTTACAGTTTCAATAACCGTAAACTTCTAGGCATCATAATAGATTACAGTCTTAAGTATAACTAGCATTTACTACATACCATTAAATCTACACACCAGAAACTAGGCTTCCTTTATAGAATCAATGTATTTCTTAGATACTGCAAGAAAAACTCTAGCCACTACTTTCTTATTGCCAACTTTCTTATATGCAGCTCCTATCCTAACAAACTTAAACAATACTCAAAGAAAGGAACTCTCCTCTTGATACAGTAAAATAACTAAATTTGCCATCGATGTCCCTCATATGACCCACCATTGTTATAGCTTAAAGCAATTAAACTGGCTTGAACTGCACAACTACCTAACATATTCATAACTAACTACAGCACACAAACTCATTCATCATCCAGAAAAAATGCCCTGTACTAAAAACATATTACTGTCCTACTGTCCAGTAAGGGACCTCCATTCTAGTAACAAATTCTTACTGCTTTTTAATTTTGCCAAATCTGTTGGGTTTTTAATACCATGACAGGAATGGACCCATTCTTAAGTCAAAATATGATAAGTTCATGATATTAGTATTGTTTCACTGTTTGATGTCAGCCAGAAGTGTTCTTCACAGCACCAACAGTGTGCCCAGTAATGACTCCTTCTGCAGTTCGTATGGGGTTAAATGTATTGGTAGCATACCTAAATATGATTGTAGAATCTTTTTTTTTATAAGACCCGTTGCTCCTACCACTATTGGAACTATCTGGGTATCTTTCTTCCACATTGCTCTCATTTCTGCTTGCAAGTCCTGATATTTTATGACTTTGCATCACTCTGTACGCAGGACATTGTAGTCACTGGGTGTGGCAATTTCAATGATCAATGCTACTTTTGTTTTCTTTCCTTGGACCACTATATCTGGTTTTCTAGCATCTGTCTTTTGAACCCCCATAGTGCCTTTTTTAGACAAGGCTCAAATTCTAAACCCACCGCCCTAGAAAACAATAATGGAAAAAAACTAAGGGTAATGCTGCTCAATGCCAGAAGTCTAAATCTCAAGATGCACGCCCTCGAAGCCCTCCTCAGTATGGAGAACATTGATGTCTATGCTGTGACTGAAACCTGGTTCAAGGCTCCTGAGAGCACCCCGGCACTATCAGGTTTTACCTCATATCATGCGTTCCGGCCCCAAAACCCGGACCGTACCACAAAAGGAGGGGGTGTATCCATATTCATCAAGGATACCCACACCTCTAGGCTGGTGGCAACTCACGAAGCATCAGAGACCATTCAGGTGCAATTAACCATAGGCAAAACTGCTCTACAGTTTGTAGCATGTTACAGGCCACCCTCTCAAACTCAGGAACCCCACACAGCCTTCCTGAAGACACTGGCGAGTATAAATGTCTTTCCAAACACCATCATATTGGGTGACTTCAACTACCCAAACATAGACTGGGAACATTACTCAAGCCCCAATACCCTAGCCCAAAGGTTCCTGGAGTTCATAAACTCAAATGCTATGGAACAACTTGTCACCATTCCCACAAGAGGTGAAAATATACTATACCTGATCATCGCAAACATGGGGACAAAATGCTCCACACCGGAAGTATATCCCTCATTGGTGAGATCAGACCATAAACTAATCTCACTGGAGATCCACATCCCGCTCCCGCCACCAACAAAAAAGACCACAGTGAAGAACTTCTCAAAAGCCAACTTCACACTTCTTAAGACTGGTGTGGTATCCTTCAAGGCCCCTGAGCCATTGGAAACCACAACCCACGCTGCTGAATCCCTTACAAATGCTTTCTACGAGCACCTCCAGGATTGCATGGATCAAGCAATCCCAAATAAAATCAAGACCCTTTCCACCAAAGGCAAGCGCCCGATCTGGTGGACCCCAGCCATAAACAAACTTTACAACAAGAGGAGAAAGCTACTACAAGATAGAGCAAAATCCCTAAAAGGGAAGACATCTCTGATCAATACTAGTAAAAAAACTACGATCACTCATAAAATCATCCAAGGCCAACTTTGAGAGAAAATCGCCAAGGACTCAAAAGACAATCATAAGGCCTTCTTTAGCTATGTTAGAAATCTGGGTGGAAACTCCCAGATATGCTCACAATTAGTCCAAAACGATACAAAAATCACTGAACCCACAGACATTGCAAACATACTGGCAGACAGGTTCAGTGAAAATTTCTCCCCTCCCTCCCCCCCCAAAAGGAGAAATATCTATCCCAGCAGAGTGTAGACTCCCAATCATCTCAAATGCCCAGGTGAGAGGTGCTCTCTCTAAAGCTAAAAACACAGCATCAATGGGACCGGATGGTGTCCCCGGCTGTGTGCTACACGAACTCAGTGAGGAACTAAACCCACACATAAGGCTGCTGTTTAATCTTAGCCTTACCACAGGATACGTACCCAAAGAGTGGCGTACGGCAACTGTGGTCCCACTCCACAAAGGCGGTGCTTCTACGGACCCTGGTAATTACCGCCCCATAAGCTTAAGCCTGGTCTGCAAAGCTATGGAGAGGATCATAATGGAACTCATAAATAAAGACATAGGGGACCTACAGACATTGGATCCTACCCAATTCGGCTTTGTCAAGGGCAGATCATGCCTCTTGAACTTGGTCGACTTTTTTGAAACAGTCACCAAGGCCATTGATGAGGGTAAGGCAGTTCACACAGCCTACCTTGACCTTGCAAAAGCTTTCGACACAATACCCCACTCTGGTATCATAGAAAAGCTCACCAGCTTAAATGTAAACCCATATGTCACAAGATGGGTTGCAAACTGGCTCAAGGACAGAACCCACAGGGCTAGAGTTGCTGGTGCCATGTCAGACTCCAAGCCGGTCACAAGCAGTGTCCCACAGGGCTCAGTCCTGGGCCCCCTCTTGTTCGGCATCTACTTTTCAGAAGTGCAGGCAAACATAGGAGGATTGTGGCTGACAAAGTTTGCAGATGACTGCAAACTGGGCGCCATAGTTGAAAATCAATCAGACACAGATATCCTTCAGAGAGGTCTCATAGAAACGGATAACTGGTGCCAGAGCCATGGCCTTAAGCTAAACGCCAAAAAATGTATAGTCATACCCTTTGGTAAAAACAAGGTAACCCCATGTTACCACATAGGTGGCAATCCATTAAGCACAGAAGAGGTTATCAGGGACCTAGGGACCCAAGTTGACAGTAACCTTTCTTTTGACACTCACATTGCCAAAGTGGTTAAGAGGACCTTCTACATTGCCCACCTGATTATGAAGGGATTCACATCCAGATCCAGGGAGGTCATTGTTCCCCTGTACTCTTCACTTATCAGACCAATGATTGAGTACAATGCCCCATTCGGAATGTATCTTACCCGACACCTGCAGCAATTGGAAAGACCCCAAAAGTTCCTCACCAAAAGGATAAAGGGGCTAAAAAATATGCCATATGCTGCCCGACTGAAGAAACTCCAGCTCTATTCAGTCGCATACCGTCTGCTCAGAGGTGACCTGTGCCTGACATGCAAGGCCATGTCCAACCCGGAATTAATGGACATGCTCCACCTCAAAAAATCCAAATCCACCAGAGCCACAAGAGCAAGAGACTTAAACCTCAACACGGATATAAATAGGACATGCTGGAGGGACAGATTCATCACCCAGAGACTCCCTATGCTGTGGAACAGAATCCCGGTCCATGTGAGACAGAGCACCTCACTGGCTCTGTTCAAGAGGGATCTTGACCAGTGGATGGGAGATCGTAGGTTTACCCCGGGGGATCATCTCTGTATCACTGCTGGACAGAGACACGGCAAACTAATGGGTATAGTATTCTTCAACCTAAGGGGTGGTGAAAGCCACACAACTCTGGCTAGGCTTATAAATGCCCTAGGGCAGATAGCCTAGTATGAACCTATGAACTGTTGGTAATGGATGATCCCATGTGATATAGACTTCTTCATTTTCTATGATGCTTTGTGGCTCATGTTTCCAGTGTTTTCCAGCCACTTCAGTACCATAATGTTTGCACAATCCCCAGTGCAGCAGTCTTGCCACATTATTATGCCTTTCAGTATACAGTCCTTCTGGCATTAGTATGTCGCAACTAGCAACGAGGTGTGCAACTGTATCCAATTCTGTTTTGCAAAACCTACATTTGTCTGTTTCTCCCACATGTTCAATAGACTTTGTAAACCAACGTGTACGTAGCCCACTGTCTTGTGCTGCCAATACTAACCTTTTATTTCTTGGTTTGAATTCACTTCTCCTTAACCATTCCTGCGTTCATTCCTAACATGAGGTTCTTCCATTGGTTTTCTATACTTGCAACTGTATTTATGCATTTTCCACATTTCTTGCCTTCTCATCTGGTCCTTCACCTTATATTCTTTCTTTTGTTTTTTGGCACATTCAGTTGCTGCCTGGTTTTATTTACTTCTGGTTTGATTTTCCATTCCTGCTTGACGCTGATATGCTTCTGTTAGATTAAGCAGAGAAGTCCTCTTTCTCCTCATGTTTCAAAACTTTCACCAAGTTTGCATCTTGTGAGGTCAGCAGATGTGTGGAGTTCCACAATTGCAGATCTATACATGTAATCCATTTCAAGGAGGCCGATCCCTCCTTCAGAATGGGAAATATATAATCTTTGTGTGCACCAATTTTATAAACCATTTGGTGAGCATGAAACGTCTTTGTTTTCCCATCTAATCTATCCAACGCGTTTTGGGGCTAGTCAGTCACTCCAAAACTGTAATTTTAGAACAGGAAGAGTAAATTGGTTTATAGCTTGGATTTTGTTCCTAGGTGTCAGTGCTGTTTTCAGGATTAATTTTAAGTCTTCTGAAATATTCCTTACTAAGTTTTATTCATGTTTTATTGTTGATTCGTCAATTCCTAAATATTTATACACTCTTTGCTCAAGTTCTTTTATATCACATTCTTGTTCCAAACGGATGCAGTTTTCCTGCTTTAAAGGTTGCTTTTGCACATTTATCAAGACCAAGTGACA
Organism: Protopterus annectens; assembly: GCF_019279795.1. Classification (NCBI taxonomy): domain Eukaryota; kingdom Metazoa; phylum Chordata; order Ceratodontiformes; family Protopteridae; genus Protopterus; species Protopterus annectens. The sequence goes on from NC_056733.1 coordinate 640,948,322, forward strand.
CTCGTCTGAAAATGTTTTGACAACTTGCAGTTGTGTTTTCATTTCCTCATCTGATGAGCTATACAGTTTTAAATCTTCGACAAAGAGAAGATGAGAATTCCTTACACTTTGTTGTTTTCTCAGAGCCAAATTGTAGCCATGGTCTAAGCTGTTAAGTAGACTGCTTAATGGGTTAAGGGCAAGGCAGAATAGTGGCAGTGAATCACCCTGGAATATCCCCCTTTGAATTTTTATCCCTGGGGTAATAATTTGTCCTTTTATTATGATTTAATTGCAAAGTGGTCTGCACTGTTTCGTGGTCACTGTAAAGTGGTCTGCACTGTTTCATGGTCACTGTAATGTAGTCTATCAGTGTAGAATGTATCTTCTACATTTTTAAGCACTCTCTTATCCATAAATGTGGGATACTATCAAATGCTTTTTGTAGTCAAGCCATGCCATACTTGATTCTTCCCCTTTTTACAGTTGTCCACCATGATTTCAACAACAAATGATCCTTTGTTCCATATGACTTTCTTTTATTGCCCTTTTGTTCTACTGCCATAATTGAGTTTTCTACGAAATGACTATAAACTCTGTCAGCATCAATTCCCATGTATAGTTTATACATCGTCGGAAGGCAAGTTATTGGCTTATAATTTTTAGGGTAGCTTGCAGATTCACTCTTAAGTAGGAGCATTGTTTTTCCGGTTAGCCAGGTTGGTGTCTGTTTGGGATGCACATGTAAATAGTTCTTACTTGTGGCTAAATCTTCATGCAAAGATGTTAATGCTTTTAACCAAAAGTTAGGTACTGCATCTAGGGCCTGGGGCTTTCCATTTAGATGCTTTTCTTAACTTTGTTTCAATCTCTCTGGCTGTTACTTCATCCCATTTCATATCCTATACCTTTAAACTTCTTATTCTTTCTTTTACTTCTATCCATTTAACATCTTTGTTATGTTCCACAGGATCTTCATAAATACTTCTCCAAAATATATCTATTTCTTCTTTTTTTTGGTGGTCTTTCAATTCCTTTTACCTTGTTTCCCAGTTCTCTAGAAGACCTTTTTGGTCATCAATAAATTACTAATTTTGTACTTTTCCTTTATATTTATCTGCGTATCTTCTAAGTTTTTCCACCTGTGCTGAAATTTTCAGTTTATTTGCAATGGTGCATAATCGATCCTGGTCTGTTGTAATACTGCACATTGCTTTTATCACATCTATGTTAATATTTTTGTCGATCTATTCCCTCTTCTATAGTCTTTTAACAGTGATACATGTCATAATTGCTTTATAGTTTTCTCTGTTTAATACTTCCATAATGGTATTCTATTTCTCCCCTTCCTTTCCCTCACTACCCTGTGTTCTCGTGGTAGTACTTTATCAATTATTAATTTAGCTGCACAATAATATATCCTGTTTACTTCTGTTATATCGTATAGATCTCAATTAACAGTCCTAATTACTGTGTTCATTTGTTTTGTCAGACTTCTGACTTTTTGGGTTTTTATTGACCTTCTGCAGTCCATTTCTTTCATTGATTTAGCTGCACAATAATGTATCCTGTTTACTTCTGTTATATCGCATGGATCTCAATGAACAGTCCTAATTACTGTGTTCATTTGTTTTGTCAGACTTCTGACTTTTTAGGTTTTTATTGACCTTCTGCAGTCCATTTCTTTCTTTGATTTTAATATATCTGTCTATGTCTATTAAATCAAGCAACTTTTCTCCAAACTGAGGACACATCCCTTGCTTTCCATTTCCTGTGGGCGTTCTATAGAAAGTTATGTAACATCTTCCTGCTGTGGTACATTCTCTTCAATTTCATCCTGTGCCATCCGTTGCTCTGTCATACAAGAACTCACTGACCTATCACTCCTCAACATTGACTGCATCAGAGTTTCCAGTTTCCTGTTCCTTCCCTTTCTGTCTAGCTTCAAGTGAGCATTTGTACTAGTTTCTTGTGGAAGGCTCCAAATTATCTTCATATGGTACCTGACCAGTTGGTTCCTGTTCCAATGTTTTTCCCTTAATTTGAATATCCATTGCTCTGTCCTGCTATGGTGCTTTCTTCATTACATTTTCTACATTGAATCCTTCACTTTGCAGGTACTACATAACCTCAGTTTCTATTTCTTTAACTTCTCCATTACTGATCTCCTTTTCTACTTTTCCTCTTTGTCTTCTCATTTTTTTGTATTGTAAAGTTTTCCATCTCCAGATTCCTTTGCATGTATTTCTCTTCAAATATCTTTGCTGCTCTTTTTGTATTGGTTAGTTTTGCTTTCTCCTTTGCATAAATATTACACCATATTAAATCTTTCTTTCCCATGTACATATTTATTCTTCAGATGTCTCCTGATCTTTCTGCTTCTCCTTACTTTGGGGACTCACTCCAATCATGCTTCTACACCAAATCTTTCACTTCGCAGGCATTCCATAACTTCAACTTCTATTTTTATAACTTATACTTACTAATCTTTTTTTCTACATTCCCTCTTTGTGATATTTTTTTATTGTGAAATTTTCCATATCTGGGTGCCTTTGCCTGTATTTCTCTTCGAATATCTTTGGGGCTGCCTTCTTTATATTGATTAATCAATTTAGTGGTGGCCTTTGCATTAATATTGCACCATATTAAATCTGTCTTTCTTTCCCATGTACATATTTCTTTTTTTATACTTTTCAAATATCTGTAGGTTTTGTTTATATTTTTGCACTTCCTCAGATGCTTCTTTTTCCAAACAGATCAAAGTTTCTTGATCTATATACTGTTTTTCACAAATCTGTTGTGTTAATAAACACAACTTTTAATTTGAAGATTCTGACAGTTTTTCCTGTGGAAGTATTTTTCTTTCTCTAATTTCTCTCTCATTCGTTTTGTATATCTTGTGTCTGGAAATTCTGGGTGTTTTACATAACAGTAGCAATATATAAAGTGGACTATTGAGGATGAGAGAAATTATTGTCTTTATGCTGTTCTTTGGCCTATCAGTTTATATTTGTGGAGTACTACTTCCTTCTACAACAGGGGGGCCATCCTCCCCTTGGGCTTTGCCTGGCCCCAATGTAGGAATGTTTCTGTATTTTGAGGATTCTTCACAGTCAACTTCTCCTGTCCTGGCACCAGTGTACCTACCAGGATCGGGCACTTTTTTCCTGGGTCTGCTGCACCCAGCTCTTTATTTATTTTTATTTTTAACCTACTTCTGTCCATGATATATGCTATATAAATACAGTCTATATATCAGTGTCGTCTTGGTGAGCTTTTGTGAAAAATGGGGTCTGCCTCGTGAAAGTACTCAACAAGACTTGAGGATGAATTCACTTTCAGCAATACTACCCCTTGCTTGCTGACGTTTCTCTCTCCATTTGGACCCCTGTTCATATAAGTCAAATAATGTTGCCGGAGACTTGCTGTGCTGCCAGTACGTTGCTAAGCTGTAGAATAGTAGTATCCCTGCACAAATAAAACTCTGAACTCGATACTTTTAAACCACTGCTTAAACAACATCTTAACCAATCCTGGTCCTGTGCATTATCACCAGGTTAAAACTTTGTGGTTACCGTATGATACTCTCCAAATACTCTTCTGAAACAGAATACTCGCCACCCCTCACTGAAGTAACAAAACCAATGTTAAGTTGTCAATCTCGCCTTCATTCTTGCTGGATGGGTTCGGAGCCGATCCTCGGCTCCGACTCGGCACTTGCTTTAGCTTGAGAACTCCTTTTACCAGCTCGAGGCAACCCTATATCCCATGATGCAAGGCGGAACTACCTCCGATCTCGTTTGCCGCTTAGCGAAAGAGGTCTCCTTTGCCAGCTGAGGTAAGTAATTTTCTTGTCAAAAGAGAAAAGCTTAGTTAGGGTTTTATTTCCCCCTTGTTTCCATTTTTATAGTCTGTAGTGTGTTACAGCCCACCCTATTCCCTTATATTTCAAAACTTTTATTTCCTTTAGTATAAAAGTTTAGTTAGGCCTAAACCCCATTGGTTAATCCCTACCTGTGTGTTGTGTGTTAGGGGATTAATTGTGTGTGTTTGTTTGGGGTTTGTGTGTGACTTCCTCCTAGGATAATGTCTAAGGAAGGCAAGGTCTCAGGCTTCAAGAAGTGTGACTCGTGCTGTCAGAAAATGTCTCTGACAGACGGTCACACTTCTTGTGTTTACTGCCTGGGGCCTTTGCACCTGCAGGACTCCTGTGCTTTGTGTCACTCTTTTAGCCAGAGAGTCCTGCAGGAACGGAGGAATAAGCTAATCCTCCGTGGCTTACTTAAGCCAGAAGGTTCTCCCTCTAAAACAGGGTCAGGGAAAACTTCTAAGCCACCGAAGGCTCAGGCTTCAGTATCCAAGCCTCCTCCGGTGGCTCCGGCTCCATCGGAGCCGAGATTGGCTCCGGCTGGAACCGATCTATCTGCTTCGAAAGTAGTGGGTTCGGCACCGACTGGTTCCGACACCCGGTCTACTGTGGCCTTGTCGGCTCCGGCTGGAGCCGACACCTTATCCAGCATCGGAGCCGAAACCTTCGGCTCCATCTGGAATTCAGGGGACTTCGGCTCCGATGACTTCGTCCCGAAAGAGATCTCGGTCCCCTTCGTTGCAGAGTATCCACTCGGCTCCGGGGTCTCCTCTTTTGTCGGAGCGGAGCCATCGGAGCCGATCTTCGAGATCTTCCAGGCTGTCTGACCACGACTTAGAGAGGGTGGTAAGCAGGCTGTTGAAGTCGCAGGCACTGGCCCAAATGCTCCATAGCCCGTCTCAACAGACTTCGCTATTGTCTCACCCTTGAACTTCCTCCTCCGACTCCACACCAGAGTTCGGAGCCGGAGCTTCGGGACAGCGACTGTTTCGGCGCCGGAGCCGATACATCCTTCGGCTCCGTCGTCCTCGGCTCCGATCTCCTCCTTGAGGCCTTCCTTGGAGGGATCCGGTCGTCGGGTTTCCTTGTCGGCTCCGAGGGGCTAGTGGCATCGGACCCTTGTCCGACCCGCTCTCCCTCTCGGGCTTCGGCTTTGGTAAGCTCGGCACCGACATCGCCTCGAGCCTTCCCTCTCAGTGGTGCCGGGAATTCCTGTATCCTCGCATCGGGTATATTCCGGCCTCCCGGGAGGGGAGCCTTTGAGGTGATGAGGAGTGTCCTGGCCTCTGAGCCAGGTCAACGGTCCATCCCTCTAGCTCCTCCCTCTTCAGTGCCTGTAGACGCCTCTTGCCAGCCTCTTGCTCTCAGGCCCAGGGATCCATCGCCCCAGGTTTCCCCATTGGGAATTTCCTCCTCTTCCGAAGTTTCTCCTGATCCAGCAGGTGAACCCCCTCGGAAGAGGACGTGTAAGAGGAAACACACAGACTCCCCCGAGTCTACTACATCGGATACCGAGGGTTCCCCATGATCCCCCTCTGAGGATGTCTCCTTTTCAGACATCCTTGAGCTCCTCAAACAGAGGGGGAATTGGCCATCCATTGATCCCTCCGGGGATGAGGCGGTATACCTGGAGGCTTTTGGATCCCGACCCTCCACCTCCTGGGTGTCTCCGCCTTTCGACCCACTTATGCAGGTAGTGGCTCGGAAGGCGTGGGCGGCTCCAGATTCTGTGGAACCTGTCCCCAGGAGACCATCCAAATTTATCACGGCCCCTACGGACAAACAGATTCTTTCCAAGGGCGTCTCTGTGGATGCTATGGTGGTGGCGGCGGCCACTAAGAAGGAACTGGCGGATCCTTCAGTACCTGTCCATCCTCCTAACAAGGATTCTAGGACCATGGACAGGTATGGAAAGCGGATGTTTTCTTCAGCGACCTTTGCTATGCGTTCGCTGAACTACCTTTGTCACTTCACCAGGCTTCAAAGGGATATTCTCAAGGAACTGGGTGAAGTGGTCCAGGATCCTTCTGCTGCTGGGGCTCAAGAAAAGATTGCCTCACAGCTAGCAATCCTGAATTCCCTATCCAACTCCTCCATGCGGCTCATATCCTATGCGGCCGATGGAGCGAGCAGGGCCGCAGGCACAGGAGTTGCTCTTAGACGCCAAGCCTGGATGCGGCTTTGTAATTTTGCGGACCCCTTTAAGGCGTCCTTCACCAATACCCCCTTTGATGGTTCGGCTTTGTTCGGACCTCAGGTGAAGGATACCTTGACCAGGTGTGAGCAGGACGGTAAAACTCTTTCTGCCGTTGGAGTCCATTTTTCCACGCCTTCTAGACCATATCCCAAGGGTCAGAAGGGGGAAAGATGTGGTTCCGCAAAGCCCAAGGAGCTACACCGGACACACGTGGTCAGTTTACCCCCAGAGGCAGAGGGGGTAACAACAATAGACGCCGCCCTAGAGGCAGGGGGGGTCCTCAGAACCAGGGCAACAGGGAGTCTCTTCCTGAGAAGCCCTTTCAGCATCCCTGAGGTGTTGCCCGACTGTCCACCCTTGGAGGCAGTCGGGGGAAGGATTTTGCTGTACCCAGTAGCCTGGCAATCCCTATCACAAGATATGTAGGTACAGTCGATCATATCCGAGGGTTACAAAATCCCCTTCGAAAGGTATCCCGTACCTCAACAATCCCTTCCAGACATCTCACCCGGTCAAAGGGATTTGGCAGAACAGGTGGTTTCAAAGCTCCTAGAAAAAAAAGCCGTCCAGACTGTGCCGGCAGACCAGGTAGGATCCGGCGTCTATTCGAGATTCTTTTTGGTCCCCAAAAGGACGGGAGATTGGAGACCAATATTAGACCTGAGCAGTCTAAACAGATTTGTCAAGAAGGCAAGATTCCGGATGGTCACGCTTCAGTCCATTCTGCCCTTTCTGGGCAAGGACAACTGGATGTGCTCTATAGACCTTCAGGACGCGTACTATCACATAAAGATTCACAGGCACTCCAGAAGGTTTCTCCGCTTTCGGCTAGGGACCAGTCATTACCAATTCAGAGCCCTGCCCTTTGGCCTCACTTCAGCCCCCAGAGTGTTCACCAAATGCATGGCAGTGGTCACAGCTCATCTGAGACGTCAAGGATTCCAGGTGTTTCCTTATTTGGACAACTGGCTCCTCTCCGCCACCACCAGGTGTCAGCTTCTTCAGACCAGAGATTACACTCTACAGCTTTGCAGGAGTTTGGGAATTTCAGTAAATTTCGAAAAATCTTCTCTGCTGCCTTGCCAATCTATCACCTTTATAGGCGCAGAATTAAACACCGTCAAAATGTTAGCCAGACTAACAGATCAAAGAATTCTGGACATCCAAAAATTTGTTCGGATTTTATTGCAGAGCAACAAGGTCAAAGCCAGATTTATACTGAAGGTTCTAGGTCTTATGGCTGCGGCCATTGTTCTACTACCACTGGCTCGCTTCCACATGCGTCTTCTGCAGTGGATGCTATTCACGCAGTGGTCGTACCACAGTCTGCCGATGAGGCACGAAATCTTAGTCACACAGTCGTGCAGAACTCATCTGAATTGGTGGATATCTTCCCCTCTTCTTCATCAGGGCCGACCCTTTGTTTCCCCTCCTCCAGTTGCCACAGTCACTACGGATGCCTCTCTGATCGGGTGGGGGGGGCATTATCAGGGCAGGATGGTCCACGGGACGTGGCAACCCATAGAATACCATCTGCACATAAATGTCCTGGAGATGAGAGCGGTGCTTTTAACGTTGCAGGCCCTCAACGACTTTCTTCCCACGGGGACTATTGCAGTACAAACGGACAACATGTCCGTGGTCTGGTACATCAACAAACAGGGCGGGACCAGGTCCTATCCGTTGTGTCGAGAAGCTCTCAGACTTTGGCAATGGGCAATCCCCTCTCATCGGTTTCTGATAGCAACGCACATCCCCGGCAGGTCCAACCTCTTGGCGGACAGGCTGAGCAGATCCATTCTGATGCCTCACGAGTGGTCTCTCAATCAATCTGTAGTGGATCAGATTTTTCTGCAGTGGGGCACTCCTTGTTGCGATCTTTTTGCTACTCCTCAAAACAACAAGTGCCCCGATTATTTCACCCTCTTTCCCCTTCCAGGCCAACCCCTGAGAGACTCTCTAACCCAGGATTGGCCCGGGACTTCTGTGCTTTTCCTCCTTTTCCTTGATTCCACAAGTCATTCAGAAAGCCACCGCTTTGAGAGCCAAGTTGATTCTCATTGCCCCTTATTGGCCTCGACAAATTTGGTTTCCGCCGCTGGATCGTCACCTTCTGGTGCAGCCCTGGCATCTGGACCCAGTTCCGGATCTCTTGATCCACCAGTCGGGTCAGCCGCACCGGGCCATTCATTCTCTCAACCTCACTGCTTGGTTGCTCCACTTCCTTCCTAGCCAGGCTTCCGATGATCTCTGACTCCGTCAGAGACATCTTAGTGTCTTCCTTAAAGTCGCCCACTAGGACTGTTTATGCTAGCAAGTGGCGACGTTTTCTATTTGGGCAAATTCCAGGAATATTGATCCCTTTACTGCTCCTGTACATTCTGTTTTAGATTTCCTGGCGGAGGTTTTTCATTCAGGATCCTCGTCATCTACAGTTAAAGTACAACTGGCTGCTATTTCCAAGTATCATGTTGGCTTGCATGACAATAACATTATGTCTCCTAGATTATGCAAGGCCTTTCTGAGAGGAGTTTTTCTCCTAAAGCCGCCTATAAAGCATCCTCCTCCGCAATGGGATCTAAACTTAATGTTGGCATCCTTGATACTACCTCCCTTCGAACCGTCTGCTTCATGTTCTTTGAAGTTATTGACCTGGAAAACTATATTCTTACTGGCTGTTACTTCAGCAAGAAGGGTTTCCGAGATTCAAGCTCTCTGCATTCGTTCCCCTTACTTGGTTTTTCATAAGGACAGGGTATCATTAAGAACGAACCCTTCCTTTCTCCCCAAAGTTGTGTCTCAAACCAATATTAACCAATCTATAGATCTACCAGTTTTCTTCCCAAACTATTCCGACAGAGCTGAACAGAAGCTTCATTTTTTGGATGTCCATCGTCAGCTCAGGTACTATTTGCATAGAACTAAACAATTCAGAAAATCGGACCAGTTATTTGTCTCCTATGCAGAAAACAGGATAGGTCTTCCAGTTTCTAAAGTGACCTTATCCAGATGGTTGACTTCCACCATTTCCTTTGTGTACTCTCTCAGAGGCAAGCAGCTATCTTCTAAACCAAAAGCACACTCAACCAGGAGTCTATCCACTTCTGCAGCCTTTCAGGATAGACTACCCATTGATACTATTTGTGCAGCAGCTACTTGGGCCACGCCTCATACCTTTGTCTCTCATTACAAGTTGGACTTGGCCTCCAGAGATAGGGCCATTTTTGGTTCCACAGTTCTCAAGAGTCTGTTCCATTGAGCCACCCGGGATACAGGTGCTAGGGACGCGGTCCCACCCAGCAAGAATGAAGGCGAGATTGACAACTTAACATTTAGAAGTTATGTACCTACCATAACGTTCCATGTTAGTTGTCTTCTCTGCCTTCTTTCTTGCCCCTCCCTCCTACCCCTGGCCTGGACAGATCTTGAAGAGTTCCTATCAGGTTGTTTCCTCCTGAGCCTTCATATGAGGACTCTTTTTATGAACTTGTTTTCCTAATTATGTTAGGTTAGTCCTTAGCAGGGTAGGTTAGCTGCCAAACGAGATCTGAGGTAGTTCCGCCTTGCATCATGGGATATAGGGTTGCCTCGAGCTGGTAAAAGGAGTTCTCAAGCTAAAGCAAGTGCCGAGTCGGAGCCGAGGATCGGCTCCGAACCCATCCAGCAAGAAAGAAGGCGAGAGAAGACAACTAACATGGAACGTTATGGTAGGTACATAACTTCTAATTTCTATACGTAACTGCTGTCTGTATAATCCACTAAGTTGCAAGTGGGCTTTCTTTTTAGTAACTTCTACCCCTATAAAATCTTGGAATGTATAAATTTAAGCACTATATGTGTAACTGCTGTATATAGTAATGTAAATAGAAATGTAACTACTCAGTGTTTAACTGGAATTGAGTATAATGCAATGTAAACAAATGGAGCTTTTCTCCTTGGGTCTCCTCTGAAACGATAGATAAATATTACTGGATATGCAGGATTGAATGTCTTCAAGTATTGAGGTGTTATTCCCAGGAGGGATGTACCCTGCAATCATGCGCAGACTTTTGTGTGAGCTACTTTTCTAAGAAGGAAATTAGCACTTCTTTCTTGAATTCGGGTTTGCTCTGATGATCTAGTGAGATTTTTAGATGGCAGAGATGTAGAATGGCTACTCCACCTACTTCTTTGCTTAAGCAGTCTGCCCTAAGTACTCCGTTCTGGTGGAAGTAATTTGTTGTCTTCAATGGTGAATTTTAACCAAGTTTCAGTAGTTAGTGTATCTTGAGGTAGGATGGGATACAAAATCATGAAAATTATCTTGTTTGTTTGACATGTTTCTCAGGCTGATGTATATGATTTTTGGCCCTTTTGTTTTGTAGTGTTCTTTTGGTATTCTTGGGATGCTGGTAGAAGGATTTTGTTATTGTGTATTTTAAAGCTGAACCAGGGTTAGGGTTAGGATGTATGTCTCAGCAGTGTTATAATAATGCTAGCAAGTAACTCTAGGACATTTGAAGCTTTGTTTTTATTCCTGGCCATGGATACAGTTCTGATTTAGTGTTGTGCACTTTGAGGTGAAGAGAAGAGGTGTTGTCCGGGTTATGAGTTATGGTAGTTTGTCTGGGGTATTTTGTACTTCTGGTAGTTAAGGTAGGGCTAAATATATAGTTAGTATTAAGAGGGGAGTGGTAATAAGTTCACTAAGAGAGGGGGGAAAGAGTGATAGACAAGTGTATGAGCATGTTGCTGGGCAGGGTGTTGGAAGTCGTGAGTTAGCTACAGGAAGAGGTAGTATAAGACAGTTGGAGGCATGAGTAGTGAAGTATTGCATGTGGGAGTATTCAGGTTTGGTCTGCATAGTGAGAGTTCTGTGGTGATAGTTGTGGTGTGTGTGTTAACGTAGAATGCTTATACAGGGGCGAAGGAAGTGGTGTAATTGTGTGTGGCAGAGGTAATGGATTGTGGGACAAAGTTATATGGTGGGAGGGTTTGGTATGCAATGTTGTGTATGATTGGTAGTAGCTAGGTAATAAATGTAGTTGTAATTAGAGTGGGGTGGTAATTAGGGGTAGAGTAGGGGAGCTGAGCGAGGCTGAAAGGAGTAGGTTTCTACAAGCAGATTTTGTAAGAGCAGAGATTATGAAGAAATGCGTTGTTACATAAAATACACTGCTGAAAGTGCAGACTGACCTAGAATATATGTACCACTGCAGAGCAAGTTCAAGGGAAAATAACAATAAAATGACTCTTGAGAACAGGGTGAAGAAAAAAAAAGACTGGAAAATAAATGTCTCAGAACAGAGAGAAAAAAAATAAATTGTCTAGCAATGGAAAGGTGCCAGAGTAACATTATATAAGTAAGTAACTGTTTAGTGGGTAAAGTGAGAATTAGATGCACTTGTAAAAGGGCACTATGGGAAAGGATTAGAAAAGGGAGTATTTGTTTTTGTCCTCTTCTAAATATGTTGAAAGAAAAGGGTCCACACTCTTGCTCATAAGAGGTTACTAGAATAGCAGCCCTAGAGCTCTTACAAGCCAAGCCATGTTAGTCCCGTGTTGCTTCAATTGTCCTTGGTTAGATGGATGTAATTTGTAGAGCAAGTCTATGAAAAACACCGACTACCCCTGTCCATGAGGGACATGGGTGCCACCCCTGGGGTGAATTTGTGGTCTCCCATCGATTTGTTCAGGTTGAGCTTGAATAGAGTCAGTGAGGAGCTCTGCTTCACATGAATTGGAAGTTTATTTCAGAGTAGCAGCAATCTCTGGGAGATGTATTTGTATTTCCATGATGTTCTGTTAATGTCACAGGCTAGGTTAAGATCTGTAGAGTGAGTGACTCTTGTGTTGATTTTACTTGCGAATGTGCAGCATATCCATCAGGGCAAGGTCAGAGACTGCCTCTAGTCCAGGCACAAGTCGCCTGTCAGCAGCCTATGTGATACAGAGTACAGTGACGGAGCTTTCTGTCTATCCATGTAAGTCATGGTTTGGAGGCCCTGGTGTGTGTGTGTGTTTTTTTTTTTTTTTTGTGAGAAACCTCTGTGGTCTCTCCAGCTGCTGCATGTGTCTGGTGAGGTACATGCAGAAGAGAGCATTGTTCTTTATTAATGGTCTGATGAGGGTCTAGTACAGTGGAGTTATAACATCCTTAGACCTAGATGTGATGCCCTTGCTTATGAAATGTGCAGCATAGAAGGCTTTCCTTACCACTGTAGCAGCTTGGTGGTCAAAGTTCAGATTGCTAGCTACCTGTGCTCCCAGATCTCTCATCACTGGGTTTGAACTTGGGGGGGGGGGGGGGGGTGCTGACAATAATCAGAAAATTCTGCTTTGCCAGAGGGGCTAATAATACACTTTTTTGCATTTAGGTTTAGTCCGTGGCTTTTACACCAGTTATTTGTTTGCGTTAGCCCCTCCTATAATATGTTAACATCACTGGGGGAACTCGATGATTGCACCCAAATTGCAGTCAGCAAACTTGGCAAGCCAATGGCTATCTACATTAGCCTGGACTTCTGAGAAATAGATTCCAAACAGTAAAGGGCCCAATATAGATCCTTGTAGTACGCCAGCGGTGACTGGCCTACTGGTAGAGGTGGAGTCACCAACTGTGAACTGTATGTGTTCTGTTAGTGAGCCTTCAAACACCTTGAAATTCAATTTTTCCTTGACATCTGTCAATGGAACCCTCCCAAGCTTCCCTGCTGCACTACAGGTGCACTGGCCACACTTATCCATGGCCTTCAATAGATCAAGCACCTTTATTAGTCCTAGCACAAAAACTGGTAGTACATGTGGTAAAAACCTGCTATAATAGATGGGCAGTTTTCCCATCAGAGTCAATGTGTTAACTGCCTCATTTATACGGACAACTGTTTACTCCTAAAACACACAGACACACCCAATGTGAGAGATGTAATGACACTATGAAATTGCAATCAGTTCTCTCATATAACAACAAACTTTGTCAGCAAACACGCTTCACCTCTCACACAAAATGATGTCACAACACATACAATCATGTATGCGGAGGTACTCACTAGAAGCCTACCAAAAATCAGAGACCTCCCAAAAGTAAATCACTTGCACAGACTGCTATGCAGATAGAAACCACTGCAGATAACACATACACCAGTGTCTCGGCAAATAAGCCCCAAGGCAAAACACCTTAAACCTAATGTCTTGATCATAGGTGACTTCATAATGAGATATGCAGATGTCCCCCTCACCAGGCTGGACAAGGAGAGGGTCACTGTCAAGTGCTGCGATCCATCAAATCACAAGCACTCAAGTCACTCGACAAGTACTTTTATGACTCCCTCATAGTCCATGTTGGGGTGAATGACTTGAGATATACCTCTTTGGACTACATGAAGAGAGACGTGACTGAACTCTGTGTCCCATGCAAGTATGACCCTAGCCCTAAGCAGCATTCTACCTTCACCCAGGATGATATCACAATATAAACAAAAAAAAGATTGACTTCAGCAATTGGCTTAGCTTGTGATGTCAGTCCAGGGAGAATCCATTAACCGTCAGCCAGAGAAGACGTAGTTGATAGGCCATGCTGCTTTGCCAGAGATGGTCTGCAGCTGTGTCCTGTAGGCCCTTGGATACTGGCAAAGGCACTTGCCTCCCCTATAGTACCTTTTTTGGGTAATGTCAAAGCAACAAAATTTCTGATGTGACAAAATCCACTTGAGAGAAACTCTAGGTCCGGCTCTTAATACTAGGAGTTTAAACATGAAACTGCAGTCCCTGGAAGCACTCCTCACCTTGGAAGATGTTGACCTCTGTGTAGTCACTGAGACATGGTTCAAGGTCTCTGAGAGCACCCTTTCCATGCAAGGGCACAGTGCCTTCCACACATTCAGATGTCAAAATTAGCGGGAGAGAACCAGAGGTGGAGGTGTATCTATCTTCATTGAAGTCAAGTACACCTTGAGGCTGGTGAACTGGTACAACTCTGTTTCTCGAACTACACCATGTCCAATTAATTATAGGCGAAGTACCCTACTACAGTATTGCTAGCTATAGGTCCCCCACTATGAACTAAGAAAAATACACCACCTACCTGGACTTACTGGAATCATTCGCCGTACAGCCCAATATCTTAGTCATGGGAGATTTCAACTATCCCTCTATTGACTGGGTGACCTACATGAACATGCTCGCCCAGAGGTTCCTGGACTTTGTCAATACAATTGCTCGAACAGATAGTCTGCACCCAAAAAGGGCTCAAATGTCCTAGACATGGTACTCAACATGGGGGGGGTCACTGCACTCCCCCCTGTGTGATGCCTTCCATGGTAAGGTCAGAACCATAATCCATGTCATTCAAAGTAACTGTTGAACTGCCATCACCACAGGAGCAAAAAAACAAACTTTTCCAAAGCAAACTACAGCCTACTAAGTGATGGTATAAAAAGTTTATACCACCCTCCCCCCTGCAATCTCAGACAGCAATAACTCCTATGCAGGGGTGTACCCAAATGCCCTGTATAAACACTTAAGCAGCTGTATAGACTCTGCTGCACCGGACCGAATTAAAACCAGGTCCTCCTGAAAAAAAAAAACAAACCACCCCGATGGACCTAGGGTATAAACAGGTTATAGATTAAAAGAAAGAAACTGTCTAAGAACAAGAGGGAACTGACTCAGAGGAAGAATTCCCTCCAGAGCTTGAACGATCAAATCAGAAATCTTGTAAAGTCCTCTATAGGTAATTATGAAGCTAAAATAGCATCCTTAGCCAAGGCTAATCATAAGGCATTCTTTTAACTACGTCCAAAATCTAAAAGGGAATGCCCAGCTATGTGCTGAACTGATAGTAGATGATACCACTCATACTGTACCAGAGGAGACTGCCAGCCTGCTAGCTGACAGATTTGGTGCAAACCTCACCCCCTGTCCCCACCAGCCATACCCCAAAGCATAACTGACACTAGTCCTCTGCTAGTTTCTCTAGAGATCAGGTCATATCTGCTCTCTCCAAGACCAAAAACACAGCCTCAGTGGAACCAGACAACATCCCAGATTGTTTATTAAGAAATCTAAAACAGGACCCACTTGGTGCCTGATACACTAGAGACTCTATAGTCAGACACACTGATGTCCCGCAAGCTGAACAAGGAGAGGGTGACTGTGAGCTGCCTATCGGGAGCTAGGATCCGCCACATAACACACGCACTCAGGTCACTCCAAAGCAAGTACAAATATGACTCCGTCATTGTCCATGCTGGCGTGAATGACCTGAGACGTACCTCCCTGGACTACATGAAAAGAGACATAGAGGAGCTCTCTGATTATGTAGCCCAGGCTGGTATGACCCTGACCCTGAGCAGCATCTTGCCTTCACCAAGAATGATGCCACAATACAAAGACAAGATGATCAGCTTTAATAATTGGCTCAAGTACTGGTGTCATTCTCAGGGGATCCAATGTCTGTCTGCCTGGGATGACATGTTGGACAAGCCACGCTGCTTCGCAAGGGACGGCTTGCACCTGTCACCACTGGGCTACCGGATATTGGCTAAGGCTGTTGCCACCCCCATAGTGCCTTTTTTAGGCAAGGCTCAAAAGACAAACCCACCTCCTTAGAAAACAAAAAATGGAAAAAAAAACTAAGGGTAATGCTGCTCAACGCAAGATGCAGGCACTCGATGCACTCTTCAGTATGGAGAACATTGACGTCTGTGCAGTAACTGAAACCTGGTTCAAGGCTCCTGAGAGCACCCCAGCGCTACCAGGCTATACCTCGTATCATGCTTTTCGGCCCCAAAACCCAGGCCGAACCACAAAGGAGGAGTGTCCATATTCATCAAGGGCACCCACACCTCCAGGTTAGTAGCAACACATGAAGCATCGGAGACCATACAGGTGCAACTAACCATAGGCAAAACTGCTATACAACTGGTAGCATGTTACAGACCACCCTCCCAATCTCAGGAACCCCACTCAACCTTCCTGAAGACATTGGAGGATATGAATGTATCACAGAATACCATCATACTGGGAGACTTCAACTACCCAAACATAGATTGGGTACATTATTCTAGCCCTAACACTCTAGCCCAAAGGTTCCTGGAATTCATAAATTCAAATGCACTGGAAAAACTAGTCACCTCTCCCACTAGGGGAGATAATATACTAGACCTGATCATCACAAACATGGGGACAAAATGCTCCACACCCCCAGCACAAAAGACCACAGTGAAAAACTTCTCAAAAGCAGATTTCACTCTTCTTAAGACTAAGATGGTATCCTTTAAACCCACTGGGCCAGTGGATACCACATCCCACAATGTCGAATCCTTCACAAATGCTTTCTATGGACATCTCCAAGAATGCATGGATCATGCAATCCCAAATAAATCCAAGTCCCTCTCCACCAAAGGCAAGCATCCTGTCTGGTGGACCACAGCCATTAACAAATTGTATAACAAAAGAAGGAAGCTACTGCACGACAGAACAAAATCCCATAAAGGGAAGACATCTCTGATCAACACTAGCAGAAAACTAAGTTCTCTTATAAAAACATCCAAGGCCAACTTTGAGAGAAAAATCGCTAAGGAAACTAAAGATAACCACAAAGCCTTCTTCAGCTATGTTAGAAACTGGGCGGAAACCCTCAGATATGCTCAGAGTTAGTTCACAACAACAAAAAATACACTGAACCCACAGATATTGCCAACATTCTGGCTGACAGGTTCAGTGCAAATTTCTCCCCTCCCTCACCCCCAAAAGAAGAAATACTTACCCCAGCTGAATGTAATCTCCCTGTCATCTCAGATGTTCAAGTGAGAGCTGCCCTCAACAAAGCTAAAAACACAGCATCAATGGGACCTGACGGTATCCCGGGTTGCGTGCTACGTGAACTCCAAGAGGAGCTAAACCCGCACATAAAAATGCTATTTAACCTTAGCCTTACTACAGGATATGTACCTGAACACTGGCGTACAGCAACAGTAGTCCCACTCCACAAAGGGGGTACCTCTACAGACCCTGGGAACTACCGCCCCATAAGCTTAACCAGCCTGGTCTGCAAAGCTATGGAAAGAATCATCATGGAACTCATAAACAGAGACATTGGGGACCTACAGACACTTGACCCCACCCAGTTTGGCTTTGTGAAGGGCAGATCCTGCCTTTTGAACCTGGCTGACTTTTTCGAAACTGTCACTAGAGCCATTGATGAGGGCATCGCAGTCCATACAGCCTACCTGGACTTGGCTAAGGCCTTCGACACAATACCCCACTCAGGCATCATAGATAAGCTCAACAGCTTAAACGTAAACCCTTATGTCACTAGATGGGTTGCAAACTGGCTAAAGGACAGGACCCATAAAGTTAAAATCGCTGCAGCAATGTCAGACTCAAAGCCAGTCGCAAGTGGTGTCCCACAGGGATCTGTCCTGGGACCCCTCTTGTTCGGCATTTATTTCTCAGATGTTAAAGCAAACATGGGAGGGTTGTGGCTGACAAAGTTTGCAGATGACTGCAAACTAGGTGCCATAGTCGATACACCAGCGGACACATACATCCTACAAAAAGGCCTCACAGAAACGGACAACTGGTGCCGGAGTCATGGCCTTGAACTAAATGCCAAAAAATGTATAGTCATCCCCTTTGGGAAAAACAAAGTACCCACAAATTATCACATAGACAGCAACCCACTGAGTACGGAAAAAGTAATCAGAGACCTAGGGACCCAAGTTGACAGCGACCTCTCATTTGACACCCACGTTGCCAAAGTGGTTAGAAAAACATTCTACGTTGCACACCTTATCATGAAGGGATTCACATCCAGATCCAAGGATGTCATTGTACCCCTATACTCCTCCCTCATCAGACCCATGATTGAGTATAATGCCCCATTTGGTATGTACCTCGCCCGGCATTTGCAACAGCTAGAGAGACCACAAAAGTACCTCACCAAGAGGATCAAGGGTCTCCAACATATGTCTTATTCTGCCAGACTAAAGAAACTCCAGCTCTATTCAGTAGCATACCGCCTGCTCAGAGGTGAACTCTGCCTGACGTACAAGGCCATGTCCAATCAGGAACTGATGGATATGCTCCACCTCAAAAGATCCAAATCCATCAGAACCACGAGAGCTAAAGACTTAAACCTTGGTACAAGTATGAATAGGACATGCTGGAGGGATAGATTCATAACCCAGAGGCTTCCCATGCTCTGGAACAAGATCCCAATTCATGTTAGACAGAGCCCCTCACTGACTCTCTTCAAGAGAAATCTTGATGAGTGGTGGGAGATCGTAAGTTTACCCCAGGGGTCACATCTCAATTGTATTTATTACTGCTTGGTGTAACTCATTCTAAGCCTTTTGGTTTAAACACTTGGGCTTCGGACCAGTTAGTTGTTTTGCACTGAGAGGGTTTGTGGTCTGCACTGTTGTGGCAGAACAGGTAGCTTACATCCTTCTAGGCTGTGAACTGCTGATTGAGGGCTCAGTGTCTGTTATTCTAAAAGTGTATTAATTCTGGTTTAAGCACTTGGGCTTTCAAGCCAGTTATTTTACATTAAGAGGGTTCGTGGTCTGCACTCTTGTGGGAGGAGAGGCTGGACTCTGCCCTTCTGAGCTGGGAATTTCTGGTTAAAGGCTTATAGTGCATGCATATCTGAACTGTTTCTTACTGAAGTTGGTGCGCCTTGTTTGCTGTGGCATAGACTGGATTCGGGCCTGCTGGATCTAGCTTTGTTTGTGTAACTTGAGCACTAATCCAGACATTCTCTAAAGTATTCAATGGTATTTATTACTGCTTGGTTGTAACTTGATTAAAGTGTAGCTATCATTCAAGTCTTTTGGATTAAGCACTTGGGCTTCAGACCAGTTGTTTTACATTAGGAAGGTTTGTGGCAAGCACTGTGGTGGCAGGACAGGTAGCTTTCATCCTTCTAAGTTGGGAACTGCTGATTGAGAGCCCAGTGTCCAAGTGTATTAGTTCTGGTTTAGGCACTTGGGCTTCAGGCCAGTTATTTTACATTAAGAAGGTTCGTGGTCTGCACTCTTGTGGGAGAAGAGGCTGGACTCTGCCCTTCTGAGCTGGGAATTTCTGGTTAAAGGTTTATAGTGCCTGAATATTTGAACTGTATCTTACTGAAATTGGTTCACCTTGTTTGCTCTAGCATAGACTAGATCCAGGCCTGCTGAATCTAGCTTTGTTTATATGCTTGTTATTTCCCTGGAAGCTAATTCCACCTAATACGCAACTTCTCAGCGCTTCTGTGGATCACTAGTGATATCTGCATTGCTTACTGTACTTATTTCCTTGTTTCACTTGAAAGAAAGTTACTGTTTGTCGTTTTTGCATTTAGTTACTTGTAACACATTGCACTCAAGTTACCTGGCACTTGCTCACTAAAGCAATTATATATGTCAGCACTAAAAATTAAAAGCACTACACCCTCACTCCCCACTGGCCCTTGTTTTCATTTAAGGAATTCCCAATATTATTCTAGCATGTCCAAAGGTCAGTTGTCAATCTTTTCTCCGGTCCAGCTAGTGAATCTGGGAATCTTGAGGTAATGTTATAACTGCCTCATGTACACAGACAACCCTCTCCTCCTTCCACATAACACAAATACTTGAGAGAGATGCAGCTATTTAGCCAAACTGGAGGCTGAGCTCTCTCAACTCAGGACTGGCAAGACCAGACAGGAGGAGAAGGCAACTACACACACCACAAAACCAGCCTCACATAATGCTACCACTCCACTGAATCAAACACATAAACACACAAAGACATACTCGGAGGCTCTGAGTAAAAATTTACCTAAACAGCAGAGGCCTCCAAAGCAGACACCCAAACAACTGCTACCTCAAGACACCCCACAAGCAACACATAAACCACAAAAGCAGTGTGCAAAGCAGTCACAGCCCTTAAGGCCAAATACAACACCAAACATACTTGTCATAGGTGACTCCATAGTCAGACACACTGACGTCCCACTCACCAGGCTGAACAAGGAGAGGGTCACAGTAAGCTGCCTATCGGGCGCTAGAATCCGCCACATAACACAAGCACTTTCGGGTCACTCCACGGCAAGTACAAATATGACACAGTCATTGTCCATGCTGGTGTGAACGACCTGAGACGCACCTCCCTGGACTACATGAAAAGAGACATAGAGGAGCTCTCTGATTATGTAGCCCAGGCAGGTATGACCCTAACCCTGAGCAGTATCCTTCCTTCACCAAGAATGATGCCACAATATAGAGACAAGATGATCAGCTTTAACAATTGGCTTAATGTCTGGTGTCATTCAAAGGGGATCCAGTGTCTGTCTGCCTGGGATGACATGCTTGACAAGCCACGCTGCTTCATGAGGGACGGCTTGCACCTGTCACCCCTGGGATTCGGATATTGGCTAAGGCTCTTGCCACCCCCATAGTGCTTTTATTAGGCAAGGCTCAAATTCTAAACCTACCACCCTAGAAAACAAAAATGGGAAGAAACTGAGGGTAATGCTGCTCAATGCCAGAAGTCTAAATCTCAAAATGCACGCACTCGAGGCCCTTCTCAGTATGGAAAACATCGATGTCTGTGCTGTAACTGAAACCTGGTTCAAGGCTCCTGAGAGCACCCGGCACTATTAGGTTTTACCTCATATCATGCGTTCCGCCCCAAAACCCGGACCACACCACAAAAGGAGGGGTGTGTCCATATTCATAAAGGATACCCACACCTCCAGGTTGGTGGCAACGCACAAGCTCGGAAACCATCCAGGTGCAACTAACCATAGGCAAAACTGCTCTACAAATTGTAGCATGCTACAGGCCACCCTCTCAAACTCAGGAACCCCACACAGCCTTCCTGAAGACACTGGAGGGTATAAATGTATCTCCAAACACCATCATATTGGGTGACTTCAACTACCCGAATATAGACTGGGAACATTACTCAAGCCCTAACTTTCTAGCCCAACGGTTCCTGGAGTTCATAAATTCAAATGCCATGGAACAGCTAGTCACTGTTCCCACGAGAGGAGAAAATATACTAGATCTCATTGTCACAAACATGGGGACAAAATGCTCCACACCGAAGTATATCCCTCATTGGTGAGATCTGATCATAAACTAATCTCACTGGAAATCCACATCCGCCCCCACCCCAAACAAAAGACCATAGTGAAGAACTTCTCTAAAGCAAACTTCACACTACTCAAGACTGGTGTGGTATCCTTCAAGGCCCCTGAGCCAGTGGAAACCACAACCCAAGCTGCGGAAGCCCTTACAAATGCCTTCTATGAACACCTCCAGGACTGCATGGATCAGGCAATCCCAAATAAAACCAAGACTCTTTCCACAAAGGGCAAACGTCCAGTCTGGTGGACCCCAGCCATTAACAAACTTTACAATAAGAGGAGAAAGCTATTACATGATAGAACAAAATCCATAAAAGGGAAGTCACCCTGATCATTATTAGTAAAAAATACGAGCACTCATAAAATCAACTAAGGCCAATTTTGAGAGAAAAATTGCCATGGATTCAAAGGACAATCATAAGGCCTTTTTCAGCTATGTTAGGAACCTGGGTGGAAACTCCCAGATATGCTCAGAATTAGTCCAAAATGATACAAAAATCACTGAACCCACAGACATTGCCAACATACTGGCAGAGACAGGTTCAGTGCAAACTTCACCCCTCTCCCCTAAAGGAGAGATAACTATCCCAGCCGAGTGTAGCCTCCCGGACATCTCAAATGCGCAGGTGAAAGCTGCTCTCTCTAAAGCTAAAAACACAGCATCAATGAGACCGGACGGTGTCCCCGGCTGTGTGCTACACGAGCTAAATGAGGAATTAAACCCGCACATAAGGCAGCTGTTTAATCTCAGCCTTACCACAGGATACGTGCCCAAGGAGTGGCGTACGGCAACTGTTGTCCCACTCCACAAAGGCGGCGCCTCTACGGACCCTGGTAATTACCGCCCCATAAGCTTAACAAGTCTAGTCTGCAAAGCTATGGAGAGGATCATAATGGAGCTCATAAACAAAGATATAGGGGACTTGCAGACATTGGACCCGACCCAGTTTGGCTTTGTCAAGGGAAGATCATGCCTTTTGAACTTGGTCGACTTTTTTGAAACAGTCACCAAGGCCATTGATGAGGGAAAGACAGTCCATACAGCCTACCTTGACCTTGCAAAGGCTTTCGACACAATACCCCACTCGGGTATTGTAGAAAAACTTACCAGCTTAAATGTAAACCCATATGTCACAAGATGGGTTGCAAACTGGCTTAAGGACAGAACCCACAGGGTTAGAGTTGCTGGCGCTGTGTCAGACTCCAAGCCGGTCACAAGTGGTGTCCCACAGGGCTCGGTCCTTGGCCCCTATTGTTTGGCATCTACTTCTCAGAAGTACAGGCCAACATAGGAGGACTTTGGCTGACAAAGTTTGCAGGCGACTGCAAACTGGGCCATAGTGGAAAGTGCATCAGACACGGATATCCTTCAGAAGGGACTCACGGAAACAGATAGCTGGTGCCAGAGCCATGGCCTGAAGTTAAACGCCAAAAATGTATAGTCATACCCTTCGGGAAAAACAAGGTAACCCCAAGCTACCATATAGGTGGCAATCCACTAAGCACAGAAGAGGTTATCAGGGACCTGGGGACCCAGGTTGACAGTGGCCTTTCTTTTGACACTCACATTGCTAAAGTGGTTAGAAAGACCTTCTACATTGCCCACCTGATCATGAAGGGATTCACATCCAGATCTAGTGAGGTTATTGTTCCCCTGTACTCTTCACTTATCAGACCAATGATCGAGTACAATGCCCCATTCGGGATGTATCTCACCCGACATCTGCAGCAATTGGAGAGACCCCAAAAGTTCCTCACCAAAAGGATAAAGGGACTCCAAAATCTGTCATATGCTGCCAGATTGAAGAAACTCCAGCTCTATTCAGTCGCATACTGTCTGCTCAGATGTGACATGTGCCTGACATACAAGGCCATGTCCAACCCGGAATTAATGGACATGCTCCACCTCAAAAAATCCAAATCCACCAAAACCACTAGAGCAAGCGACTTAGCACGGATATAAATAGGACGTGCTGGAGGGATAGATTTATCAGTCAGAGACTCCCTATGCTGTGGAATAGAATCCCGGTCCATGTGAGGCAGAGCACCTCGCTGACTCTGTTCAAGAGAAATCTGGACCTGTGGATGGGAGATCGTAGGTTTACCCCGGGAATCATCTCTGTGTCACTGCTGGACAGAGGCACAACAAACTAATGGGCACAGTATTTTTTCATATAAGGGGTGGCGTAAACCACAAAAATTTGGGCTAGGCTTATAAATGCCTTAGGGCAGATAGCCTAGTATAAACCTATGAACCTATGAACTACTAGACAGGGGCACAGTAAACTAATTCTATTATATAAGGGGACCTTCACTGTGTCACTACTAGACAGAGGCACATTATTCTAAATCTATTCTGTGCATTTGTGTACAATTTCATGGGGTGGCGAAAGCCACATCACTATGGCTGGGCTTACAATTGCCCCAGGGCAGCTAGCCTAGTACTAAACTATGAAACTATGGTGTTCTGTCCTGTAGATCATTAGCTGCTATTGCATCTGTTCAGAAAGACCAGGGTGTGACTATGGCCAGAAGAAGGGTTATAGAGGAGAAGTACCTGTAGAAAGCAGCAGAAAAAGTGTTTAATAGGGCTGAGAAAGAAAGCCAGGACAGTATTTAGGTGTGGAAGGATATAGCAAGCCACTTAACTTTGTGTCCTTGCTTACTACATTCATGCGTCTATGCCGATTAGACTGAACACTGGAGAGATGTTTTCAGGGTAATCGGTAGCATCCAATGGACAGCAGCTTGGCATAGAACAGAAACTCGTATGCATGTGAAGTATCTGCAAGCTAATTCCAAAGTTTTATTTGGAAAGAAACTGATTCAACAAGAAAGCAGTGGATTAGATTTAAATCAGCAATGATCAGTTTGTTTCTATTAGACGCAATATAGCAATGACAGAGAGTAAGAGTGCAGATTTATAATATGCTTTAAAAAATTCTGGTTAGGAAATAAGGTCAGGCGAAGCTAGAAAGATTGCTACTGGCTAATGTAAACACTGCTGCAATGCTGTTTTAATCTGTTTCTATTTACCATAGTGTGGCAACAAGAGAAAGTTAAACAGTGCAGCTTAATACACGTGTGTCTTTTTAACCAAGAAATTTTGTAATGAATGAAGATACATGCATGCATACCTTTGCATGTAAAGTATACACTATTTAACATCTTTAGCGCATCAAAAATGTACTCATAAATATCCCCTTTGCATGTTGTTGTTGTAATTGTTGTTGTTTAAACATGGGGGGAGGTTACTGGCCGCCAGCAATAATTGCCACTGTTCATTGACTTCCAAAAAAATATTTGAATTCCCCCTCTAGTGCCTATTAAAGAAATTTGTTTTTAAAGCGATAAAATCCAAACAATTTAATGAATACTTGTGTAGAGTATTATGTTTAACGTTGTTCTTGATGGCTAAAACATGTTCATAAATGCATTGAGCCAATCTTCTAGGTGATTTGCCAACATAAAAGCTTTAGTAACAACTAGAATGTGTAGCAATGTCAACTATTCCTGCTATGTCGCAGCAAAGCCTTCCTTGACCGTAAAACACTTGTGTTTGAATATTAAAATGCTGTCCTCAATAATGTACTTGCACTGATTACAGAAATAACACAGAAACGTATCCTCATTTTTTTTCTCAAATCTTTATTATATTTTGAATAAAGACACAAAAAAGAAAAAGAAAAAACACGTCAGCTGGAGACACCATTGTATTATTTAAGTTCTTTGAGGAATGGGACTTTTATAATTAAACCTACCTCATAACTCTTCTCAACGAGGGACTCTAATATCCTCATTCTTAACATTGTATTATATTTACTGATATCTAACCTGCTACCCATATCCTTTTTCTTTTTTTCTAAAACTGACCTAATATTGTTTCTCTTTAAATACAAAGCATGGCTTAAAGTCTACTGCTTTACATAAGTCACTTATTTTCACGTACAACTTTCCAGTTATTAATGATGCATTTATATTACTCACCACATAAAGATAACGGGACTGGAAACGCTTTTAAAAATCCAGTTCCATCCTTTTCCCTCTTATTTTTTTTTGTAAGTCCGTTAATTAAAATGTCTTATGACTAGCTTCATTGAGATCTTTACTTTACTTGTACGGTGTTGTCTGTCAAGAAACAAATCTATTAAAATTCTGTTTCTACACAACAGTCTCCTTCAGTAGAAATAATCTTGGAGGCTCTAATAAATTGACCTTTAACTGTGTTTAATTTCATTATTCTGGAATGCTGATGTCTGAAATGCCAAGTGGTCATTAGTATTTATTTTACAAAATAATTTTTTGATTCTCAACGCCCGTGTTTTAGTGTCACATTCAGAAAATTTACCTCTGTTCTTGAATTACTAACATAAGAAAAGTACTGCTGTTTATAGCCCTGTAAAAAAAAAATCTTTTCAGTCCAAATTAAAATAGGGTTATCAGTAAATCCCCTATAAAAAAGATACATATTTAAATAAATGTCCTGAATAAGTACCTCCCACTGAGCCATCAATGAGTTGGTAAATGCGGGAGCTTTTCTAGCACCCATTGCATTTCCTTTAACTTGATGGGGAACATTTTCCATTAAAAATAAAAAATAAAAAAATATGTATAAATAACATAACTTGAAACATACAAATGTGTTGATAAAATAGTTCTAAAACTTGGAGAGCTGACTCGGATAATTTCATTTTGTGGAATGCAGCTATACAATGATTCTCCATCCAAAAACATGCTTTCAGACCCATAATTTCCCATTGTTAAGGAAATCCAGTAAATGCCATGAATCTTGTATATAACAAATACTTTGCTCTACAAAACTGGATTTAATAAATAATCCAAATAAATATACATACCTTGTGTTTTGCAGCATTTGCTCTTACTGTGGCTCGAAATGGCAGCTGCTTCTCAAGTTTTGCTAAATTTAAGATGTTTAGTGCATGGTTTTATATAAAAATGTATATATTTTATATATTGTATAATTTCTATGTTAAAGATTTATTAAAAACTGTCATACATAAAATCCATGTTTTTAAGTGTTGGTGGGTTCAGTCACATGTTTTCATTATTTAAGCAGTCTTGGTTTGTAAAATGTAGTTCTGGTGAAGTTTCTTTTTATTTATTTAATTTTGGAATGAAAGCACTTCACTGTTTATTAAATGTCTCTTTTTGCATTAGCTGCTTTTTACTGCCTACATCACTACATGTACCGAATTGAAGTGTTTACCAAGCTTACTCAAGTAAACCAGACTTCTATCCTGTCCCCTGTCCCCTCCCCAGGTTTTTTTTCTCCCCTTGCATCATGCTGACCCCTTCAGTTCCCTGCCATGGCTGTGCCTATTCATTTCCTGTCACTGTGGAAAGGACTGGTTGCGGTGTGATGACCATTGTAGCTGTGATGAATCTTTTTCTCCAGAACTCTTTTACTGGTCCAATAAACTGGTACAAAGACTCCTTTCAGCCATGACCTGGGCCTAAGGCAAAGTAAATATCTTGAAAGCCCACTTTGCACTGGTTTTGTAGGGGGTGAAGCCATAATTACAGCTCAGCTGACCTACGTTTGGTTAGAGACTTAGGCTTTTGATAGCAGCGGCAGGGAGGATTATTGAGTCTACCCTTAAGGGGTTCCCACCTGGTGGCTGCTGCTGTAATGACAGGGTCTTTGCTGGAGAACAGACTCCCACCAGGATGCAGGGAAAGATATGGATGTGCCCTTGGCTGTACATGTTGCAAAACTCATGTCACCAAGTAATTTATACAGGAAGAATGCAGAGTCCCTGTAACCACAACTACGCAGGTGAAAGCTGCACTCTCTCTAAAGCCAAAAACACAGCATCCATGGGACCGGACAACATCCCAGGCTGCGTTTTACACGAACTTCAGAATGAACTGGCTCCCCACTTAAGCACCATGTTCAATAATAGCCTCGTATCAGGCTTTGTGCCCACTGAATGGCGCACAGCAACAGTTATCCCACTCCACAAAGGGGGAGCCACTACTGATCCCGGGAACTATAGACCTATTAGCCTGACGAGCCTGGTCTGCAAAGCCATGGAACGTATCATCATGGAACACATAAACAAAGACATTGGTAAACTCCAAACTCTGGATCCCTCCCAGTTCGGGTTTGTGAAAGGCAGATCATGCCTCCTGAACCTGATCAACTTCTTTGAGGCAGTCACCAAAGCCGTAGATGAGGGTAAGGTGGTTCACACAGCCTATCTTGACCTCGCCAAGGCTTTCGACACCGTTCCCCATTCTGGAATTCTAGCTAAACTCAATAAACTAGGCATAAATCCCTACGTCACAAGATGGGTTGCCAACTGGCTCACTAACAGAACCCACACTGTAAAAGTTGCAGACTCCAAATCTGACCTCAAACCAGTGACAAGTGGAGTACCACAGGGTTCCGTCCTGGGACTGCTCCTGTTAGCCTGTACTTCAGAGAAGTAGATACCAAACACAGAAGGCCTCTGGCTAACGAAGTTCGCAGATGACTGCAAACTAGGAGCCATAGTCAAGTCCCCAAATGATGTGAACATCCTACAGAAGGGCCTCTCTGAGATAGATGCCTGGTGTCAGAGCCATGGCCTCAAGCTCAGTGCCAAAAAGTGAAGTGTCATCCCCTTTGGTAAAAACTCTGTACCCATGAACTACCACATAGGCAGCAATCTACTTAACACCGAATGCGTGATGAGACATTGGGACCCAGGTGGACAGTAGTCTCCTTTGATAGTCACATCACCACAGTAGTCAGGAAGTCCTTCTACGTGGCACATCTCATCATAAAAGGGTTCTCATCCAGGAAAAAAGAGGTTATCATTCCCCTCTACTCTTCACTCATTAGACCCACTATAGAGTACAATGCCCCTTTTGGAATGTACCTCACAAGACATCTGCAGCAGCTAGAAAGGCCACAGAAGTACCTCACAAAGAGGATTACTGGACTCAAACAAATGCCCTACACTGACTGCCTCAAAAACCTCCAGCTTTACTCCATAGCATATTGCCTACTCAGAGGTGATCTTTGCCTAACATATAAAGCTATGTCAAACCCAGCATGCTACACCTAAAAAAATCCCAATCCCTCCAAGCTACACGCTCTAGGGACCTAAACCTTGTCGCCAGAATAAAAAGGACATGCTGGAGGGATAGATTCCTATCCCAGAGACTTCCCATACTCTGGAACAGGCTACCCATCTATGTCAAGCGAAGTTCTTCATTAGCACTCTTCAAGAAAAATCTTGATGAGTGGATGGGAAATGGGAAATACACCCCGGGGATCACTTCTGTATCTCTGCTCGACAGTGGCACAGGAAAATAACTTTCTTGGGTGGCGTAAGCCAGGGAACCTTGTTGGCTAGGCTTGCGTAGGCCCTTGGGCCGATAGTCTAGTACCTACCTATGAACCACCAGGAGCAGAGTTATGCCAAAATAAAGAAAACCTCTCATCACTGAAATGTCTGAGAGCACAAAGCACATTCATTGGCTACCTGGTTGACTATCCTCTTCAGAAGGGTTGTGTCTGATCAAGGGGAGACTAGATGGTCAGCAGGCACAGGGGCAAAGATAGTACAACAAAAAGTACATGGAAAATGGATGAAACGTGCACTGAGCGGTGACAGTTTGGGACATGTGACATATACAGCAAAAGCACATGGGTGAGAACCCATCCTTGTAGCCTGAGTTACTTAATAGCAACCATTAGATGAATACCTGTGTAAAACAAACAAGGTACATTGCAGCATGCAGAAATCTCAAGATATCTGGGTGAGCTAGAACAAGCTCGGGCAGAAGTCATATGTTACCCTACATCTCTGAAGAACTTGCTTTCATATGGAGAGGCAAGTTGCCCTCTGTTTCACTCTAAATTTAGCTAGACTGCTTTTTAACCGCTTTGTTTTCCTCTCTGTGCATGCTGATTCCTGTACACAGTTGGTTAAGGCTGTCTTATGCACATGGGGTTGGCAGAGCCTAGAGCATGTTCTAACCAATATATTGTATCCCTACACCTACCTCTGAAGTAAGTGCAGCTTTCACAGCAAGTTGGACAATTTGATACCCCCTCCCCTGATGGGCAATCGCATGTTAAACAACTCGCTCAATCTTCCCTTGCTGATTCTTCATTACCCAAATTGCTATTCAGCCCCAGGTCATCTGGATTGCACTTGGGTGTTTATCACTCTGTGCCATGGGGCACTGCTACTCACTTTCATGTCCTTTTCCACTCTTATACGTGACTAGAATCACACTTGACCCAGAAGAGCACCAAACACTTCCTCTGAGAAAAAAATTCACTTTAGCACCTTCTTTGTGCACACCAATCTGCTGGGAGAGAACTAGTCTAAACTGAAAACGGTATTTTCACAAATACATTCTCTTCAGTTGGTCTACAGTGCTACCATTCAGTTGCACCATTAACTCTAAGATGGGGGGGGGGGGGCAAGCATGCAGAAACTGTATAGTTTAAAAATAACTTGTGTAGATGAGCAATAAAATTGGGTCAAGCCATTTGTTGCATCTTGTGGCACAATAGCCAATCTTTTGTATTTCATATTCTGTCATTAAAATTCATATACTGTCTCTGGTACTACTTTGTGCTTTATAAACAACAGTTTTATTCCGTCAGCCAGTAGTTGTCACAGTCTAATCTGATTGATTAAATTTGATCATAGATCGAAGTTTATAATTTTTTCTTTTCTTAGAAAAAATTAGTCTAAAAACTGTAATGTAGTTTTTAAACATTACTGTTGCTTAAAGTGCAAAAATGCACAGCTTTCTTGATATGTTCCTGCTTATACCATACTTAAACTTTTTAGTTGCTGAAATGCAAATTTCTTGTGATTTAAACAGCTCTCAACACTTTTTGTAAATCCCTACTTCATCTTTTTTATTCTTGTTTGTAGAAATGGTCTTTTCCTTTGTAAATTACACACTGCATTTTTTTAATTCCACAGTCGTGTTAACCGTCTTTGTGTATTTATGTGTTTGGTTCGCTGATGTGGTGGGACTATGTGATACTGGAATTGTGTTGTGTGAGGTTACCTTCTCCTCCTGACTGGTTACACCAGTTTTGAGATGAGAGAGCTCAGCCTCCAGTTTGGCTAAATAGTTGCATCTCTCACATATATTTGAACCTGTTTGGAGAAGGAGAGGGTTGCCCGTGTACATGAGACAGTTGTAACATTGCCTCAAAATTCCCAGATTCACCAGCTGGACTGGAGAGGAAACCATTGACTTACCTTTGGACATGCTAGAGTAATAGGGAAACTGAATTTAAGACAGACCAATAGAGGACAGGGTAATCGTAGAGAGTATAAGAGTAAGTAGTGCTTCTGGTTTAATAGTGCTAACTTGTAGGATTACTTAATTGGACCAGTGAAGGGCCTTAGAATGAGAATATGGTGTTTAAATTGAGAGATAGAGCAGTTCTAAGGAAAAAGGTGAAGAGCCGACTTTGTGGAGCCAGGAATAGTTTAAACCCAATTAGGCGGTGCTGCCCACTGTTGCACTATGCACAAAACCGCGCAAAAGAGGGTTTTAAGAGAGGAAGATGAAGGAGTTTCGGAGGCTCTAAATAAAAATCTACCTAAGCAACAGAGACCTCCAAAGCAGACATCCAAGCAAACGCTACCTCAAAACAAAACACACACAACACATAACCCACAAAGTCAGTGTGCCAAGCAGCCACAGCCCTTAAGGCTGAATAACACACCTGATACTCTTGTTATAGGTGACTCTATTGTCAGACACACTGACGTCCCGCTCACCAGGCTGAATAAAGAGAAGGTCACGGTGAGCTGCCTGTCGGGTGCTAGGATCCGACACATAATGCAAGCACTCAGGTCACTCCAAAGCAAATACAAATATGACTCTGTCATTGTACATGCTGGTGTGAATGATCTGAGACGTACCTCCCTGGACTACATGAAAAGAGACATAGAGGAGCTCTCTGGTCATGTAGCCCAGGTTGGTATGACCCTGACCTTGAGCAGCATCTTACCCTCACCTAGAATGATGCCACAGTACAAAGACAAAATGATCAATTTTAACAATTGGATAAAATGTTGGTGTCATTCAAAGGGGATCCAGTGTCTGTCAGCCTGGGATGACATGCTCGACAAGCCACGTTGCTTCGCTAGGGACGGCTTGCACCTGTCACCACTGGGCTTTCGGATATTGGCAAAGGCTCTTGCCACCCCCATAGTGCCTTTTTTAGGCAAGGCTCAAAAGTCAAACTCACCCCCATAGACAGCACAAGGAACAAGAAACTAAGGGTAATGCTGCTAAACGCCAGAAGTCTTAACCTCAAGATACGCACACTCGAAGCTCTCCTCAGTATGGAGAACATCGATATCTGTACAGTGACAGAAACCTGGTTCAAGGCTCCAGGGAGCACCCCAGCACTACCAGGCTATACCTCATATCATGCTTTTCGGCCCCAAAACCCGGACCAAACCACAAAAGGAGGGGGAGTTTCCATATTTATCAAGGATATCCACACCTCCAGGTTAGTGGCATTGCACGAAGTATCGGAGACCATCCATGTGCAACTAACAGTGTGCAAGACTGCTTTTCAGTTTGTAGCATCCTACAGACCACCCTCTCGGTCAGGAATCCCACTCAGCTTTCCTGAAAACATTGGAGAACATGAAGATCTCTCCGAACACCATTATATTGGGCGACTTCAACTACCCAAACATTGACTGGGAGCACTACTCAAGCCCCAGCACCTTAGCCCAAAGATTCCTGGAAATTATAAACTCAAATGCTATGGAACAACTAGTCACCACTCCCACAAGAGGGGACAACATACTAGACCTGATCATTACCAACATGGGGACTCTATGCTCCACACCAGAAGTATATCCCTCATTGGTAAGATCAGACCATAAATTAATTTCACTGGATGTCCACATCCCGACCCCACCCCCAGCCCAGAAAACCACAGTGAAAAACTTCTCAAAAGCGAACTCCTCACTTCTCAAAACCGAAGTGGAATCCTTCAAGGCCCCAGGGCCAGTGGAAACTATGGCCCAAACTGCAGAATCCTATATAAATGCATTCTACGGACATCTCCTGGAATGCATGGATCATGCTATCCCAAACAAAACCAAGACCCAATCATCCAAAGGCAGGCATCCTGTCTGGTGGACCCCTGCCATAAATAAACTGTACAACAGAAGGAGGAAGCTACTACATGATAGAGCAAAATCCCTAATAGGGAAGGCATCTCTGATCAGTACTAGCAAAAAATTACGATCTCTCATAAAATCCTCCAAGGCCAGCTTCGAGAGAAAAATTGCACAGGACACCAAAGACAATCATAAGGCTTTTTTCAGTTATGTTAGAAACCTGGGATGCAACTCCCAGACTTGTTCTGAGTTGATTCTAAACGACAAAAAAAAAAACTGAACCCACAGACATCGCCAATATCCTGGCAGACAGGTTCAGTGCAAACTCCCCCCCCCCCCAAAAGAGCAAGTATCTATCCCAGCAGAGGGCTGCCTCCCAAACATCTCAGATGCTCAGGTGAAGGCTGCCCTCTCCAAAGCAAAAAACACTGCTTCCATGGGACCAGATGGCGTCCCAGGTTGCGTCCTACATGAACTCCAAGAGGAACTAATCCCTCAAATAAAACAGCTATACAATCTCAGCCTCACTACAGGATATGTGCCCACAGAATGGTGTACAGCAACAGTGGTCCCACTCCACAAAGGTGGAGCCTCTACGGACCCTAGCAACTATCGCCCCATAAGCCTGACTAGCTTAGTCTGCAAGGCTATGGAGAGGATCATCGTGGAGCTCATAAACAAAGACATTGGGGACCTACAGACAATAGATCCTACCCAGTTCAGCTTTGTCAAGGGCAGATCCTGCCTTTTGAACCTGGCTGACTTCTTTGAAACAGTCACCAAAGCCATAGTTGAACGGAAGGTAGTCCACACAGCCTATCTGGACCTTGCAAAGGCATTTGACACAATACCCCACTGGGGCATCATAGATAAGCTATCCAGCTTAAATATAAACCCCTATGTCACAAGATGGGTCGCAAACTGGCTCAAAGACAGAATCCACAGAGTGAGAGTTGCTGGAGCCATGTCAGACTCGAATCCGGTCACAAGTGGCATCCCACAGGGTTCTGTCCTGGGACCACTCTTGTTTGGTATATAGTTTTCTGAGGTACAGACAAATGTGGGAGGACTATGGCTCACCAAGTTCGCAGATGACTGCAAACTGGGCACCATAATCAACTCTCCAGCTGACACAAACATCCTTCAAAAAGGTCTCACGGAGACAGATAACTGGTACCAGTGCCATGGTTTAAAGCTAAATGCCAAAAAATGTATAGTCATACCCTTTGGGAAAAACAATGTGCCCACAAATTACCACATAGGTGGAAACCCATTAAGTACAGAGAAAGTTATTAGGGACCTGGGGACCCAAGTTGATAGCAATCTCTCCTTTGAAAACCACATTGCCAAAGTGGTTAGAAAGACCTTCTACATAGCCCACCTCATCACGAAGGGTTTCACATCTAGATCAAGAGAGGTAATCGTGCCCCTTTATTCATCCCCCATCAGGCCCATCATAGAATACAATGCCCCTTTTGGGATGTACCTTACCCGACACCTGCAGCAATTAGAAAGACCCCAAAAGTATCTCACCAAGAGGATCAAGGGTCTCAAACAGATGCCATATACTGCTCAGTTAAAAAAACTCCATCTCTACTCAGTTGCATACCGCCTACTTCGAGGCGATCTATGCCTGACATACAAAGCTATGTCAAATCCAGAATTAATGGACATGCTCCACCTCAGTAAATCTAAATCCCTTAGAGCCACACACTCGAGGGACTTGAACCTCAGCACAGAAATAAATAGAACTTGCTGGAAGGGACAGGTTCATAACCCAGAGGCTCCCTTCACTCTGGAATAGAATTCCAGTTCATGTGAGGCAGAGCACCTCACTGAATCTCTTCAAGAGGAATCTCAATAAGTGGATGGGGGATCGTAGGTTTGTCCCAGGGATTACTTCCGTGTCACTATTAGACAGAGGCACAGTAAACTAAACCTTAAAAAGGGCACAGTATACTCAAATCAAGGGGTGGCGTAAGCCATACAGAATCGGGCTAGGCTTATAATTGCCCCAGGGCAGATAGCCTAGTATGAACCTATGATATTGAATGTGGTTGTGTTGTTGTTGTTGAATGTGATTACACATAATGCTTCCTTATCACCACATGGACATCATCTGCAATCAGGATAAAAAATGTGAATAGAAGAACTGTAACCAAAATGTGTTATAGTTTCTACATTTGAGTCGATCGTGAGGTAACCTTTCCAGTTCTGTACACCCAGTGTGCCTAATGGAACCAGTTTTTGTTCAGTTAACCTTTACTGTACAGTGTTGGTGATCTGAACTTCAGACTTAATTCATAAACATGAAAGCCATATTTTACATATTTATTTTGAATGATATGTGTATTCATTCTTGACATGCACGTAAACTAGAATAATTTGTTTTTAGTTCCACATATTTTTCTTGTATGTTTTCTTTTATAGCTCCTGTTTTTGAGCTTGGTGGAACATTAAAATATCTTAGATTATCAGTGTTTCTGTGCTCTGCATAATTCCTCTGTTGATATTCTTTTTTAGCCTGTACTTTCCTCAGAAATTTTTCATTTGTTGATCTACTTGTTATAAATTGTTTAATAAGAATTGTAATCAATAATGCTTCATTAATTGTATCAGAAGCTTCTCATAAATATAAGGCCAGAAAATGCTTAGGTAATTTTTAGGTATATTTATTTTGGGTCTATATTAGATGCTCAACCGTCCAAAATGGCAAACACTTAATGCGCGACACATATACGCCGAAGGGCGAAAAACGCGAAGGACCTAAATGTCGAAAACCGGAACGCCGAACTAATTCCCGTGGCCAGCAGGGTGATCGTGGGGAAGAGAAAATGTATCCTTTTCCCCACTGTAGTGCGATCTCTGAGTTGGTATATATAAGTAGGGGAGGTGTGGGCGGCACAGCGCCCCTGCAAAAGTGTGATTAATGAAGTTTGTGTGTGTTTTACTTACCTGTGTGGCGCTGTTGTAGTTTAAAGTGCGTTTGGTATTACGGTTTCGACATTGAGGTCCTTCACTCGTTTCGTAGTTCGGCGTATATGTGTCACTCATTAGGTGTTCGCGGTTTTAGATGTTCGGTTTTCTGATATAGACCCTTTATTTTATGTATTTATTGACATTTGATCACCAAGAAAGTTCGACTGGCTAGGAGACTATTTTCCGTAGATGCTCAGGGAGAAAAGCTCCAAAATATTGTAACACATTTTAAGAATAATAATTTTACAGTCTTATCTGTATGTGTTTTTTGTATTTTTAGTTATAAATAAATTTAACTTAACATGAAAACATTTACCCGCGGATTCAGCAATCCTCCGTGTAAGACTAAATAAGTCTTACACGGAAGCTGCAGTTGAGCCGTATGATGTCAGCATGCCATGCATATTCATGAGGGCGTACTCTAGTCTAACACGATCCGTGTAGGAAAGTAGGGGGCATGTCCGATTGCCGAGTACTGCAAAGGGACACACCCCCAGAAGAGTTAGAGTCCTGATAGTAAACACCCACAAGCGAGTCCGCCGAAATGTCAAGAAACACAACACCACACATCCCCACAGACTAAACCCTAGTGAAAGTGTTTAAAAAGTAAAAATAACCGTTTCAATTTTTTTTATAATTTCCAATATGTTTGCCCGCATTTGCGCGGGTATGCCCTTCACTCAACCACAGTTAGCAGATATGACATTGAAAAGCATACAATATCTACATGTGCAAATTAAGCAAAGTAGCAATAGCGTAGTGGTAGAGCTGTCGCCCAAAGAATAGGTAGTAACGGTTCGAGCCCCACAACATCCCCCTCCATTTAAGTATGAAACAATTCCCCGATGTATATAAATTTAAGTAAAATGTAATGAAATGGCCCATGTATGTCTGAACAAAACCTATATTATGTATATATAAAAAGGATCATAATTGCCCGTAGCTTAGCAGCGCTTTAACAAGCTTAATATGAGTGCCCGTAGATAAGCAGCGCTGTACCTAGCTTAATATGAGTGCCTGTAGCCAAGCAGCGCTTTACCCAGCTTAAAATGAGTGCCCGTAGCCAAACATCGCTGAACCCAGCATAATATGACTGCACATAACTAACGCTTTACCCAGCGTAAGCCGTTTGCGCTGAGCTGCGCAGTGCGCCAACCAGCTTACCGTCGGGCAACATTGGGCAACGTATAGCAAAGTCGCCTTTACACAGACACACCTCATAGCCTGACTAGACAGTAGTAAAATAAAAAAGCAATGACAAGGGTCGAACCTGGGATACTGTGCACCATAGTCAAAGCACTGAACAACTAAGCCATGACATTTGTACCTAGAAATCCAGTATTACCATACTTATGGGAATGAATGAAAATATAACCATGACAAAGCAGGTTTGCTCTTAGCTGAGAAATTTCCAAAACGGCCAATCACAAATAAGTGCAGGAAAACCGGCATGTATAAGCTCCATAGGCGGGAATACACACCATAACTGATTGTGGTACCCATTTACAGTCAGGATGGCAGGTGTCGGAGAGGGAAATCGCTTTAGAGCACAAAGGTGGGGCATTGAGGAGTCCAAATATATGGTTTGGCTCCTAGTCCATCATCATGAAGGCCGACTCATGCAGGGCCAGGTTCAATGGGGTGCATATAAGGCAGAGGCGTGGAATCAGTTGGCACATGATTTCACCAGTGCCACAGACATTCCGAGGACTGGTGAACAGGTCCGTCACCACCATGCGGACCTGAAGCGACGAAAGGAGGACCAACTGAACCGATGGATCCAGGAGGCCTGTCAAATGCCTATGCCCCACTACTGAGTAAGTATTCATGTAATTAAGTATGTAAGAAATGATATTCTAGCCTATAGTATGGATAGGTATGTTCCAATATCCCTTCATTTATATTACAGCTGCAGGTGTTGGTTCCGCGAATCGGCAAGCCTATGCTGATAGGCTGGTAAGGCTGCGCCACCAGGCAGGTTAGTAATTATTCAGCTGGTATTATTATAGAATATGTGAGACAGCCTGTAAAAGAGTTCAGTGTTGTAACCCAGTAATAAAGGTCAAATAAGCCTAGAATAAAGCTTCTGCTAGTATTCTAAGATCAGATAAGTGATGCAGCCTGAAAATAGTATTGTAATCCATTAATAAAGAGTAAACAAGTCTCAAATAGAGTTCCCACCTGTATTGTAATATCAGATAACTGCTTCAGCCTGAAAATGAGTGTTCTAATTTATCAATAAAGGACAGACAAGTATTGAATACATCCATGTATATACTGTCATATGAAATAAGTGAGTCAGCTGGAAAGGATTGTTGTAACCCAGTAATAAAAGTTAAGAAAGCCTAGAATTCATTACCATCCTGAAATGTAAATATAAAATAAGTGCCAGTGTGAGAAAGACCTTGAAGTCTGTAATAAAGGTATACTGCATGCACTACATAATGAATGAATGAGACAGCCACAACCAAAGAGAGAAATGTTTTAATAAAGTACAATACCTGGACTGTGTCCGTCCCACATTTCGGATATGTTGTTGTACCCTTGCATTATGGAGATAGTATGGTTGTATGAAATGCTGAACATCCACAGTTGTCTAGGCCCATATAAACTGGCTGATGGGGATGCCAGTATGTCAGAAGAATATTTATAGTCCTCAACTGTGTCATGTATAGTATTTACCTGTTAATCCGGTACATGAGCAGCTTGTGCTTGTGATCCCACAAATGTCAGTGTGCTGCTAGAACTGTATGTAACTGTTCAAATGTAGCAAGATGAATACAAATGGAATGTATATTAATGTAGCAGTAACATCTCCATCACCAACATTTGTAAGGTTACATACAGGAATATGTACTAATACATGTAGGGGATATATATCTGCATCTAGTAGGAATGTATAGTATACGTATAGGTATTTTAAGTTGTTAATGTAATATTTTATCACCCTACCTTATGTTCACAAATGATGCTATTCCACACCAAACTGGGTATGTGTATTCACAATTAATTCCTATGGACATTTGTCCTGTTGGTTTATACATATCTGCATGTACATTGATGCATGTGCCCTGTTCACATATCCAAACCTGATGGCCTGTTGCCACCAATCAACACTGCATGCTGTTGGAATGTCCACTGTTGTCCTAAATATGCATGTGTTATGCTTGCTGTTTTGGAATCCATGTGTGTTTGGTGAATGGGAATACTAATGCATGCTGTTACAACTAATTTGGAATGGTGTTGTTTGTTACTAAACCAAAATGCCATCAAATACTGCTAAACATAGGACAACTGGGAAGGCGGGTGCCAGCGGACCCACCTCTCCCACCTCAGCTGGCGAGTGCACCTGGCACCAGTGCCCAGGCCGGGACCTCCTCCTACGGTGGCCCTGCGCTACCTTCGGGTGGAAGAGCTGCAGGGGATGGGGCTCGCCCCCCTTCTGCAAGCGCGGCTGGAGGAGAGCCTCCACTCACCTTCCAAAGGGTCCGGTCTGTGGTGCGTAGTGAGATCAGGCGTTCCATGACTGATCCTGTACGCCAGCTCGAGGCGAGAGTGGTGCAACTCACGGGTGTGCCTGCCCGTCCTATCCAGCCCCCAGCACAGCCCCGGCTTGGGCTGTGAAGGCGCAGTGGTAACTGCCCATGGGTGGGGATCTCAGTTCCACTGTTGCCATCTGTGGGCTCATGGGCTTGCGATATTCAAACATCCGTCCCCGTCAATTGTGTTTACCCCCCCACATGTCATACTCTGCCCCTGTATGCGTCTTGTTTGTCTTGTCTGTTAACCTCCCCAACCTACCTCCCCAAATATACCTACTTCCTGTACCTCACATTCCACTCTCACCTGAAAAAAAAAAGGGGCACTCTGTCACCACAAAAAAATTATGACCCATATATAGTTGCCCATTTCGCACACTTCTGCTGGACATGTAAACTGATAATTACAATTGGCTCTACAACATACTTTGTTGTCCTCACTCCTCTCGCAGGGGTGGAAGGTTTCAAATCTCACTCTAAATTTCTAACATATGCACAGCTGTTGCTGGTAAAGAATTGGGCAGATATGGGTCTTCCCTACATCCCTCCTGCACATCCCGAGCTTGTTTTCCTACTGTCCTACCCTCTTTGTGCCCCCTTTTTCACCACTTTCCTATTTCCCCATTTTCTTTTCTTTAAAAGAAAATAGCGCAGGTGTTAGCGGGAGTAAGCACTTTTAAGCAGTTGTAAGCGTGTATGTGCTTAGCTAAGCATAAATAAGCATAGCTAAGCGTCGCGCAAACCCACTTACAACTGCTTAAAAGTGCCTTAGTCACTCTGTATGACAAGGCCCTTGTACTGCTCAGCAGCAAAATAAAATATCCTTGTCAGTCTCAAACCCCACACCTTGGACTCACCAGTCTGCATGCCATACCACTAAGCCACAGCAGATATACAATAACTTGGTGCTGCAAGAAATATAACATGCATTAAAAGGAGTGACTAAAGGGGAAATACAAAAGCCAGAGCAATACATTTCGAGAAAGAAATGTAACATGCATTACAAGGAGTGAATGTAAAGGGAAACTATGAAAGCCAGAGCAATACATTTGAAGACAGACAGAAATATAACATGCATTACAAGTTGTGAATGTGAAGGGAATATAGGAAAGCCAGAGCAATACATTGGGATAACCACTGTTGTATGCTAGTTAATTTCTTAATTTCAAAACAAAGTACATACTCCCATGTATCCAGTGTTAGCATTAGGAGGTGTGAGTAAACTGACACACTTAGAAAAGTG
The DNA here is from genome assembly GCF_019279795.1 of Protopterus annectens. Classification (NCBI taxonomy): domain Eukaryota; kingdom Metazoa; phylum Chordata; order Ceratodontiformes; family Protopteridae; genus Protopterus; species Protopterus annectens. The sequence continues at coordinate 640,988,359 of NC_056733.1, forward strand.
TACTGATAGAAGCAACAGTCAGGTTTCAGTACAACATGCATTTCACTGTCTACAACCCAACTTCAGACATGAGACATATACCAACCTTCTGACTCACACAACAGTGTCCACAGCAAACAAGCATGGTCCCCACCTTGCAAAACTGAAAGGCCTATGCCTACCTAACCTATCATTTTATAGCAGTGTCCTGAAATCACAGTGAGAACTGCAATTAGCACACAGCAGGCTGCATACAATTACTAAATGGTGGGCACCAACTGGTGCAGAGGCCATCACATGCACATGAGCAGATACCTACAAAAGCAACCTGTACTTGCTGTCCACACATGCAATTATATCATTGCAGCATATGGAGAGAGAGAGCAAGCCAAGTGAGAGAGACAGACAAAAAACAGAGGTGTTTGTAGACACAAAAAAAATATTTAAAAAGAATAAACATCAACAGGTACAACAGACAGAGGTAAGAAATACAAAAGGTAAGGTATGTAACAGATATGTATTTGGTGGGATGTGAATGATGTGTAGGAAGGGTACTGTGAACCCTCCATATGGATGAGCAGTCCATATCTATATATAAATGCAGATGTGCATAGGGCAAGGTACATACTGCAACTGTTACTGAAGGCTATATGCGGAAAAAAAATGGGGAGTTAAAAAAAAAAAAAACCCCCTTTTTTAAGGAAAAAATATTAAAGGGGGTTTAAAATTTCCGGGGGGTTTTTTTGGGAAAAGGGAAAAAATTTTTTTTGGGGGGTTTTTCCCCAAACCTTAACCCCTTTTTTTTTCCCGGGGGTTTCCCTGGGCAAGGGGGTTTTTTTTTCCCCAAAAAAAATTTTTAAAAAAAAAGGGGCCCAAAAAAAAAAATTTTTAAAAATTTTTTTTTTTTGGGTTTTTTTTGGGGGGTTTTTTTTTTTTAAATTTTTTTTTTAAAAAAAAAAAAATTTTTTAATTTTTAAATTTTAAAAAGGGGAACCCAAAATTTTGGGGGGGAAAAAAAAAACCCCCCCCTTAAAAAAATTCCCCTTAAAACCCCCGGGTTAAAAAACCCCCAAAAAAAAAAAAATTTAAAGGGGGGCCCCCCCGGGGGGGAAATTAAAAAAAAAAAATTTTTTTCAAAATTTTAAAAAAATTTTTTTTTGAAATTTTAAAAAAAATTTTTTTAAAAAAATTTAAGTTTTAAAAAATTTTTTTTTTAAAAAAAATTGGGGTTTTTTTTTGAAAATTAATTTAAATAAAAAAAAAAATTTTGGGGGGGGAAATTTTTTAAAAAGGGGGAAAAAAAAAATTTTTAAAAAATTTTTTTTACATTTTTAAAAAATTTTTTTTTAAAAAAAAAAATTTAATTTTTAAAAAAAAAATTTTTTTTTAAAAAAATTTTTTTGGGGGAAAAAAAAATTTTTTTGGGAAAAAAAACCCAAAAATTTATAATATTTAAAATTTCCCAAAAAAAAAAAAACCCTTTTTAAAAAATTTTTTGGGTTTCCCCCCCTTTTTTGGGGGGGGTTTTTTTAAATTTTTTTTTTTTTTTTAAAAAAAATTTAAAAAAAATTTTTTTTTTTTTTTTTTGGAAAATTTTTTAAAATTTTTTTTTTTTTTATTAAAAAAAATTTTTTTTTAAAAAAAAATTTTTTTTTTTTTTTTTACTATTTTTTAAAAAAAAATTTTTTTTTTTAAAATTTTTTTTTTGTATTTTTTTTAAAAAAAAAAAATTTTTTAAAAAAAAACCTTTTCCCCCCCAAAAAATTTTTTTTTAAAAAAATTTTTTTTTTTTTTTTTAATTTTTTTTTTTATTTCTTTTAATTTTTTTTTTAAAAAAAAAAACCAAACCCCCTTTTTTTTTAAAATTTTTTTTAAAAATTCCCTTTTTTTTTTTAAAAAAAACATTTTTTTTAAAAAAAAAAAATTTTTTAAAAAAAAAAAAATTTTTTTTTTTTAAAAAAAAAAAACCCCCCCCCAAAAAAAAATTTTTAAAAAAAATTTTTCCCAAAAAAAAATAAAAATTTTTTTTTTAAAAAAATTTTTTTTTTAAAAAAAAAAAAAATTCAAGATTTTAAAAAAAAATTTTTTTTTATTAAAAAGGGGAATTTTTTTTTAAAAATAAAAAAAAAAAAAAAAAAAAAAATTTTTAAAAGGGAAAATTTTTAAAAGGGCCCCCTTTTAAAAAAAACCCCCCTTTTTAAAATTTAAAAAAAACCAAAATCCCCAAAATTTTAAAAAAATTTTTAAATTTTTTTTAAAAAAAAAATTTTTTTTTTAAAATTTTTTTAAAAAAAATTTTTTTTTTTTTAAAAATTTTTAAAATTTTTTTTTAAAAAAACCAATTTAAAAATTTTTTTTTTAAAAAAATTTGGGGGAAAAAAATTTTTTAAAAAAAAAATTAAGGAAAAAAACCTTTTTTATATATAACCTTTAAAAAAAAATTTTTTTTTTTTTTTAAAAAAAAATTTTTAAAAAAAAAAATTTTTTCCCCCTTTTTTTTTAAAAAAATTTTAAAATTTTAAAAAAAAAATTTTTTTAAAAAAAAAAAAAAAATAATTTTAAAAAAAAAAAAATTTTAAATTAAAAAAAAAAAACCATTTTTTTAAAAAAAAATTTTCCCCCCCCCCTTTTTAAAAAAAAAAAAAAAAAAAAAATTTTTTTTTTTTTTTGGAATTTTTTGGGGGAAAATTTTAAAAAAAAAAATAGGGGGGGGGAAAAAAAAAAAAAAATTTTTTTTGGGGGGGGAAAAAAAAAAAAAATTTTTTGGGGTTTTTAAAGGGGAAAAAAATTTTTTTTGGGGGGTTTTTTTTTATTTTTTTGGGGTTTTTTTTAAATTTTTGTTGGTTTTTAAAAATTTTTTAAAAAATA